>NC_142480.1:27918409-28236136 GCF_049115385.1 Moschus berezovskii | reverse complement strand
TCTCTTGCCTATCTTTAAACTGTGGAAAAATTTTTTTCATGAAGATAGATATGAATGATTTTTGGAAAAACCAGAGTTAAGTGTGAAAGCTGATCAAATTGGCTTATCCTACCTAAGGCTCATAAACTGGTCTTAAAAGAGAATTTCAAATAAGGACATCTGAAAACATTCTGAGAATTAGATAAAATAAGTATATGGTTTCTTAAGGTGACTGCTAGGAGAAAAATTTTTATATCAATATTTAAATTCTGGTATATATCCAACTTTAAGTTAGTCTTATCAAATCATACATTAGAATATTTATATTCAGAAACCCCCACATAGTTTGTAGTTTTGTAAGCCCTCTACAAAACTGTTACCTAAGGTCATCAGTGCAGCAATCAACAGCCATCCGGCCTGTGTGCGCTGAGCTGAAAGACGACTGTTTTGAGCAGCAGAACACAGCAAATCCTCTGCTAACGCCATAATAATCTATTGATGTATAGAAGAACAAGGTAAAAACAAGTGTATCAGTTTATAGGTAACCTGACAAATGGTAGCAACTAATAATAACAATCTCTTGAAAAATTAATTCTTACACATAATAAAAGTACATGATAAAAGATAATCATTCACATACACTATACCATAGGACAATGTCATAAAGGAAATGAAGAAAAGGTTCCCAGGATAACCACTGGTATATTAGACTGTACACAGCAACCCTAATTCTGTACACAGCAACCCTATAATTCTTTGTAGCTATGTGAAAACATTGTACAACTGTTCAAGCTGTCTAAAATTTGAATTGACTTTTAGTTTATAGAAAATTTGATTACAGGAAACTCATTTTAAAATTCTGCACACTACTGTGGCTGATAACAGTCTTTCCAGAGGTGGTATACTATATAACCATAGTTAAAAGTATTCAGTAATTTCACAATGAACCAGTTTCACAGTAAAGTGGGATTAATTTAAAATGTTATATTTTAAAAGTCTAAGAAATAGTGTTTTAAAACAAAAGAAGGGAGAAACAGGCTATTTCACATATATGGATAATGTACACTTATAGAGTACATATGGGCTTCTCTGGTGGCTGAGATGGTGAAGAATCTGCCTGCAGTGAGGGAGACCTAGGTTTGATCCCTTCATCGGGAAGATAGCCTGGAGAAGGGAATGGCAGAGCTGAATATATAATCAAAAAAAAGAAAAAAGCCTTCAGGAACAAAGTATCTTACTAACTGGAGGTATTTCTAGCAAAAGGCACTAAAACCAACTTCTGTTTAAGTGTGGGTATGATATTTGTAACCATCCCTTCATTTTTCACAGTTTTTACATTAATGATACTTAACAGTAAGTAGTAGTATAGCTGATAGCTCAGAAACCTGTCTTGAATGGTTCTTACTGGGTGACACACAAGAAGACAATGATGGTTTTTAGGAAACGCTTGAAATGTCACCATCATATGTGAAGAATGAAGCCATTACCTTGCCCTTTCCATGAGGAATTCCTAGAGGACAATGTTTCACTGCTCCAAGCAGAGCTGCCACAGCAAAACTAAAGCCAGTCACAGCTTCAGGTGAAGACTTAAGCACAGTAAGCCTTTCGAGGCAACGATCTAAGAGTGGTGTGAGGTAGGAAGGCAGTGCCACAGCAATGCAGCATAGACACCACGCGGCTGCTAGTCGAACGGAAATGCTAGGATGAAGAGTAACTGAAATGACATTGTCAAGGATGCCTGCAAGGATGGAATAAACAAACAATGACTCAGCTACAGAAATAAAATTGTCATCAAACAGCCAAAAGAGTAAGCGGCCACATGGATTTAAAATATATTATCTTTATCAAAAGCCAGTCAGAATTTTAAAAATTAAGCGATACATAATTATAATTTTTTGTACCCAAGAATTACTTCTACTAATACATCATATGAAAATTGGCTTAAATTAAGTCAGTAGACAAAAGTTTTATTTCCTAAATAAGCCAATGTTCTGCTTACTTGATCTGAGATCATTAATTAATTAATTTAATGTCACATCTTAGGTCAACCTCCTTTTAAGTCCTTTCTGGAATATTTATCTATGTAATTAGTATTCTCCCTATCCACCATATTGCTCTTACCTGAGAACAAAACGCTGAACAAAATCAAGGCTTCACTAGGTCCCAGAAGGCTACTAAACCACTATGAAGATAGTGAAATGCAAATGCTACCACCAGTAAGGAGAAAGTCTGTACTGCTACAATTCGACATATACCTTCATCATAACATGTAACAGTTCATGTTGACTGCTACCTACCCAATATATGCCCTACAATAAATTGCATACAAACCAAATATAATGTAAGCTCTAGCCAGCAGGAACTGTGTATCACAGTCAAAGGACAAAAGCCATTAAAGATGATTTTAGATAGTAATTACATAACAGAAGCCTGTCACAAAATGCCACACGCTATATGATTCTATTTATAATAAATCTCATCCAGAAAAGACAAATCCATAGAGACAGAAAATAGATTAGTGGTTATCAGGGCTGTAGGAGAGGAAATGCAAAATAACTGCTAATGGGTCATTTAGGACTTATTGAGGTGATGAAAACTTTCTGGAATTAGACAGTGGTGGTGTTTGTACCACGTTGTGAGTACGCCGAAACCACTGAACTTTGTACTTTAAACCGGTGAATTTTATAGTATGTGAATTATCTCTCATTAATTTTCAAAGAGAAAGAAAAGAGAATGCTTACACCTTTGAGGAGGTAAATTACATGTACCATATAGAAACTAATACTTTCAATGCAGATGAAAGATACAAGTTCAGGATTACTTCTACATTTTTCCATGTTATCTTAAATATCTCCAGAAAGGGGGTTAGAATAAAGAAGAGACCTAGAGAACAACCTTTAGCTACAAAAGCTAAAAGAAAAAAAAAATCAAATATATACATATTTTATATAATCTTGATTATATATATTTTGTAAAATGACCCTAATAAATCTATAATAAATGAGTGATATGAAGGAGCTTTTCTTTCTTAAAGTTGCCTAAAAGGAAAAGTAAAAACAAAGTATTCAGACTAGTCACAAACAACAGATACCTGCACTTGAATCCTGTAACAAAGGTGCAGCTGTGGTGCCAAGACTGTGTATGAGATTTCCAAGTTCCTGTAAAGCACACACCAGCATGTGCTGGCTGGCAGCTACATCTGCAGAGCCAAGCCGGGTTTCCAAATTACCATCACTCATTACAGCATCTGATAGAAATAGGAAAATTAACTAGGCATCACTGTTTTATTAAAATGTATTACAGGCAATAGGTATTAGGAGTAGAAACATAAAAAGGTAAAAATATACCTCCACTTGATATATATGAAATCCTTGAGGCAGTAACTAAAATACTAAAATGGGACTTGCATCTACAGAGAAAGAATTGAACTAATTTAACCAATTTAGTTCAAGCAACCTGATTATACATGCCTTATCACTCTTTTAGCAAGTGGCCCTGAAAAGGAGAACTCCATAAGCAGAGTGGACTTCGGACAGTAGAACAACTGAGATGAACTAACTGTTTTAAAGAGAATGTATCTTAACTTGTATAGAAAGACTATGAATTCTAAGGAACCATCCTCTAAGATCAGGACATCTATATAACATTTCTTATCAAGTTAGATAATTTATGTCTCATCTATCACAGACTGCTCTACTCTGAAAAAACTGACCTGTATTATAAAAGTAGCTTCTTTTGTATTAACATAATTATATACCAGGCCAGCTTTTCCAGAGGGACAATTTCTTTAGCACTGTTTTAAAACAGACTGTCTTAGGAGATCCATACCCATAACTTTCTTTAACTTCCAGATAGCCTGGCAAATATCCTTAGCAGCAGCAATTTGAGCCTTTTCTCCAAGAAGGCCTCCAACAGTAGCTCGAAGGATAAATGAAACACAACGGCGACTGCAGACAGCATCAATCTGAGTTTGGGTGGCCTTAGGGTGCGACTGTGAAACCAGGCTTAGGATATGAGAAAGGAAGGCAGCAAAATTTTTCTCTAGCCATGCTCCTCCTAGTGTTGAAATAAACACCACATAAGCCTAAAAAATAGAAATGAGTTTTATCTTCAAAATGAAATAAATTCTATATTAATGTCTTCCATGAAATATGCAGTATTTATTAATATTTTAGTTTTTCCTCATTTATGTAGCCACTTTAGCTCTATAAATATTGAACAATTTTTTGCTTGTTAAGCCAAAATTTAAATACCTAGTCTTTCAGCTGAGATTTCATTTATGCTGCCTGTGTTTTATTTTGGTCAGACTGCAAGGTTTCAGGACAGCCAGCATAGCTAGCTAGTCAGTAAAACATGCCTGTGACTTTTCTGAACAAAGCATTCAAGCTCTTTAACATTCTGAAGAAGAAAACCCAAATCAAACAAATAAACACACTGTAAGAATTAACTATAGTCTAATGCCATAACTCTAAGGGAATTCAGTTCTAGAAACCAGAAAAAAAAGTTTATAGTGATGAATCACTATTCTTTAGCTAATGGTTTGCCTTACTCTAGAGATACAGAGAGTAGTTATCTCATGTAATCTGTTTTTAAAAAACAGTTTATAGTTATGCTGAGACATTTTATATTTTCATGAACTCTAATATCATACAGTATAAAACAATGAGGATTATATGTGAATTAAAAAAATTTATATGTGTGTGTTTGGTTTGAACCACAATGGCATTTAGAAAATAAGAAAATTCAAAGAAAGAATGCAAAGACCTCTATATTCTCTTATTCAAAGACCCTTTTCCCAAGGTTTAGCTTTTTAAGTTTTGTTTAGGACCAAGAATTTAAGCTCTTAAGGAAATTACAATTCTGTAATCTTTATTTAGAAGTAGAAACCATATAAGATAGAAATATAATATTGCCCATGCTGAATTTTATGTACTTAACAGCTTAAATTTGAACTCTATAAGCACACAAAAACACAAAGGAAAACATGTGAAAACACAAGACACATGGAAGCCGAAGGCCTGGAAACAAACAAAAAAATGTTTATGTTTCAAAGGAAATAAACAAATCTCCCATTATTACGAACTGAAAATACACTGCAATCGCCTATTTAGCTGGCTTTGTATAAACAGGTTTCTCTTACCTATAATCTAGCTTTTTTATAAAGTATTTGGCCTCACCACATCTATTTATAAACATGAGAGCATAAGTGATGACCTGGCACAGTATCACTTCTGCCTGGAGTCAGATACTAAAACTTTCATCATGGGCAGGTGAGAATTACATTTAGATACTAGTTTGTGATTCTAACCTGAGTAACTCCAACTCGAACATCCCTACTGACTGAACTGGTTCCTTTCAGCATATCTCCACTGGCTCGAAGAAATCCTGAACTCCCACGTAGAAACCCTGTTCCTAGTAACTCCAGAACATCCTCCAGTGATACTCTGCGAATGCTCTGACGTGAGGCTGCTATAACAAAGAACAAAACAAAACATGTAATTTTGTTTTACAGACTAAATTTTAATGCATAATCTTGAACAGTATGTTAACAGAAAGAAAAATAAAACTAAAAATCCAAACAAAAGGCAGAATTTACAGGACATTACACACAGTAACACATAAAGTCACAAAAGTGTTCAGAGGCCAAATCATAATGGACTCTGATGTATCATGTCAATGACATCTTAAAGTCTATGGCACTTTGAGATTATGACCTACTGCTCTCTTGCGCTCAAGTTAAAGGCTAACAGTCTTCTAAAACAAGGGGAAACATAAATAAACTGCCCTAGTTCTCCAAGAGTGAAAATGCTATAAGGACTTCTCCGGTGGTCCAGTGGCTAAGACTCCATGCTCCCAGTGCAGGCGGTCCAAGTTCAATCCCTGGTTAGGGAACTAGATCCCACATGCCGCAACTAAGACCTGGCACAATCAAATAAACAAATAGAAAACACTCTACAACACTTTGAAAATTCTTTTGAAATACTAAAAAGACCAAAAATCATAACTTTATCTTTCTAAATGCTCTATAACTCTTAACAAAACTTATATAAAGTAACCACATCATGTTTTTTAAAAATTCTCAATTACAACTTTTGTTACATCCTCAGTCTCTAAAGAAACCAAAGCT
Source organism: Moschus berezovskii (assembly GCF_049115385.1). NCBI lineage: Eukaryota > Metazoa > Chordata > Mammalia > Artiodactyla > Moschidae > Moschus > Moschus berezovskii. The sequence goes on along the minus strand of NC_142480.1, from coordinate 28,230,030 downwards.
AATATTTACTAAAACTTCTCAGTCAATCCTTAGGCTACAATAATTAAGAGACTAGCTAGGCAAAATGTTTTAAGTTTGTCTGCAGTTTGACACAGTTGAGCTTCTCCCTGTATCTCCTTCTAAAAAAAAGAAAAAAAAAAAACATTTTCACCCTTTCATTCTTCTGAAAAAATGATGGTCATAAGCTCTGATCCTCATTACCAACGTAAGTCATAGGCAGTGGCAAAATAAACTTATGTTAATCCAAGTCAACATTCAGAAAACTAAGATCATGACATCCGGTTCCATCACTTCATGGCAAATAGATGGGGAAACAGTGGAAACAGTGGCTGACTTTATTTTTCTGGGCTCCAAAACCACTGCGGATGCTGATGCAGCCATGAAATTAAAAGATGCTTACTCCGTGGGAGGAAAGTTATGACCAACTTAGACAGCATATTAAAAAGCAGAGACATTACTTTGTCAACAAAGGTACGTCTAGTCAAGGCTATGGTTTTTCCAGTAGTCATGTATCGATGTGAGAGTTGGACTATAAAGAAAAATGAGCGCAGAAGGATTGATGTTTTTGAACTGTGGTGTTGAAGAAGACTCTTGAGAGTCCCGTGGACTGCAAGGAGATCCAACCAGTCCATCCTAAAGGAGATCAATCCTAGGTGTTCATTGGAAGGACTGATGCTGAAGTTGAAACTCCAATACTTTGGCCACCTGATGCGAAGAGCTGATTCATTTGAAAAGACCCTGATGCTGGGAAAGATTGAGGGTGGGAGAAAGGGACGACAGAGGATGAGATGGTTGGATGGCATCACTGACTCAATGGACATGAGTTTGGGTAAACTCCAGGAGTTGGTGATGGACAGGGAGGCCTGGCATGCTGCGGTTCATGGGGTCACAGAGAGTCGGACACAACTGAGTGACTGAACTGAACTGAATCCAAGTCAAGATGAACAAAAAATAAACTTCTCAGCCTAAAGATGAAACAAATGAAAATCTATACTGGTACAAGGAAAGAAACATTAGTGAACAGTACAAAATCCATGCCCTCAGAGATCATAAATTCTAGAAAGGAGAGACAAGAATAAATATAACAAATGATGAAGTGTCTATTAATAGTATGTCAGACAGTGATTAAAAGCCACACAAAAAAATAAAGCAGATATCTTTTATGTGCAGTAAGTTCTCTGGTAGGAGATAGGCCAGGGTGTGAGGATGGTGCAAAAGCAGAAGATATAGGACCTTGTCAATCATTATAATAATGTGAGTAAAGTGAGGTGACACTGGAGACCCTCAAGCAAAGCAGTAACAGCATCTGTCACTTTGCTTCTGTGCTGAGAGAAGACTATAGAGGGGCAAAGGTAGAAGTAGAAAAAAATAAAACGTTAGGAGGATTTAATAATACAACCAAGATAATACTGTAAAATAATTAGCCTCCAATAAAAATTAAAAGAAAAATAATACAACCAAGAGGTGATGGTAGCTTAAAACAGGCTAGATCAAGGCAGTTACAACAGGAGTCTTGGTATACATACTTATATAGTTTTAAATTTTTTTATTAGAAAAAATTTCAAAATCACAAAAAAGCTGCAAGAAGAGTAAAATAAATTCTCATGTACCCTTCTCCTAGCTTCCATATCTTCCTTATCACTTTCTCATTTTTGAAGCCTACATACATGGCTAGTTGTAGTTACAGAAAAGCTCTCAATTGCATAAGTAATGCTGTAAGATTTCTCCATACATAATATCAGAAAGAATGTCATGTTTGGTGTCAGTCTGTCCCTATATTGGTATTATCTTTGAATACATGAATCAGGTGTCCGTCAATCTCGTCAACTGTGAAATACCATTTTCCCCTTTATTATCACTATGCCAAATGTGTAGTGATACTTTAAGACAGTATAAATAAACTCTAACCCATTTCAGAATGCACTGAAGACTCTTTATCTGCATAAACTATTACTATAATGACTCATTACTTCTAAACTTTTTGGCTGGCATTCCACTGTAAAAGACCTTTCCCTTCTCCTTTATTTACTTATTTTCATTACGGACTCATAGACTCCTTTTTTTATTTAACATATTATAATCTATTTCTATCATTATTAATTCTAATACTGTCTTGGATTTGACCAGTGGAAGTGTCTTCAGAAAGCTGGCCATTGGACATCCCTTATTTTTTTTGGCACAACAAGTTGTCCCGGGCTCATTCTCAGACTGTCATTGCCCCAACCATATGAGCCACTTCTCCATGGAGCCCCAAGTCTAGATAGTTTTAATATTGTAAGTAGAATAGGTATTGAGTGTGACAGAGATGATTCAAGGTGACTTTCCAAACTGCTGCTTGAACACCTGCAGGGATGAAGCTGTCATCAACTTAGATTAGCAAGATTGCAACTGCAAGGAGAGCAGGTATGTATGTGTATATATGGGGGAGGGGAAATCAAACATTCACTTGGGATAAGTCAAAACATCAAACAAACATTCAAACAGAGATGTCCAACAGTCAGGTAGGCATGAGAGTTCAGTGTCCAGGAGAGAAGTGTGGGCTAAAGACGTAAATCCAGGAACCCCTGATGCACAGATGGTATTCAAGCTAAGAGACTGGATGGGATCACTAGAGTGAGCCCACGTAAAGAGGAGAAGATCAAGGACCAGGCAATGGGGGTCTTCTCTGAGAAGACAAGGAATCATTAAAGACTGAAAAGGAATTTCTACAGAGGAGGAAAGAAAACCAAGGCAGTATGAGGCCCTAAAAGGCAAGTGAAAAGAGAATGAGGAGGAAGATCAACTGATTTAAATGTTGCTGAAAGCTGACTGCTGCTGTCAAGTAAGACAGCAGAGAACTGCCCACTGGCTTAGCGTGACTAAATACTAGAATGGAAGTTGCAAAGGTTAGGAGCTTTTAATCTGTTCTGTTCAATAACACCTCTTACATGCTGAGAACAGTTCATGGCCTTTTATAAATCCTCAATAAATACTTGTTTACTTATTGAATAAATGATGAACATGGAGGTCATTGATGACCTTAGCAAAAATAGTTTTTGAGAGACAACTGGGGAAAAATCTTAACTGAAGTGGGTTTCAAAGAAGAGAGAAACTAAAAACTGAGTATCAAGAGCCCCTGTGAGGAACTCTGCTGCAAAGGCAAGAGAAATGCAGCTCCAGTGGGCTGAGAAGACACAAGAAAAAAAAAATTATTTTAAAGATGAGAGGGGGGAGAAAAGCATGTTTTATAGGGAATGAACCAAAAGAAAGGGAAAAGTTGATGTAGGAGAGGGGAGACTTCCTACAGCTATGTCTTCAAGCAGGTGAGAGGATGAGCTCTAATACATATTGAACATAAGGCTTTAATAAAAGATAATTCATCTTGATAACAGGGGAAAAGTCTTGATAACAGTGGCGCATATGCAGATACATGCTGGAAGGTGGTAGATTTAGTAGGGGGAACCTATGGAAGACAGGCCATCAAATGAAAGTAATATAGAAGAGGAAGGTATAAAATAGTCAGGAAAGTGGGACAATGAATGGACAAGGGAAATAAAAGTATCACTTAAGATATGAACCTTAAGTTCTCAAGAAGTAACTTTAAAAGATTCCATAAATCCCTGGCAACTTATCTAAACTGTCCAAATATAGCAAATTTCAAGTATCTGTTGTTTGGAATTATTTACATCATTGCTCCCTTATACCAATCTGCTGCTGCTGCTGCTAAGTCACTTCAGTCGTGTCCGACTCTGTGCGACCCCAGAGACAGCAGCCCACCAGGCTCCCCCGACCCTGGGATTCTCCAGGCAAGAACGCTGGAGTGGGTTGCCATTTCCTTCTCCAATGCATGCAAGTGAAAAGTGAAAGTGAAGTCGCTCAGTCGTGTCCGACTCTTCGCGACCCCAGGGACTGCAGCCTACGAGGCTCCTCCGTCCATGGGATTTTCCAGGCAAGAGTACTGGAGTGGGTCGCCATTGCCTTCTCCTTATACCAATCTAGAAGATGGCAAACCAAATGCATGTAATCAGATGCATGCTGCTTAAAAAAAAATTCTCAAGAATCAGATCTTATTTCTTACTGAGTAACACTCTACAATTAACTTACACCAAAAAAAAAAATAAATAAAAGGCCATGGTGTAGAGGAAGACAACGATTGAACAAAGCATATTTATTTAAGAGTTCTTTTAAGTTTTTCCTCAAACTTTCACTGAACTGTTTTAATATGAACTCTGAGGACTTTGAATGTTTCCGAACTAAAATCTGTATGATATTCTGCCTCTTGAAATTTCAGAAGTAATAATGGGTAGCAGTAATGCTATGTATGTTTGTTTAAGTCAACAGTGAAAAAGTTATAGACGACATTATGAAAACAATTACATAAATTTACCTGCTCCTGCATGTTTAGAAATTATGGCATTAGCCAACACCGTGCCTAATAGCTTTGAAACTGAAATCCGCACATCATAATTGGAGCCTTCAAAAGATTTAAAACACAGTGTGGCCACGCTGTCCAGGTCTGTACTCCACATAAAGACAGCCTCATTCTGAAGTTCAAGGAGACACTATTCAATTGGGAAAAAAGAAATTAATGAAAAACAAAATATAAATGTCAGGTTCAGATATACATAAGTTGAACCTATCAAGAGCTAACAAAAAGAATACACAAATCCAAAGTCTCTAAATAATGGCTGCAGGGACAAGTGAATACTTACTAAAAAGCCATAAAAATTACGCTATATAAAGCAATGTGTCCACAAAGACCCATTTCTAATTCAGTGGGGTATGAAAAATGTCTTTAGAAGCTATCTGCTGGCTCTGAGCAATTATGAGACTAATTCCAACATAAACACTTAACTGTCTAACCCACTATGTTAAGAAAGTATGATAAAAACAAAGGTCACTTTCAAACAACACAAACCATACAGGTAAATTTTACACACCCATAGAGAGGAGGGACAGTGGAATGGAAGGAATACTTAGGAGTCTGACAACTTGACCTCCCCACTTCTGACAATGTGCTGCTCACTACTTTAAGAACCCCGGGAAATTCACATAACCCTTGCAGCCTTGGTTTCCTCATACTTTAAAACGAGACAGTCCCACCTCAATACCAAGGTAGCAGCTCTAAGATCATGTAGCTGTTACTAGCCTTTTCACTGGGATTAAGTGATTAAGTTGTCTTTATACTAATTTTTACAAATTCTGCTTATTAGACTGTTTTACCTTTGCAGCAGCACAACGAACAGCCATGGATCTATCTGTTAAGCAAGATCTAGCAGCTTTATAAACATCCCTGTAGCAAGGGGTAGCAGCAGCTCCCAGTCCATTCAGTATGTTTTGCAGACTCAGCATAATCTCATAACGACCTTGTGACTATCAAAGAGGAAAAAATTTAAGGATCAGGAAGAAAAATTCACTGTGAAAAACAGCACTGAACATTGAAATTTATCTCACATATTAGAGAAACAGTAGGATTTTTACACAAACTAATCAACCTATTCTGACATTCAAAAACATGAATAATTTCTATTTTACACAGTGTTTACTATTTTTTTTATGCTTCCTTTTAAAAAAAAAAGCTTATGTATTTGTGTGCATCAGGTCTTCGTTATGGCATGAAGATCTTTCATTGCGGTACGAGGATACTCTAATTGTGGCATAGGTTCAGTAGTCAAGGCACAAGGGCTTAGCCACTCTATGGCATGCGGAATGTTAGTTCCCTGACCAGGGATCAAACCTGAGTCCCCTGAACTGCTAGGCAGATTCTTAACCAATGGATCACCAGTGAAGTCCCAGTGTTTACTATTTTAAAGTGTTATTTGTATGAATATATATTAGACTTCAGTACAATATAAATTTCATAGGGTTGACATACAGATTAAATGGAATTGTATGGAAGTACCAGGCATAGAGCTTGCATGTTCTTAAGCATTCAATAAATGGTCGTTATAAATGAGGTAACATGAAAGAGTGCATGGTCTGCCACCTACTAGCTACATGTCTTTGGGCAAATCTGTTTCTTTATCTGTTAAATGGTTGTTGTGAGGATCAAATGAATTTTACATATCATCACTGCAGATGGTGACTGCCGCTAAGAAATTAAAAGACGCTTACTTTTTGGAAGAAAAGATGACCAACCTAGACAGCATATTAAAAAGCAGAGACATTAATTACATTGCCAACAAAGGTTCATCTAGTCAAAGCTATGGTTTTTCCAGTAGTCACGTATGAATGTGAGAGTTGGACTATAAAGAAAGCTGAGTACCGAAGAACTGATGCTTTTGGAGAAGACTCTGTGGTGCTGGAGAAGACTCTTGAGAGTCCCTTGGACTGCAAGGAGATCCAACCAGTCCATCCTAAAGCAGATCAGTCCTGAATATTCATTGGAAGGACTGATGCTGTAGATGAAACTCCAATACTTTGGCCACCTGATGTGAAGAACTGACTCATTTGAAAAGACGCTGATGCTGGTAAAGATCGAAGGCAGGAGGAGAAGGGGATGACAGAGGATTAGATGGTTGGATGGCATCACCAACTCAATGGACATGCGTTTGAGTAAACCCCAAGAGTTGGTGATGGACAGGGAAGCCTGGGGTACTGCAGTCCATAGGGTCGCAAAGAGTCGGACACATCTGAATGACTGAACTGAACTACTTAGAATGTTGCCTGACACACAGTAAATGTTCAGAATATTTTTATCATTTATTGTCCTGAGTATTTTAACTCAGACGTTTAAAATCTGGATTTAGATTTTAAAAGATCTGGGTGTGAACCCTGGCTCTGAACCTTAGCAATGATGGGACTTTAAGCTGTTCTTACTTATTTCTTCAACTATAAAATGAAGATAAGGTACTTCCCTGGTGGTAGAGTGGTTAAGACTCTGGGCTTCCACTATAGGGGGCACTGGTTCAATCCCTGGTCCAGGAACTAAGATCCCACATGCTACATACCATGGCCAAAAATAAATAAATAAAAATAAGACAAGGATAAGATGAATCCCATAGAGCCAGTAAATAAGCCCCTGTGGGGAAATCATTCACCACAGTGCCTAGCCCACCGTAAACACTCAAGAAATAGTACCTGTTTATATATTTCAGGAATTTAAGGCTACTATAGGTAAGCTAACATCAATATAATTTTCATAGTAATGTTATTAATTTTTGTTCAAAGGAGAATAATAGTGAGTAATTATAGGTGGACATAACAAAATGAGTCCTAATGGAACTGAATGGGAAATGTAACTTTTTTTTTCAAATACTGCCAGTTTCAAATACTGTTTGTCACTATGGGTGTGTATCAAAGGTGTAAATCCCTTTCGATATTTCCAAAACATTGTGGTACTGATGAATCAACTAAATCATAAAGGTTATAAAGTGGAGGAACAATAATAAAATACTTAGCAAGAACTTAAAATTTTCTGAGACTTACAGAGTAATTCTCTGTTAACCATGAGCCCTAAAAGGTATAGATTTATCAATGGAGCTAAGAGAAAAAAAAAGTTTAACGTGGACACACTTCAGTAAAAAAAAACTTTTTACAGAATCGTCCTTTTAAATAAAACCATGTTTATGGATGTTAACATTCTCTCCTCCTTAATCATCTTCTTCAATTTTTGTGAAAGCTACTACTGCTGAGACATAATCTGCTGAGTTGATTTTCTCACCAGTTTTATATTATGGATTTCACTTCTCTATAAAGTTCTAGAATCAGTTACATTCTTCTTAAAATTTGGCATATTTTATATTTGAATTTTTCCATGTTTTATCCTGATGTAGTTAAAGAAAGGTGTGTGACAGGCCTGCATTTTTACAAATTTTCTAGACTTCTTCAAAGTAATATAAGAATAAGAACTAGTAAGATTTTTTTAATATTTAAAGGTGCTGAGTTATCCTTAAATATGAGGGACCATAGATTAAAAATTTTTGATATACAAACATACAAATGCTTGAATCTCACAATGTGATTGGTAAAACTTTAGTTGGCAAAAAATTACAGTGTATCTTAAAAAGGGTGTTTCACAATGGTAAATGATACCAACCAATCAGTGAGGCTAAGGCTGAGAATATATTCACCCCTGGCGATGAAAAGGTCTTCCGGGTCCTAGTCAAACTTGTCCTTCACACTCTTTACTGCTGCTGCTGCTGCTGCTAAGTCACTTCAGTCGTGTCCGACTCTGTGTGACCCCACAGACGGAAGCCCACCAGGCTCCCCCGTCCCTGGGATTCTCCAGGCAAGAACACTGGAGTGGGTTGCCATTTCCTTCTCCAATGTGTGAAAGTGAAAAGTGAAAGTGAAGTTGCTCAGTCGTGTCCGACCCTTAGCGACCCCACGGACTGCAGCCTACCAGGCTCACTCTTTCCTACCCTGATTTTATTCCTTACTCCCTGCTGATGCTGGTAGAATACTAATCCATCCATCAGGTAGACGGTAATTACCCATTATGTGTCTGGACCCTTGGTGGCAAGCACTTGCTCTGGTACTAGTAAGCAGCATGAGATGGAAAAGGTGAAACAAGAAGGAGCAGGGGCAGGTCTGCCAGAGAAACACCTTAGTTTGTGTCCACTGGAATTTATCTGAACACACAAAATTTTACTGCATTATTGCTTTTCTAATAAAGATTTCATATACAAAGTACGTAGGTGCACTACCTAAAAATATGTCATTTATGGATATATTGCATATATACTATACATGCTTGTCACAGATAAGGCTCTTTTATTAGCTTAAGAAACTATAAAGTCTGTATTTACCTCTGCACTCTTCATAGCTCTGAGGATATTCCCCACTGTATCAGTAAAGGTGTTACCTAATATTCTACCCAACTTCTTGTACAAGGAACCCAAACACACCACAGCAGCGCTGAAATGACATTTCAATTAGAAATCAGTCAAGAATGAAAAAACAGGAAAAAAAGGCTCTTAGGACATGTAAAGATGACTACTTAATTTTACTTTTAAAGGATAAATTTCCCAGAATCTACTCCACTGTTAAGTCATAAGGAATGACACTGGAGTATCAAATGATTACATTTTCAATATAAGAATGTTAAAAAGATGTATCTTTAACTAATCTAAAATCTCAGTAAAAGATTCCATTCCCCCCAATTTTTTTAACAGAACTGAGTTTCATATATTAGATAATCAAAGACAGTCTTAAAAGAAAAAGAACAGTGTTCTCATCAAGTCTCAAAATTTTATGGAAAAGCATATTCTATCATAAGCTAAAAATTAAATCAATAAAAAGTTTCTATAAAATTAATATGGTGTAGCCATACATCGTAAATAGTCTTCTCTAAACAACAGGTGATAAAATGAACTGAGTCCTATGGAGAAAGAAACTTGGTTGTTCTTCTAGGATCTTTGAAAAGTATTTTTCTATATATTTACTATTAATCTTCACTACTAAGAGCTAATGAACTAAAAGAACATCCAAAACATGAAGAATTTAACATACTTGTTCCTTAAACACTCAACTGCTAAAATATTAATCAGATGGTTTTGATGGTCCTAAAATTTTTAAAAGAACTATTTCTCAATGGGAAAATATTAGATCTTTTCAAGTTACATATTTTTAAGAAAATGAGGAAAACAATTTGTATTCATTTTTATAATAATTATCAAGTAGTTTAGTTATTAAAAAAATTATTTTACTAAACAGAGTTGATTTACAAGGTTGTGCTAATTTCTACTATACAGCAAAGTTTGAGTTCTTTATAAAAATGAAACAACAAAGATCTCTTATATTCAGTTTCAATATTAACTTACAGTTTAGTGGGAAGATAACTTGGAGAATCATCTTTGCTTCGAATAAGATCATTACATTTATCGATTGTCTCATAAACAGAGAACGTGTCTCCAATACTATAAAGAAGGGCTAGATTCTTAGCAAGGAGTTTACGAGTAGGAGGCCCTGGGGAGCTGTTCAGCAAAGACAGGAGCTGTTCCACAAGAGTCTTCTGTATCTCCCTTACATCACTCTACAAATGAAGTGAACAAAGAAGATTCTCATCAATGCAACTACATGCACTTCTCTAATATGATTTTGCCTTTATGTAATTAAGAACCAACCAAAAGCCTCTAGAAAAATGAAAAATTATTTTAAATATTACAAATAAGTTGGTGGCATAGTTATTACACCTCACAAGCAAGTAGTTTGCTGCATTGCTGGTATCTCCAGAGAATAAATTCTGGACCACAATATACTGGAGTCTGTGAACAAAGACAAGGGTTCCACTTTTTCTCTTTCTTCTTAGGTTTGAAACGTAGAACAAATTTATATCTTAACAAGCGCTTCTTAGTTCTTAGGTCCCTGCCTGATATATATCCGCATCAGTGAACAACCTATCACCAGAGCTGACCTTTTAACGGTTACCTGTTTTACTTAGATCCTTTTCTAAGTTTAGCGCACTTTTCTTTCTGCAAGCTTATGCATGTAAATGCCATGCTGTGACTCCATTTTACTTGTCTACTCTCTAAAAAAGGAGAACAGAATATCATCACAGTGATAATGGTATTCAGATGCTTCCTGAAGCTTCAACTTTCACAATAAAATACTTGTTAATTTAGGCTATGGATCTTTGTCATTTATAAATTATAAATGTCTCCATGAGTAGTGTCTTTGCAATACTTTTGCATTATGTAAGGTATGCAGATGCTGCTGCTGCGTCACTTCAGTAGTGTCCGACTCTGTGTGACCCCATAAACAGAAGCCCACCAGGGTCCCCCGTCCCTGGGATTCTCCAGGCAAGAACACTGGAGTGGGTTGCCATTTCCTTCTCCAATGTGTGAAAGTGAAAAGTGAAAGTGAAGTTGCTCAGTCGTGTCCGACCCTTAGCGACCCCACAGACTGCAGCCTACCAGGCTCCCCCATCCATGGGATTTTCTACGCAAGAGTACTGGAGTGGCTTGCCATTGCCTTCTCGGATATAGTCACTAGCTGTCTGTTAATGAAAGAAAGGAATGTCTTAACGCTATGCAGATGACACCACCCTTATGGCAGAAAGTGAAGAGGAACTCAAAAGCCTCTTGATGAAAGTGAAAGAGGAGAGTGAAAAGGTTGGCTTGAAGCTCAACATTCAGAAAACAAAGATCATGGCATCTGGTCCCATCACTTCATGGGAAATAGATGGAAAAACAGTGGAAACAGTGTCAGACTTCATTTTTTGGGGCTCCAAAATCACTGCGGATGTTGATTGCATCCATAAAATTAAAAGATGCTTATTCCATGGAAGGAAAGTTATGAACAACCTAGATAGCATATTAAAAAGCAGAGATATTACTTTGCCAACAAAGGTCTGTCTAGTCAAGGCTATGGTTTTTCCCGTGGTCTTGTATAGTTGTGAGAGTTGGACTGTGAAGAAAGCTGAGCGCCAAAGAATTGATGCTTTTGAACTGTGGTGCTGGAGAAGACTCTTGAGAGTCCCTTGGACTGCAAGGAGATCCAACCAGTCCATTCTAAAGGAGATCAATCCTGGGTGTTCATTGGAAGGACTGATGCTAAAGCTGAAACTCCAATACTTTGGCCACCTTATGCAAGGAGCTGACTCACTGGAAAAGACTCTGATGCTGGGAAGGATTGGGGGCGGGAGGAGAAGGGGACAACAGAGAATGATATGGCTAGATGGCATCACCAACTCGAACATGAGTTTGAGTGAACTCCAGAGTTGGTGATGGACAGGGAGGCCTGGCGTGCTGTGATTCATGGGGTCGCAAAGGGTCGGACACGACTGAGCGACTGAACTGAACTGAAGGTACTGTTATTCTGTGGAATACCTTTATTTTTAGGAGATATATAGGAAAGTATTTAGAAATAAAGTAGCAACTCACATGGCTCTGTAAATCAATTAAACTTGGCAAAATGTTAACAGTTGTTGAATGTAGGTAAAGGATATGAATAATTAGCTTTCTTCTTTGTAGTACCTATTTTATAAACTTTTAAGAGAGAATATGTTTACTCGAAGACTCCTCAGCTCATATTCCCCTCAAGAGTTCACACCTTTTTTTTTAAGTGAAACTCCCATAACATTATTTAGTGCGATACTGTTCCAGGACGTCATGCATATGGAGGGACACAGGTAAGAAGATAACAATGATGAAATTTAACACACTGTGCTCTGTAGTTAGTTTTTAACATATTTTAAAGTAATATTATAAATATTCGTTAATTTCTTTCTGTTCTTTCGAGAAGAAGAAACCTACTAGTTCATTGTAAAATCTTATTACGGTCTAACCTTTGAAAGCTAATTTAGGTTATGCTGGACAGAACTAGAAAAGTAAACCAAAGGAATTAAACATTATCTGGCACTTAAAAAAAAAACACCTTGTAAAACAGTTTTTGCAATTTTACTCACCCTGCTGGTTGCAACCAGGAGCTTCTCCAAATATCTCAACCAATCAAAAATAAACTCTGCCTTCTGAACTTCACCCAGTTGATTGTATGCTTCTTCATTCAGCAATAAGCTATGAGCTAATTCCATTCCTTGCAGAAAAGTCTCCTAGCTGGTCACAATTCTTCTCATTAAACTTTAGTCATATACCTATAATAAAGGAAAATAGTATTTTAAAAGAAGAATGAAACGGAATGCAATCACAACACTGGAAATGTTCCACAGAAAAGCACAAAGCATAAATGAACGGAGACATCTTTCCTAACAGCCCTAAGGTGAAACTGGAAAATTCCCAATAGTAAACTTATTGATACAAAACCCCTTTTTCAGAGAGTAGATAGGCAGAACAGAGTAGGATTACTGATATTCATATGTCAAAACTTACCAAACAGGAGACATTTCATTAAAATTTTGAAAATTTTACAGTTAAGACTACTCAAGTGTGAACTTTCAGTTTTCTCTGTAACATAAGCATTTTTTTTCTAAAACGGGTTGTGAGTACATATTAACAATTACCTAATTAATACCTAGACTTCCTATTATACTTTACAGTAAAGCCTGAGGTCTCCCAAGGCCTTTGCCTCCACACATAAACTGTCACTTACGTGGAGATCCAAGAGAAGGAAATGGCAACCCACTCCAGTATTCTTGCCTGGAAAATCTCATGGACAGAGGAGCCTGGCAGGCTACAGTTCACAGGGTCTCAAAGAGTCGGACATGACTGATCAACTGAGTACCAAGACTTGAGCAAAGGGACTTATTCCCATTAGCATCTATTTCTCCAATCTAATAAAGACACTCCCTGAGGCTAGGAGTTTTTAGGAAAAATCCCATCTCAACCAGTACAGGTAGTCTCCCTATTTCTGTGAACCTTGTTGTGAAAGCAAACTCATGTTTTTGAAGGCACTTGGATGGATGCCATCCAAGGAATGTAGAACACAGATCATTATCTGCTATGACCCAGATCCAATGAAGCCTTCACTTCTCTTGTAACAAATAATCAATAAAAGAGGTTTTGTTTTTAGATTGATGAGCATCTCCTGGGTACACTCTAGTACCTTTCTAGAATATATACAACATATAAGCATATGGCTAAAATACATACACACTCACTCATATGCAAATTTACAAGATGGCATTTCTGATTATGGATTTTTTTTATTTCCAGGTGCATGCTCAAGTATATGGCAGTAAAACAGTATGATGTCTGCAATTCATTTTCAAATGGTTAAGTACATCAATTAGCCATAAAATACGGCAAAATGTTAACAGATGAATACTGTAGGCAGTACATATGTGAGCGATCATTTTACTATTCTTCAATTTTTATGTATTTTTTAAAATATTGCAATAAAAAAGTTGGAAAAATTATTTAAGAAGAGAAAATTTCTAAAAACATAAGCTGGCTTAAAAACGAATCACACTACTACTTCCAGGAGTAACAGCTATCAAGAACATTAACCAACAGAGAAGGTATCATATAAGGTGGGTACATCTATCCCATACTGAAGTATAAAAATAACTTTAATACATTATAAATAAACCTGTTAAGCTAAACAGAAACATGTACTTCGAAATGCACAGAAATACAAACAGAATGCCACAGGTAATTAAACTAAACCATATAAAATATATAACTCATATTCCCCCTTAATAAACCTCAATCTTTAGCAGAGAAGCCAGTAAGATGAGGACTTCCCAGGTGGCACTAGTGGTAAAGAACCTGCTTGCCAAGGCAGGTAGATGTAAGAGACATGGGTTCAATCTCAGGGTTGGGAAGATCCCCTGGAGAAGGGCACGGCAATTCACTTCAGTATTCTTGCCTGGAGAATCCCATGGACAGAGGAGCCTGGTGAGCTAGTCCACAGGGTCACAAACAGAGTCGGACAGGACTGAAGCCACTTAGCAAGCACGCACATGTAGTAAGTAGTATTAGAAAATCAGATGGGAGGCATGAGGAAGGCTTTTCTTTCTTTTTTTTCCTCGAGAGTTTATGGGTATGAAATTACCTAGACTATAACACCGTAATAATTGTGATATAACTGAAAAGAGCCTCTTTAAAAGACAGCAGTTGCAAACTGATGAACTGTTGGCCAAATTTCACCTGCATACGTACCGGGGAAAAAATTGGTTACTAACATTTAAACGTAAGATTTTACACAAAAATCTGGGTCCATATCCCATACAGCAACGTATGACTGAATCTAAGGGGAGCAGGGACTCTCAGGCAAGTACTCATTTACATTATTTGCCAACTTCTACGGGTATTCAAGTTTTCAGCTCCTATTCTTTCTTTACCTTACTTTTGCCCTCTGGCTTGGGAAAGAAACCCTCCTTTTCTTTCTTCAATTATCAAAGTGAACTGATCAAAATATGCACAATAAAGGTAATAAATGCTACAGAAATAATTTCCAGAAGAAATTCAAGTATACCAAAGGAGAAAAGCAAATTTGTATTCAATATCTGCTATTGTGTGAGGGGGAAAAAAAAAAAAAAACCTGAGTATCACAGAGGAAATTTCTTGTAACCACCAGGGAAAGTCAAAACCCTATCTTAAGAATCAAATTACCCTTTTTAGAGGTCATTAGGACTGCTGAAGAGACATTTTTTTTCCTTAGGCAGAAGCCATATTGTGGTGTAAAATGATCTATCAAGAAGCAAAATAGCTAACACAATGCAATAATAAATAATTCATAAAGAGCTTGAGCTCATAAGCAGGGCATAAAGTTTATCTCCCATGCCCTCAATACATTCCTCATATAAATTACTCTTAAAAGAAGTAGACAATTCACACTGGTAATCCCACATCCAAACCCCCAAATCGACAGTGGGCTCTGATCTCCACATATGTATTATCAGTGACATAAGTAAATGAACTTTGCAAACAACAGATGTTCTTGCTCTAACCTACAGTGTAACTTAAGGATGATGAATACAAATACAGTCAATCTACTGTATGTTTTAATTCAACTACAGCCCTATGGCTATACATACCTGAAGAATGCTTGTCTAATTTTTCTCTTATTTTCCATTTTTATGCTTCTTGGGGGAGGTTACAGAGTGATTAATTTATTAAAAGTGAACACATATAACAATGTATTTTTCAAGGTTCAGTTATGCTACTTGAAAAAAAGATTTCATCACTGTACCAACTATAACGCCAACCATTATTTTTGACAGACACTAATTATTACTGATCACTAATTATAGTCCAAGCACAGCTCTAAGAGCTTTAAATATTGTTGAATAAGTTGCAGAACTGTCCATGGGTAGTTATTTTATTAGCACCATTTTAAGATGAGGAAACTGAGGCACAGAGAAGCTGAGTCACTTTCCTAAGGTTACACAGAAAATGGTCATACACTAAAGTGATATAACTCGAGAAAAATGCGCTTTAACCACTACATACTATGCTGCCACCCTTTCATCCAATCAAGCCTATCAAATACCTTGAAGTCAGGCATTTTATTCATTCATTCATTTTTACTAAAATATAGTTGATGTACAATATTATGTTAGTTTCAAGTGTACTACACAATGATTTGACATTTACTAATATTTGAAATGATCACCATATCTACAAAGGACTTTTGGGGAACATAACTATTTTGAGAACATATACCATTTGGGGGAACATATATGCTCAAGTTTATGCAGCGGGGAAAGTCTTCTTCATATTTTTGGTCATTTTACTTTCTTAAAATGATTTATCATATCATTTTGAATAATGTAAAGAGGGGAAAAAAATCACCAATAAAGAGACCCCCTCAAACACAATTAGACAGGTTGGTCAAATTGGTTACTTCTTTCTTTCCTGAGCAATAAAAGATCAATTTACAAAATGAACAAGCCATTCAGTAGTAAATGTAACTGAATCTAGAATGTATCAAGCAGTTAAAGTTTTGGAATGTCTCAAATTTAAATTACTTTTCTTTGCCTCGCAAGTCTTTAAAAGACATCATAGCAGCTTCAACTCAGCCTCCAGCTTTCAGTTTCTCAGTTTTGTTTAAAGAGCATAGAGTGAAAAAACAAAAAAAAAACAAAAAACCTCTCAGGAATCTCCCATATTTCAGGGTACATACACAAATCTTAAAATCTAATACCTTTCAAAACAAACAAACAAAAAAACCAAAACAGTAATTAGCTTTGTTGGAGAGGGAGGAAACTTGCCTCTACCCTTCTAGCTTCTTCTGAATTCTGGTCTAGGAATTAAATTGACATGGGACAGATAAACAGGAGAAAAAATTCAATTCCAGACATAAGGAACCCCCCACACAAGAAGATCAAAGACCCCAGATACATGAAGTGTTGAGAGACAGAAAGGTAAAATGAGGTATTATGCCACTCTAAGCCGAGGGATGTGAGAGTTGGACTGTGAAGAAAGCTGATCACCGAAGAATTGATGCTTTTGAACTGTGGTGCTGGAGAAGACTCTTGAGAGTCCCTTGGACTGCAAGGAGATCCAACCAGTCCATTCTAAAGGAGATCAATCCTGGGTGTTCACTGGAAGGACTGATGCTGAAGCTGAAACTCCAATACTTTGGCCACCTCATGAGACAAGTTGACTCACTGGAAAAGACTCTGATGCTGGAAGGGATTGGGGGCGGGAGGAGAAGGGGACGACAGAGAATGAGATGGCTGGATGGCATCACTGACTCGATGGACATGGGTTTGAGTGAACTCCAGGAGTTGGTGATGGACCGGGAGGCCTGGCGTGCTGTGATTCATGGGGTCGCAAAGAGTCGGACACGACTGAGCGACTGAACTGAACTGAACTGAACTGAAGCTAAGGGAGCCTGAGGCTTCAAGGACAGGGACAGTCTCAGGATGACTAAGGGGAGTGGATGTTCGGTAAACAGACGTTTGCTCTGATGGAGACGGGGCTGCATAGAAAAAACTTACCTCCAATAACAACTCCTGCCTGAGGCAAGTCCCCAGTTTAAATTATTCTAAGTAGTTAAGGGAGGACAATATTTTCTCTTGAACCCATGGGTTCAAAAGAATCCTCATGCAAAAGTGACACCTTCTGGGCAGCTCAATCTGAATCCCCACAAGATTTAATCTAAAAGAAGATGGATCATTTTTTACTGACCTAATACTCCCTATGACCTGTGATTCAGGCTTTGCACAATTATAGGTTACAAAATAGGAACGCACAAATTACACAGAACATTAGGTCATAATTAAGACATTGCCTAAGGAAGGCTGACCCTGGTAGAAAGCAAATAAGGTCTTTTTGTCACTGTACTTTAAATATCCCTAAGCACAGTCTTCACTGGTTGTAGAGTAAAACAAATATTAAAGCAAGTTACTTGTGATTCCAGAGTTAACAGTTTCATCTTGATGATCTGAAAATCCTATCTGCATCCTGTTTTTTAAATCTGAAGCACCTTGCTTCTTCCTACAATAAACTATTTCAAAAGTTACCTTTATAAAAAAAAAATCCTTCAGGAAGTCTTTCAGGATTAATTCCCCTATTAATACTGTCTTCGCTTGGTATAGTATTCTTTTATTATAGATATGCTTCATAAAGTGTTGGGCTCCTCTAGCCATCATTTAAATTGTGAGATGCTCCTGGTATTTTTCTGATTCAAAATGTTAGCAATGATTATTAAAGCAGTAGCATTGTGGGTAATGCTATTTTCTCTAGTCTCCAAATTTTTTATGATTTTAAAACTTTTTAAGTGAAACCCCTAAAAACCAATAAATAAGCTGAACTTCCATTGATTCCTTACTTTTATAATTCACAATACCATTTGTTAGCATCATCTTGGTAACACAAGTGGGAAGGACACACCTATTA
Organism: Moschus berezovskii; assembly: GCF_049115385.1. Classification (NCBI taxonomy): domain Eukaryota; kingdom Metazoa; phylum Chordata; class Mammalia; order Artiodactyla; family Moschidae; genus Moschus; species Moschus berezovskii. The sequence goes on along the minus strand of NC_142480.1, from coordinate 28,211,863 downwards.
CCTGCTGTAGTTAATGGCAAGGCCTTTCACTTTCCCACTAATTCCCAAATCACAAACTGATGACAGTAACTATTCTTTTTCTTTTTAAATTTTATTAATTTTTAAAATTTACTTACTTTTAATTGGAGGATAATTGCTTTACAGTATTGTGTTGGTTTCTGCCATATATCAACATGAAACCAGCCACATGTCCCCAACTTCTTGAACCTCTTTCCCACCTCCCACTCCATCCTATCCTTCAAGGTTGTCACGGAGCACCAGATTTGAGCCCCCTGCATCACACGGCAGATTTCCACTGGCTGTCTTAATGTTACACATGGTAATGCAAGTTTCAATGCTACTCTCTCCTTTTGTCCCACTGTCTCCTTCCTGCTCTGTGTCCACAAGTCTGTTCTCTGTCTGCATCTCTACTGCTGCCCTGCAGAAAAGCTGCTATTATTCACTGAGCCAGGCACTTTTTAGGTTCTTAATTTATATCATCTCTAATCATCACAGGAGAGAAAGAAAGTATTACTGGTCCCCATTTTATAGAAGAAAAAATACTGATGCCAGTAAACAGGAGAGATGAGAAACAAACCCAGGTCTCTTTGGCAACAAAGCTCATTCTCTTTCCTCAGTGCTAGGAAACCTTTCCACCGGAAAAAAAGGGAAAACAACATTTTTGACAATAAGACGTAAGGGACAAAAAGTGTAGAACAAACAGAGCATGGCGGTGGAGGTGGGGGGCCTTACTTTATATTTGGGCTCACTCTCTACCGATTTCCCCATGCATGTGTGCATGCTCAGTCGTGTCCACCTCTTTGTGACCCCATGGACTGTGGTCCGCCAGGTTCTTCTGTCCAGGCGATTCTCCAGGCAAGAATACTGGTGTGGGTTACCATGCCCTCCTCCAGGGGATCTTCCCAACTCAGGGATCAAACCTGCGTCCCTTGCAGGTCCTGCATTGGCAGGTGGATTCGTTACCAGTAGCGTCACCTGGGAAGCCCCAATATTTCGCCCTACACCTTTCGGTAAATCACAAAATCAGTTTTACCTCCCAACTCCTTCAGGGACAAGGGTCAAACAATTAAAAAGGCAGTATTGGGAAAAAAGCAAAAGGAAGAACACAGATGAGGTAGGTAAACTGTTAAAAAAACTGAGCATGTCAAAACAGTAGACCTATAACAAAATAGACTAGTGGTTCTCAACTTGGTTGCTTTTAAAAAACACAAAGTTTTCTGAGCCTAAACCAACGTAACAGAATCTCTGAAGGCTGAGGTGCTATGATAATGGGAGTTTTCATTTAATCCTCACACGGTGAGGTGACTAGGCTGCAGCTCCACCCACCCCCTCAAAGTCATTCCTCTGCTGGCCAGTCACCCCTATTGTGCAAACGGAAAATCACATCCAGGTTTTGGACCAAGAGCTTATGAGAAGCCCACACCGTTTCCTTCTGTCTTTGACTTTACTTTGTCTTCCTTGTAAAAGGCTGTTTTTCTTTAACTAAAAATAACCAAATGCTTAAAAAAAAAGAAATAAAACTAACACTATTCATCTACAAAGAATACTGAAACTAGACAATACAGATATTTTAATAGCTGATGAGTGTCCTCTGCTGCTGCTGCTGCTGCGTCACTTCAGTCGTGTCCGACTCTGTGTGACCCCATAGACAGCAGCCCGTCAGGCTCCCGTCCCTGGGATTCTCCAGGCAAGAACACCGGAGTGGGTTGCCATTTCCTTCTCCGAATGTCCTCTACTCTTCTATAATTCATTTATTACCTTGGGTAAGAAAGATTTATTATTTTTAGATTAAGCCCAAAGAAACTGAAATAGATTTAGAAAATGGCAGGAAAATGACAATGAAATTCAAATCTATGATATTATTTGATATGAACTTAGACTTTCTAATTCTCCGTAGTAACTCTAAAATAAACCAGTTGTCATTAGTCAAATACTTAAAATGTTAAGTTTACAATACTGATTAAGCTCAGTAAAAATTTAGCTGAATGATTTAATATATGTACATTAAATCTAAATATTATAAATGCAAAAATTTCACAGCCAAAACTGAGATTTTAGAAAAGCTGATAGGTTTACAGTGACAGTACAAATAGGTTCAACTCTTTTGGAAAATATAAAAAGGTCATAAAAACATCAAAACCACTCGACAAAAGCATGAGTTTTTGAAAATCCATGCCAGAGAAAGGAAAAGGAAAATATCATAAGCTTAAGCATTGATTAGAGCATTATGAGAGGTGAAAACTGAAAACTTGCAAGTCCATCATTAGAGAAATGATTGACATTTTCAGACACTATCAGGCTCTCATTAAAAACCGTAATTGTAGAAACTACAAGTGCATAAATTTTAACAGGTTAACCTATTGAGAGCATCCCACAGGTAAAAGCAGTGTTTCCTAAAAAGTGCTGTATAGAACAGTAGTGAAAAAGAATGAGGAAATGAGGATTTGTGTTGTATATGAGGGAATGGAATCCAAATCTTTTTGGGAAACACCAAGTTGGCAGTGTTCCTTCCTACAGAGGGTCTCCACACATGTGATATATGTAATGTACATTATATACTGCCAGAAGGGTGTGTGTGTGTGTGTATGTCACTTGATGTTTCTCAGCATCTTTTAAGTACTGACCTTTGTCCCACTTCTACCTTTTTCTTTTCTTCCCCCTGCTGGGAATCCTGAGAACTCAGTGTTCTATAAAGCACAATCTTTAAATACTAATCATTAGAGACCACTATAATTCAAAAAATTTTTAATTCCCTTTTAGTCATACTATGATAGGATTTTTATAACAAATAGAAGAATATGTAACAAGACAATGTCACACTTCTACTTAAAAGTAGCCATTTCTGGTTAATATTTTGGATCAAATTATCTAACATTCAGAATTCTAAACAATCTTTTCTTTACTACTCCTGGAAGAAGAGTAAAGAAAAAAAGAATAGTTTTAATTAACCAAATGATTTATCAGTTCACATAAAAATCTGTGTTATTCATAACTTTCAACCAAGTTTCACACCACACCCCTTCTGTGCTAAAAAATGTCTTGTTGCACCATAAATTTTAATATCTGATTTTTGGAATTCTGAATACAATTCCCATAAAATCAATTTAATTCATGTTTCTTAAGTCATAAGACAACATGACCCAGGCACACAGCATTAATAATCTGTTTTACAATATAATGAAAATACACTCAGTGTACCTAGATTCAAAGAATATTTCCTGCAAATGTGGCAGAAATGGTGAGAAGCCTGCTCCTCACCACTGCATAATACATATCAGTTGGAAAGGCAGATTCACTCAACTCCAAGAACTGATTAAGGAGCACATCCTACAAGACAGAGAAGCTAGAATGGAGTAGGAAAGAAACAGGAGTTATACCCAAATGGATAAAGTGAGGTAAGAAAGGGCCAGAAGTAGATATGCAATTTCCTTTGCCTTCCTCCCGTTTTTCCTCAAGTGCTGCAGATGACTACTAAGGATGAGAAGAATGGCTGGATTCAGTGAAGGAGGCTGCCAAAAGGGGCCTCTGGTGTAGCCTAGCTCTGGCAATTCTTCCTCCAGATTACAAAAGAGAAAACCTTAGAGGGTAAAAGGAAGTATGGTGGGGAGGGGGCAGGGGACTGAGCAGCAGAACCAACTCTAACAAGGCAATGATAGGAAGAGACTTAACATTTCTTTAGGATTTCCTTACTAGAACCTTTTAATTCACTGTCTCATTGAATCTCCCTACTACTGTGGTAGCTGAGTCACTAAATCGTGTCTGTCTCTTGCAACTCCATGGACTGTAGCCCGCCAGGCTCCTCTGTCCATGGGGTTCTCCAGACAAGAATACTGGAGTGAACTGCCATTTCCTTCTCCACGGGATCTTCCTGACACCGAGATTGGACCCAGGTATCCTGCACTGCAGGCAATTTCTTTACCAACTGAGCTACCAGGGAAACCCCTCCCTAATACTAAGACTCAGATATTATCATTCTTATTTTACAGATGAGGATAAAGAGTTAAGAAATTTGTCCAAGATTTAAGTGAAGAAAGAAGTGGAAGAAAGATGGTAACGCCTACATCTGTCTAGTTTCAACGTCCATGCTCCTTCAACTACTTCACGCATTCTTTTCATACAGTTTCTAATCACTGACAGTTACTACCATGCCCACTGAAGCATCTAATCTTTATAACTTTGTTCTCTCTTATCAGTTCATTCTCCTCTTAGTTCTCCAGTACTTTGAGGCTTTTTGATAAAATGTGAGATGTACTGGAGACATCAACTTCCAGAGGGCCCTTCCCAAAAAGACAGCAAATCTTTTTGGGAAGGGCCAAAAAGACTAACACTTTTTGTAAGTAACTAACACCAACACCATTGGTCTTCCCTGGTGGTTCAGACGGTAAAGAATCTGCCTGCAATGCAAGAGCCTTGGGTTCAATCCCTGGGTTGGGAAGATCTCCTGGAGAAGGGGAGGTCTACCCACTCCAGTATCCTTGCCTGGAGAATTCCATAGACAGAGGAGCCTGGTGGGCCCCTCCATGGGATCACAGAGTCTGACACAACTGAGCGACTAACAGTGTTAGCTTCAGTTCAGTTCAGTCGCTCAGTTGTGTCCGACTCTTTCGACCCCATCTTAGTCCTTAGCTATTCTTGACAATTTTTATCACTCTTCATTCCACAAACCGACTCTTCCACCTCCCCCTGGGAAGAAAGATTTCACTCTGGACACTTTGGAGTGCCAGAAGGCAAGTTTTAAAAGAGAAATTTTACTTTAATATCTCCTACCACACTCATCTGAAAATCACTACCTAAGCAATCTCACTACTTGGTACCTAGTAGAGAATTCAGTAACAAGAAGTAAAAAACAAAAAAAAAAAGTTAAAAAGAAAAAGATACATAGAAAATAACTGCTTCAAAGATCATCAACTTTACTGACATAAGTTTCTTGTCTCTTGGAGCCTGCTGACTCTTAGTTTAGTCTAGACATGACTAATAATCCAGCTATCTGGATTCTAGTTGGAGTGGGGTAGAGCCCCATATTAAAAGTGAAGGAGCAGACCAATTGAGAGCATGAAGAAGTTGGAGCAGGCAGCTAACAGTAATGGAAGAGACCCAAATACTATTTAATATAGATACTTTAAAAAGCAGGCAATATGGGGATACTTAGTTCAAGAGCAAAGTACATAAGATGTCAGTATTCCTCCAGCTCAGCAGAGGACAGGAACCTTTGCTCAATTTTCCAAAATATCACGGAATTTGTGCTCAAGTAATCTGCTACCTAGGACTTCCTACTTTAGTCATTAGACCTTACCTGTTTTAGAATCCCCTCCTTTTCCCCCTTCTAACTGTTCATTTCATGGCTTTTATCCTGGTGTGTACTCAGAGTCACCCTTATTCCCACTATGGTCTGACATCTTGGCTTTTCTTCATGGTTCCCACTTCTAATTTACAACATATCTTATGAAGTGCCTAGCCCAGAATTTAGCCACAGTTCTGACCTTCCTGGAGCCCTACCTGAGGGTTTTTTGTTTTGTTTTAGCAGACTCCCTGACAGATGCCTAACTAGGCTCTTAACTTCCCAAGTGTAGCTCCCTGGAACAACTCCATTATTCCCTTGTTTTCTGGCTGCCATCATCACATCCACCCAAGTAATACAGTGAACACACCATCTATTACCTGTAACCCCCAGCTGGTCTGGGGCAGCACTCCACAATCAAACTCACTGACATTTCTGCAGCAAAATATAAACATATTCACATAAAGGTGGGATAAATAATGACTATAAACAGCTTCCTATCAGGTCAGGTCATGTTCTGCTGCCAAATGAGTTAAGAAAAGTGCCTTTTGGACTCTGTAATTAAACTTAAGGGATTCTGTACCTGTATATGCTTCTGTTTTCTTTTTTTACTTTTCTGATTTCCTCCCAAAATATCTTAAAAAATATTTTGTGCTTTTCAATGGGTAATTTCAACTTCCTAATAATTTTACTTAAATAAAAATGTACTGAATAAGTGTGGTAATGTTTTGACTATATATTTAATACACAAAAACATGCATAAATTCAACACACAGAAATCTACAAGTGCAACAGCAAAGAATATAGATAGATGTTATAATATATCCATAGAGAAGCATAAACTAGGAAAGAAGTACATACATAAAATATTTTAGAAAAGTTAGAACCATGGTTTCAAAATTGGCAAAAGTATATACTCTGCTTTAAATACTTAAATATCACCTCATACAACTTTACCTTCTTTCCTGTCATATACTTAGTTCTAATTTCTTATGCAGTATAAGCATAACATTATGCTTCAATATGACTACATTATGTTTCTTTTCTAGAAATACTTATTTTTTTAAGTTGTTACTATTAAAAAAAAAAGTTCAAACGTGATTCAGAACAATATGCTCCAATTTCAATCTGTTGTGTATCTGTTTCAAGGGTTCCAATTTCCCATTTGGGTCTTACTGTATATATATCTTTGACTTCATGCTCAGTTACACTGTGAATAATGTTCTGTCTAGTCTTTTAATCAATGTCACTAGATTCATGGTAAAAAAAAATGTTTAAGTAAAAATAACTGTTACTTGTGAAAAACAGAAATGATATATTAAAAAGAGCTTACTAAATTAAAAAAAACAGTCCACACCAGATTCAAATTAAAACTAGAAGTTATAAAGTTGTTAGAAACACACAAAAACCCTTCCCTTATCTCTAGCCTTCCAAAAGGCAAGAAATGCTGAAATTAAAACTTACTAGGTAATTATGACTGAAAAGCCACGACCTTTTCCCATCGTTACACATCTAGGATCCAGAAGCATTTATAGGATGCAGTAGTCCACCTTACACAACAAAAAAAGTAAGAAAAAGAATAAAAACTGAACTTAACCTACTTCCTCTCACAAAAGATACAGTGACTAAGAGTTTGTAGAGTTCTAGTCCAGGATCAGCAATTCTTTCCTGTAAAAGGCCAGAGAGTATGGACCACACAGTCTCTATCACAACTACCCATAAACAAAACATAAACAGCTATAAATAGATAAAAGAGTGTGGTTATGTTCCAGTACAACTTTATAACAACTGGCAGCAGGCTGGATCTGACCCACAGCCTTCCAATTACTGACCCCTAGTGTAATTCCAAGGAATTTAATACTACAACTAGACTAAAGATTCAATTAAATGATACAAACAAGTCTACTAATTCCTCAGGCCTCAGCTAATTCATTTCTTAAATTTAATAACAGTTTCGGCACCCTCCTTAAAATGCAGAAGTGCTTTTATGTGAGAGGACTAAGGTCCCACTAAAGGGCTGTTCAAACCCATTAACTACACTATGGATAGTTAATGAAAGAAGATTCAATGAAGTCTTTTTTTAAAAAAAGTCTATGTCTTTAAACTGGTTAATCAGGATTTAGAATAAATGAATTTTAGAGTATGAAGAGACCTAAACACCTAAAGACATGGAGAGTTTAATCTTTTATTTTACTCAAAAGATAAGTGAGAAAAGTTCATGAAGATTTATTAACTGTTTCAGTCCTCTTTTTGAAATAAAGCTGAAGAAAGGAAGATATGTGCACTGCCTAAAGACAAAAATTCTTAAATTATTTTTCTTAGAGAATGTATTATTTGCGCAATTTTCCAAAATTTTAAAGTAGTTTGGCTATGTATTTTCTGTTACTAAAGTCAGATATAAAGATAAAAAGAAAAGAAGGGAAAAGTAAGCTAAGAAACAGTAGTGGAGGCGCTTAAGCTAAAATTTAGGTCTGTTGTCAATTCAGGAGTCTTGTAGCACTAAAGCTCTCTATATAAATAACTACTTTTTCCAACTGTCCCTAATCTTATGTTATAAACCCTGCCTGCTACCCATTTCATTAAAGGGAAAAAAAAAATCCATGGTGTTTAAAATGTAAGATAACCATCGGCTTCAATACTGATCTAAAATCATTTTCTCAAAGACATACTTTCTAAAATGTTTGCGAAACAGGACAATTCTCCTTTCCCCATCCGCCTAACGCCCAGCTCCAAGGACACTTCTGCTTTCTTTCCACTTTAATCTCTCCAGAGTATTTTCTCTGACAAAGTCCTGAACCATACTTAAGGGTCCCTCTTTTCCCTCCATTTAACGTCTTTTCTACGCTCTAAGGTCCTTACGGGCGCTCAGCCTGAACATAAAAGGTCCTGAACATTTGCTGACTAAATGACTGCACGGAAAAAGAATGTTTAATTGTGACCTTTCATAAAAGAGCTCAAATCATCTGACAGACACTATTCGACTTGACAGTTATAAAAATCATCTTGCCAGAGGTATGCATTACTGTGACTAGTATCATAAAGCGCTTCTTAAAGTTTCCAAAGACTTTACAATCCCTGCAGTGACGCTGCGCTGACCGACAGTAGGGTAAGAAATATTTCCTTGTACCAAGCAAAAGCTAGCCCGGCAAAGGCTCGCTTTCTTTGCGAGGAAGGACTAGCCAGTATCCAGTCTCCGCTGCTTCAGGAAACCCGCCTCCAGGGTTGCTCGCGGGCGTCCAGAGAACCTCGCCCGAAGCCCGGGTTGGGGCCCCGCTCCCGGCCAACCCCCGACGTTGCGGGCGCCGCTAGGGCGGATCCGGGGAGCGGCGCGCCGGCTAGGCGGGCTCCGACCTTCCGACCTTCTCCGCACGCCCGGGGGCTCCAGCCCGCGCGGCCAGAGTCCACGCCTACCTGTTGTGCTCGGGTGAAACACACTTTCCCAGAGCCCCGAGGGAGGACCGGCTGCACTGGCCATTCGCGCGTCCCCGCGCGCCTGTACATCCCCTCCTCGGCGGGCTCCGGCCCCTTCGGCCGGGACACCGAGTCCCTCGACCCGTTCCTGCTCCCGGGGTCCCAACCTCCTCCACCTCTTGGCTGCCGCGACCACCTCGCGGACCCCCAAGCAGCTCAACTCACGGTGCAGGCCCCCAGTGTGTGTCTCTTCCCCGCCGGCAGGCAGCCCGGACACCGCCCCCTCGCGCCCGGATCCGCCTTCACTCCTGGGATTCCCCACTGCTCGCCCCCGGCGTCCCCCCACGACTCAGCGCCCGTCCCAGCCCAGCGACGCTATCGGCTCCACAGTGCGGCAGAGTAGCACCGGGACTCGCCGGCGGCGGCGACTGCGAGACAGCGGCGCGGGAGGGGCTCTCGCGGGGCGGGGCCGGAAAGCTCGGAGCCTGGAGTGCGGAGGGAACCAGCGATTGGGAGCGCGTCCCGCACCGCACCGCCGAGCCGAGGCCCCGCCAGCCGGCCGCCGAGCTATCGAGCGCCCACTCTGGCAGGCGTGAGTGCTCCATCGCCGAAAGAGCGATGAAGGAGACTGCGGCCCAAGTTGAGGCCAGGGCAGCGGCTTTGCAGTCTGGAGAGCTTGGCCACACCCATTTTTGTTTGTTTCTAACGCCAGCCAGAATCCTTGGGGACAGCCTTCGGGCATCTGAACACGACTAGAGCCTGGAGAAATTCAGGCAGGGAGTGTAGGTGGGTGGGTGTGGACATGGAAGGGACCCTAGAGAGCTTTGTAGTTCTACAGCCCGAAACTCTGGGGCCTGGCTCAAGGTCACACACTCCAGTCACGGGTGCAGTGGGATTAACAACCTCTTGGCCCCCAAGTCAATTGCGTTTTTCTAGCATACTCAGCATTTTGAATCTTATTTTGCAATTTTTATTTTGAAATAAGTGCAAGTTTACAAAAGTGCTTCTAGTAAAGAGAACATTTTTTTCTTCCCGAACCAGTTGACATCTAAGTTACTGAAAAGATGCCATATTGTCCCTAAATACTTTGAAGTCGCTCAGTCGTGTCCGACTCTGCGACCAAAAGGGCTGTAGCCTACTAAGCTCCTCTGTCCACGGGATTTCCCAGGCAAGAGTACTGGAGTGGGTTGCCATTTCTTTCTCCAGAGGATCTTCCCGACCCAGGGATCGAACTCGGGTCTCCCTCATTGTAGGCAGAAGCTTTACCATCTGAACCACCAGGGAAGGTTAACTACTTTATATGTCTTCCTAATAAGCACATGCCTGCTTGCTAAGTCGCTTCATTAGTGACCAACTCTTTGCGACCCTATGGACTGTAGCCTGCCAAGCTCCTCTATCCATGGGATTCTCCAGGCAAGAAGTGGGCTGCCATTTCCTCCTCCAAGGGATCTTCCCAACCCAGGGATCTAACCAGCATCTCTCCGACATTAGCAGGTGGGCTCTTTATCACTAGGGCCGCCTGGGAGCTTCAGCTTCAGCATCAGTCCTTCTAATGACGATCCTAGACAGCATATTAAAAAGCAGAGACATCATTTTACTGAGAAAGACCCATATAGTCAAAGCTATGGTCTTTCCAGTAGTCATGTAGGGATGGGAGAGTTGAACCATTAAGAAAGCTGAGCGCTGAACTGATGCTTCATTTGTGGTGCTGGAGAAGGCCCTTGAGAGCCTTGGACTGCAAGAAGATCAAACTAGTCAATCCTAAAGGAAAAATCCCTGAACATTCACTGGAAGGACTGATGCTGAAGCTGAAGCTCCAATACTTTGGCCACCTGAGGTGAAGAACTGACTGATTGGAAAAGACTCTGATGCTGGGAAAGACTTCAGGCAGGAGGAGAAGCGGGCAACAGAGAATGAGATGAATGTTGGCATCACTGAGTCAATGGACATGAGTTTGAGCAAGATCCAGGAGTTGGTGATGGACAGGGACACCTGGCGTGCTGCAGTCCATGGGGTCACAAAGAGTCTTAGTGACTCTTAGTCACGCCTTAGTGACTAAACAACAATAAGACTTCTCCAGTAGTTACTTTTTTCCTCTTTGTAATGAGTAAGTTACTTTGTTGGGTTAATTCTTTGAAACTATGTTTTTTTTTTCCCCTCATCAAACTTTCAATTAATTTATTCCTATTAGTATAAATTCAGAGTTTCCTATTTGATTAAATGGGTAATAATGTTTTCATCATTGTTTACTTTGGTATTCAAAGTGTTCCAAGGTTGGTTAGTGGGATTTACCCATTCACGCTGGCTCCTATGTCTTTGTGTGTTTTAAATCCTTTCACAATGTATTGTTGTAAAACAATTTTTAAATACAGAAAATTTGAAAGAGTTTTATATAACATTTATCCCAGCATCCATATTCTTCATTAACATTTTACTATTCTGTGCCCTTTGACACACCTCCATCATTCTTGGTGTACTCCCTTACTTCCTGGCACAAGATAAGCCTCATCTTACCCCAGCACTGGCTGTCATTGATCTGGGAGCCTGGTTTCCCTGGTAGCTCAGTTGGTAAAGAATCTGCCTGCAATGCAGGAGACCTGGGTTCGATTCCTGGGTTGGTAAGATACCCTGGAGAAGGGAATGGCAACCCACTCCAGTATTCTTGCCTGGAGAATCCCATGGACAGAGGAGCCTGGCAGGCTACTGTCCATGGGGTCGCAAGAGTCAGATACGACTTAGCAACTAAACCAGGTATTTAGAAACACTAGGCATGCTCACTATTACTGGGGTATCACCACTCAGGCTGTCTTAGGGTTTCCATCTAGGGGATATTTGTACCTTAACACACACATACAGTACATCTGTGTATGTATACTCACATATACATTTACAGCTGTGTTTCTTTTTTTAACAACATATATTGAAAAACTGTATTTCACAGTAATACGTCCAATCTAGCATCACATAGTTTATTCTATTCATAGTTTATCCTCCCTTCCACATTTGTAACTCTTTTCTACTACAGAGAAAATTCTGGATTCTATTTTTCAGATATTTATTGTTTGAACACCTCTCCCATATTTAAGCAATCACCATTGCTGCCATCTCTCTCTTTAGAGGATGCTGCCCTTAACCCACTAAGATGTGAAACCCCCAAATTAGCCACCACAAGCCCCTGTTTCTTTTTTCTTACCCCTTCTCCCAAACCTTCCTCATCCCAGTCGTTGAGCCCTCCCCACCCTGTTCAGGCTCCATCCCTCACCAAGCATCCCTCCAGGGATCCTCCTTTTCCCACTTGATACACACACACACACACACAAATATGTGTGTGTGTGTGGGGGGGGGTTTACTGTAAACTATGCTGAGAAAGGTACGAAGATATTCCAGATCCTGAAGGAGAAAGCAAATACTGTGAAATCCAACTGGGAGGCTCAAAGAAAGATGGCATTTAGGGACTTCTCTGACAGTCCAGTGGTTGGGACTCTGCTTCCAATGCTTGGGTTTGGGTTCAATCCCTGTTCGAGAAACTAAGATCCCACGTGCTGTATATCTAAAAATAAAATAAGTGAAAATATATCAAGTGCTTGGCACATAGTATGTGTTCGTTAAATGGCAGCTTTCTATCTTCAAAAAAAAAGAAAGATGGCATTTAAAATGGACTTTGAGAATGCATAAGAATGGATGAATAGAATATGCTCTGTTAGATATAGAAATAATCCTGGAAAACAGTTTGAGCACAAAATTATTTATTCTTGGGCCAAAGCAGAAAAAGTGATTCATTTTGACTGAGTATTTGGTACAAGAATAACAACACTAGAATTTTAGAGCTGGAAGGGATACATAATAGTGTAGTTGAGTCCAACAACTAATTTTACCAAAGATTCAAAGATGGCTCCAAACTTTGAGCCCAAGTGACTAAGAAAATTAAATTAGGAGGAGGAAATAATAAGTTTAATTATTAATATGCCACCTTTGAGGTGACAGTAGAGCATCCAAGGAGAAATGGAGGAACGACTACAGCCTAGAAGAGGGGTCAAAATGAGAGCTCTAGATTCAGAACTTTCCTACATGGAGCGGACAGCTAATACAATGAAAGAGAAAGAGAGAGACAATAACAAGAAGAATTCTGAAAAGTGAGTTTAGTTTTAACCAAATAAAAATGTTGCACCTCTCAACTAAATACTATTATACTTTGTTCAATCTCAAGCTGAGATTTTAAGTCACAATAAAGATGAAGCTTGTATCATACACCTTTGGAATCTGGTAATGACTTCATAGCCTAATTCTATCACTTGGTAGGCTTGACCTAGGGAAAACTGCTTCATATCTCAGTTTCCTCCCTTTCAAATGAGAGCAACATCACCCTCTCTGAGGTGTACTGAGGATTCAAAATATAATAGAAATAACTGGCATGTTGCCCACTGTCAAATGATAGCCAGCATTTTGGGGCACTTACCTTACCTCTCTACTCCCAACTTACTCCAGCTGGTCAACTTACTGGGTGTCCCTGTTGGGCACACGGAAGGCATTCATCAGTTATCTGCTGAAGGGAGACTTTCATGTACTTTGTCTTTACTTTATGAAGTGAAGTTGCTTAGTCATGTGTGACTCTTTGCAACCCCATGGACTGCAGCTTACCAGGCTCCTCCATCCGTGGAATTTTCCAGGCAAGAGGACTGGAGTGGGTTGCCATTTCCTTCTCCAGCGGATCTTCCCAACCCGGGGATGGAACCTGGGTCTCCTACGTGCAGGCAGACGCTTTACCCTCTGAGCCACCAGGGAAGCCCCTTTACTTTATACTTGTCCTAAAATGCATCACACTACATCTTCTTGCTTTCTGTAAAGGAATAATTTTCCCCACAATAAAGGAAGCATTCTTAGAAGTAGAATTGTTGGTGATTAATGGTGCATGTAAAAATGAAGAAGTAAACTGAAAACACAGTAGTTACCCATTTGACCAGCTACGTGATATCTTGCTTTAATTTATTGTTCAAACCCATCTGATATGACTCTAGGTTCCAACCACTATACATTTGGGAAACTGGAAATGACAGATTCCCTTTAAGATTGCTTCTCCCCCTTAGAGTATAAAATTCAATGACAGTGGAACAGTATTACCCAAACAATGGGGCTCTTGTGTACCCATGAAGCTCTGCAGTCCTGCTCTAGACTGCATTCCTCAAGATGTTAACAGTTGTTCCTCTAAAAAGGCATTCTTAAGTAAATTTGAGAAAACCTGTATGTTAACATTTTATAGCTGTTTTTTAGAGAGTCATTAGGCATGTTAGTAGGTGCATTTCAAGCAGTGTTTCCCACTCTTATTTGGCAATGGAATATAATGTGTGTGTGTGTGTGTTTTTAAAGGAATGCACACTAATATCTTTTAGAACTAGTGTTCCTGGGAGCAGAGTTTCCTCAATATTTATGAAGCCATCAAGGAGACTGGAGTATACATGTGGCAAGCTCATGTCACAAAACTCATGGGTTAGGCACAGCTTCCACTCTGTCAATTTCAGTGTGATCTGAAGCCTTAAACGACACTGATACCTCCCACTCCAACAAAAGATCTGCTGGCCTTTTGTGATACAGCTTTCTACTTTTTGGTCTATCAAGCATTATTTGTCAATGTACTGCTGAGCTTGCTGTAATCTGTGACTGCTTTTAGCACTAAGTTTCTATTAAGAACTTTTGGCTACAGACAGGATTTTCTTCAGTAGGCAATCTACTACTATAAATATTCAGCCAAGAAGTACTTACAACATAGTATAGACCTTGATCCATGAGGGTAAGTAGGGAATAGTAGGCCATCTAACCTGGAAAATGAAAATGAAAGAGTTACTCACTCAGGCATGTTTGACTCTTTGCAACCCCATGGACTGTAGCCCACCAGACTCCTCTGTCCATGAAATTCTCCAGGCAAGAATACTGGAGTGGGTTGCCATCCCCTTCTCCAGGGAATCTTCCCTACCCAGGGATCAAACCCGGGTCTCCAGCATTGCTGACAGATTCTCTGCCGTCTGAGTCACCAGGGATTCAGGGTAACCTGGAAAGAAGCAGTTAAATTCAGAGTTGGTATTTCTGAGCAGGAATATGGAGCAAAGGTAAATCTGCAACTTTATAGCTGTTACATAAGAATTGACTGCAAATTATGTTCATATTTGACTAGGACCCTTAATATCCCTTTCAACTTCTCATTCTCTGATCAGATTAAGAAATAGTGTTTTACATCTGCATAAACTTTATGGTTTTGTCCTAAAGTTGCTAGCATATATTTTATAAGCAAGTCAATTAACGTCTTTGGGCCTCAATTTTCTCCTCTGGAACACAAGCATGTTGCAGTACAGGATCTCTAAGCTCTCCAATTTTAAAATTCAAATATTCTATTGTTATTCTTACAAAAATCCCTTCACAGTAAACAGAAACCAAACCCCAGGATAGCTAAGTGATTTGTCTATGTTTGGAACAAGATTCCAGAAGTAAGATTTTAAAACTAGGTCTTCTGAATCCTTGTCTGTTAACTTGTCCACTATATTTAATATAGTACCACACATATTAAAAACTGTATGAGATATATTAAACACCTTTACAAGTCTTTCTTTTATAGGTATGTAGTCATATATTTTGGAGAAGACAATGGCACCCCACTCCAGTACTCTTGCCTGGAAAATCCCATGGACGGAGGAGCCTAGTAGGCTGCAGTCCATGGGGTCGCTAAGAGTCAGACACGACTGAGCAACTTCACTTTCACTTTTCACTTTCATGCATTGGAGGAAATGGCAACCCACTCCAGTGTTCTTGCCTGGGGAATCCCAGGGACGGGGGAGCCTGGTGGGCTGCCGTCTATGGGGTCGCACAGAGTCGGACACGACTGAAGTGACTTAACAGCAACAGTTAACAGCAGTCATATATTTATTTTAAAATTTTATTATTAGCATCACCTTGAAAATACAACTATTTTCTTCAATTCAAAGAAACAAAGATAGGATCCTACTACCTCCATGAAATTATTTTCATTTATTTGCTTTTAACTGTTACTGTCATATGTCAAAGCAAAGTCATATGCATATGACACATCAAATTTGTATTCATAGTAATTTTCTTACCACTGGCCATATAAACATCAGCTTCTGTGTATGAGATTGGTATCAGTCAATCACATGGACTTGAGGGGGTAAACTGCTATCTCCTATTTATCTCCTCATAGGGAGCCATACATACCTGGCAAGGAATGAAGACCTAAAATGGTTCTGTAGTTTGCTATGATACCCTTTTCCTTCATATCTGCCTTTAAAATCTCATGGTTAGGCACTTCCCTGGTGGTTCAGTGGTTAGGACTCTGCACTTCCATGGCTGAGGGTGCAGGTTCCATTCTTGGTCAGAGAACTGAAATCCCAAAGACCTCATGGCCATGAATAAATGAATAAATAAAATCTCATGGTTAGGAGTCATTCCTCTGGCTTTCATTAGAAAGACAAGGAAAGAGGCTTCAGGAAGTTCATGTTGAATGCTGTATCCTGAGATGGGAGAGAAAATCCTGGAGATCTCTTCCAGCTACTTCTTTCATAGTTTTCACCTTGGAAGATAGGGAGATTGTGACCCTGAAGAAGTAAACAGCGGGACCAGAAGGTTTCAGTGGAAAGAGGGAGGACTGAGCAGCAACAACCTCACTGTGGCCAGGGAGAGAAGGCTCTGGATGATGGGATCCAGAGCTGACTCCAGGAAGTGGGAAGGAGGTGTCTGTGGGGAATCAATAAAAGTGGGGCTGAGAGGAATGAGAAGACTCCTTGGTCAGCCTGTCAATTTTTCCCTGCCAGAAAGTTCCTGATGGGAACCACAGGAAACACTATCATAAGCCAAATTAATCACGGAGTATATCAAGGTGAAGGAGCAAAATTTAATGACACTAGCAGCTCAGTTCTAAACATGAGCCAAAGCCCAAGGAACAGGATAGGTCAAGCCAGAGGCAGGACTGAAGAAGAATATTACACAAATCCTCAATTTCAGCTACAAGCTCTTTAGGCAGGTACACAGTTTACCTGCAGACAGGCAACTTAAGAGAAGAATTTAGTGCTTTAATTTAGGAATGTTTCATCCTTTATAAGTAGCATATGAGGCATCCCACCAGAACTTTATTCACCAATTGCAGACATTTGAGTGTTAAAACTTATGATGGATGATCATCCACTTAAAAATTAAATGTATCAGAATATTAATCACACAAGATAATGTGATATTACAATTCAAATAATTTGTTGTAAAATTCATAATCAAAGATTATTTATCTACCTCAAGAAATTGAATTTACTCAGTAAAAGGGCAAAACTCTAACTGGTTGATAATAGTATTCTTGCTGAATTATAATTCATGAGGAAAAACTATAATATTATAAAATATGAAAATTCTTATCAGTTACTGCATTTATGAAGATAGATCTTTTATTAATTACTTTGGGACACATTATTGCTGAAGGAATTCTAATAAAAATTAGTTTATATGTCAAACTTATTTAGCTTTAGACTTAGAATTAAGAACCTTATCTACATGCAAATATTTAACTGACTTGCATGAAAAATAGCTAGAAATTAAATTAACTATATAATACAGTTAAGATAATCAGTGGAGCCAGAGTCATAGATCAGAAGGAAAAGAGAAATGTTAATAATATGGAATAGAATTACATGCTCTTGAACTCGATTTGCTAACCTACAGGCATTCACAGACCAGAGCACAAATCCACTTATAGGCCATACTTGCTCATCTTAATAATATTTTATTGACTTACACATTTTCTCCTTTTGTCTGCTTCCTCTTCCTTACACTCCTTGAGATCAAAATTTAAAAAAATCTTTTTTTTAAGTATTATGATAAAATACTGTTTTTAGAAAGCAAAATATAAAATCCTTTTATCACTTAACTGCACTAAAATACAGGTGTGTTTATAAACAAAGACTATAAAAGATTACATAAAAGTGAAATAATGGTATTTGAGCAATGAACTTACAGGTTTCTTAATCTTTTCATTAACTGTAACTGTTTATATTACTTTTACAAAAAAAAAAAAAAAAAAGGACTTTTTAAAGTTTTCTCTTCACAATTTCCAGGGGTAATTCTTCCCGCTTTGGAAAGGTGCTTGACACATGGTAGGTGCTCAGTGTATTAAATCTGATGATTAAGTATACAAAAGGGCAACTGTAACTGCTGGCAGATTTTCTTTAGAGATGCCAAATGATGACACTGGCTATGGTGAAGTAAGGATAAAATGTGAATATTTACTCATCCCAGGGGCTTCTAGTAGAGTGTGCATATAACTTATTGTCTACTAGGACACTTTGAGAGGGAAAAGGGATATATTTATATATATGCCAGGTTCTTAGATATGACACCTAAAGCACAAGCAACCAAAGAAATAAACTGGACCTCATAAAAATTTAAATGTTTTCTTATCCAAGGACATCTTGAAATCAAGGATAGATTTCCTTATCAGGAAAATAAAGAGAATCTCATAAAATAGGAGTAAATATTTGTAATCATTTACTGGTAAGGGTCAAGTATCCAGAATATATAAAGAGCTCCTATAATCAACAATAAAAAGACAAATAACCTAGTTAAAAACAGGTAAATAATTTGAATGGACATCTCTCCAAAAAAGATATACAAAAGGAGATTGAGCACATGAAAATATGTTTAACATTGGTCATGAGGGAAATGCAAATCAGAACTATGACATACCACTTCACAGGCACTAGGAGGGCTATAATTTTTTAAAAAATGGAAAATAACAGGTGTTGGTGATAAAGTGGAAAAACTGGAACCTCCATACACCACCAATAAGAATTTAAAATAGTGCACCTCCTTCAGAAAACAGTTTTTAGTCAGTTTTTCAAAGAATTAAACACAGGGTCACCACATGATTCAGCAATTCTACTCCTAGGTATATATTCAAAACAATTGAAACATACATTCACACACAAAAAACTGCACTCTAATGTTTATAGCAGCATTATTCATAATTCATAATAGCCAAAAGAGGAAACAATGCAAATGTTTACCAATTAGATAAATGTATCAACAAAAATATATCTTCATACAATGGATTATTTACTCAGAAAAAGGAATGAAGTTTTGATGCTAAGTTTCACATTCTATGACATGGATGAACCTTGAAAACATTATGCTGAATGAAAGAAGCCATATGCAAAAGGTCAAATGTTGCATGATTCCAGTTATGGCTACTGTCCAGAATAGGCAAATCCATAGAAATCAAAGATGTGAGGACGAGTGAGGAAAATGTTCTGGAATTAGACAGCGGTGACATACAACCTTATTGCAATATTGTATGATACAACAATACTGCCCCACCCTGTGAATACACTAAACATCATTGAATTA
Organism: Moschus berezovskii; assembly: GCF_049115385.1. NCBI lineage: Eukaryota > Metazoa > Chordata > Mammalia > Artiodactyla > Moschidae > Moschus > Moschus berezovskii. The sequence goes on along the minus strand of NC_142480.1, from coordinate 28,192,785 downwards.
GACACTTTGAAGTGGTAAATTTTATGACATGTGAACTATATGTCAACAAATTAACAATAAGCAAACATGAGAAATCTGAGCCAATAGGAACTGAATTATGGTCACTGTAAATTAGGTACTCAATGTATTTTCAATCTTCAAAGATAAATATGTGGAGAAAGTTGGGATTGAAGAAGGTAAGTAGATGCTTTTTTCCTAGGACAAAATGTTCAAGTCTGAATTCTAAAACTTTAAAGCAGAGTCTATACTAATAAGAGATATTACTTTCAGATCATCTTCATTTTGCTTCATCTCTCCTACACAATATGAAGCCAAAATTTAGTGTTTTCATTGTATATATGTCACCATCCTTTATGTCTTCCAAACAATATTTAGACATAATTAGTGTTTTTGGTTGTATTAACATCTCTCTCAGCTTCTTTGGCTTCATCTCCCACAAATAGTAGTCAGTCAAAATTAAGCATCATAATTCCATTCATATTTCTTCTCTTACCTCCCTGCAACTCTTGAGTACCTCTCAGCATCCTATCTCCCTTATATAAGACTCTAGTCACTTCTTTTTTCTGCTCTATCCCATACAACTTAGCTTGCTCTTTCTCCTACTAATCTCACTTTATCTTCTAAAATACCATCCTGTTGCTAATAAACTTTCCTCTATTTTCAACTTTTCCCTAACAGTATTTAAAAACAAATTTTCTTTTTTGCTATAATGGAAACCTGACGTCCTCCTGACCATGAACTTTCCTGTAAGTGATAGTGATTCTTATTTCAAGACCAGGAGATCGAATTGACATCTCCCTGGCTCTCTCATGGTTTTCAAACTATAATTCTTCTTTGCTCCTCCTCTGACATCCTCTTGATACATCACTCTCTTCCCATCCACATCTCTGCCTTTTGCTGATCTTCACATCACTTTTTCAGTGATTAAAGATTTGGGCTCAGGGTCATGGGTATTTTTTGCTGTTCTGAGTCTTATCATTCTGGGTTACCTTTATTATCCAAATGGGGTACTAGCTTTTAAATTCCTTGACATCTTCCACTGCAGCTACCTTCTCATGGCCACATTCTAGATTTTATCACTCACAATAGCTCTACCTCAGAGATCTCATACTATGACCAGTCTCTCACCTTTTCACATCTTCCACTCTCTTTTATAATTCTCCTTCTAAATTCTTAGAAGCAGGTCTTCTCGACCACTTCCTTCATCTAATCTGTTAAATTTTCATTGATTTTGCTTTTTCCACTTTTGGTTTATGAGGTCAGTTGTTTCAACCACTTTTTTTTTACTAGCATTCCCAATTCTTTCCACTCCATCACCTTGATATATTGCATCTCCTCTGCCAATCCCTGAATGTGAATCAGCCCAACCATCTGCTTTTTCCAATCTGCTCTTGAACTGCCAAGAAAATTGTGTAACTGTGCTTTCTAATTTGTTGTATTATTTATGATTTTGAGCCTCAGCTAGTTGGCTCACTTACCCATTTCCTGAAGTGGCTACGTCAAACATTCACTATTATCCTCTAGCCACTAAGCCACGTCATCTTCCTCCCTCCCAGATGACCATGTCTCATGTTCTATAGCTAAAGTCAAGGTCATGGTATCTAAATTCCATGAGAGCTCTCCTTTTCATCCCATACTCAGCAATCTTCTTATCTCAAAGATACCCAAAGTTTTCCAGTATTCTAAAAGAATTTCTCTACCATTACTTTCGATATATTTTGTTCGTTCCATAATTTGTCTCCATAAATCTCTCTTCTTAATTTCTCTACTTCCTCTTCCTTAAAAACATGTTTTTTGCATCTTACAAGAAAAAAAAAATCCGTAATACTGCCTTTCCACAAAACTACGCTTTTCAATTTCCTTCACACTCAACTTTCTGAGTGTCATTTACATTTACTATATTTTCTTAGTCCCATTCAGTCTTCAAGATATTTGGCTTACATAATTCCAAAGAATGTGTTCTCAGTAAGGTTCCCAGTTGTCAATCTAAGTGGCTCATAAAAAATTCTAGCTTACTTGACTTCTTTACTGGATTGGCTATTGTTCACTATGATCTACTTAAAGAGAAATTATCTCGTCTCTTGGATTCTATTGTCTCTTAGAATTTTTCTGCTTCTTCTCTTCTCACTGTTAGCCTCTTGATGGCATCTCTTAATCTGCCTGTTTCTTAAATAATCAGATTCTTACTGTTTGCTTCTTTCTTCATACTGCACTGCATGCTGTGCTTAGTTGTGTCCAACTCTTTGCAACCCTATGGACCATAGCCCACCAGGGTCCTCTGTCCATGGGATTTTCCAGGCAAGAATACTGGAGTGGGTTGTCATTTCTTCCTCCGGAGGAACCTCCCAACCCAGGGATCAAACCTCCACCTCCTGCATTGGCAGGCAGATTCTTTACCACTGAGCCACCTGGGAAGCCCATATATATATATAATTATATGGCTGCATCAGGTCTTAGTTCTGGCATGCAGTATTTTCATTGCGTCCTGTGGGATCCTTTGTTGCAGCACACGGATTCTCTAGTTGTGGCATGGGGGCTCCAAAGGTGCACAGGCTTCCTTAAGGTTTATCTCTTGACATCTTTTCTACACACTGTCTTAGAAAATATCATTCACTTTGGTGACTTTTTAAAAAAGTGTATAGTTTTATAGTTTAAGTATACCCACATTGTTGTATCTCTAGAATGTTTTCGTCTTGCACAACTGAAATTCTATCCCATTAAACAACTCTCCTTATGCAACAATTTATCCTCCCCTCCAGCCCCTGGCAACCACTATCCTACTTTCTGTTTCTATGACACTTACTACTTTAGATACCCCATATGAGTGGAATCATACAGTAGTTTTCTTTCTGTGACTAGCTAGTTTCACTTAGCATCATGTCTTCAAGGTTTATCCATTTTGCAGCATGTAACAGAATTTCCTTTCTTTTTAAGGCTGAATAGTATTTCACTGTGTGTGTATACCACATTTTGTTTATTCATCCAGTCTTCAAAGAATGTATGGGCTGCTTCCATCTCTGGCTACTGTGAATAATGCTGCTATAAACAACGGTGTGCACGTGCCTCTTTGAGACCTTGCTTTCATTTCTTTTGGATGTATGTCTAGAAGAGAGATTGCTAGATCATATGGTAGTTGTAGTTTTAATTTTTGAGGAGCCATTGCTATTAACTTCAGTGACTTTAACTACCATGTATGTGTAGCTAACTTCCAAATCTACATTCATGCCCCAGTCCCTCTGTCTCCTGAAATACATAAAGACAGGAACTTACAAAGGAGGGAAACATGATTACCTTTTTATCCACATGTACAATTGCTTCTAAACAAATTCTTGTTTAAAAAAACTACGCCTTTTGACTTCTGAGTGTGTCTAACAAAGAAATTTTAGGAGGGCTACAGTCCAGTGTTTTTTCTACTGATTATTATGTAATTCACAATGAATTACTATTGTAAGCTTAATGTTTGCCATCTTGCAATGTACATCTGCTTCTCATAATGCTTACTACCGTTTTGCAGTTACTAGGGAGTATCTGGTTAATTACCTAATCTAAAATAGTAACCAAACTGAGAGTAGAAGTGGCCCAGTACCAAAATACTTGTGTAATTTCTTTCCCCATTTGTAAATGAAAAAGAGAGGATAAAATATAGAAGTTAATATATCATTACTCCTACACATATTTTTAGCATAAACACAAATATGTGAGTTATATACTGGATAAACTTTATTCTGAGCATATGACTTCAGTAAATATGAATCGATCAATAAAATATTTTGAAAAGTTTAGCACAGAGCAAGTTTATAATGCTACCAAAAAGGAAAAGAGTTTAAAAAAAAAAAAACATTTTGGAGGGTATGGGCACTCTTCATTATCATTTATGAGATGAAGGCAAGAACACTGAATAACATTTAAAATAATATTCTGAAATCCCCTTGAAATGAAAATTAGGCCCAGATTTATAATGGGGAAAAAAAAAGCTTCCCAACACCAAAGTGATTGAGGGCAGAAAATTTAATCATTGCTTAAGACACTTTAAATTTCACTAGTAAATACAGTTTTAAAACTTGCAATAATTTCTGCCAACTCAGAGCCCTGAGAAAATAAGTCACTTTTTTATAGGCAGAAGAAAAGGATATTGTCAACAATGTAAAAGGAATGAAGAGTAGCAACAGCTCAAAATGGACTGGCAGACTATGAACACTGGAATCTCCACGGAAACAGAGAGCTATGAGATGGCAAAGGGCTGAGTGAAACGCCTGAAGTCCAGCTTTCAAAACCAAACGGAAACTCATGAGATGCAAGAAGGATTTAGTTATTTTGATGAGTAACACACATACTAGCTGAATTAAAAGAAACAATTATAGCTCAAATGAACACAAACTGAAACTTTTTTTTCAATTTATCTGATTAAAGTTTAACCAACTGCTGATTAATAACACTCAGTTTACAGAGTTCCACAAAATGGTAGAGCTGAAAGGAATTTCAGAATTTGTCAAGTATAATTCCCTCCTTTATGAGTCCTGAAGGGATTGAGTTACCTTAGGCTAAGAAAGTCCATGGAAAAGCTGAGACTACAACAGAAGCCTCCTGGGCTATACCATTAGTTCTCAGATGATAGTTTGTATGAGTCACAGGTAGGGAAAAGTGATTTAAGATGCACTTTCCAGGCGTTTGTTCAGAAATTCTGACTCAGTAAGTCCAAGGTGAGATACAGAATCCACATTTTTAACAAGTTTTCCTAGTAATTCTGACTAGGGAGAGCCTCAGACTGTACTTTGGTAAACTACTAGTTATTCAGTGGCTCAGACTCTTGGGGACCCCATGTACTGCACCACACCAGGCTTCCCTGTCCTTCACCATTTCCTGGATTTTGCTCAAACTCATGTCCATTGAGTCTGTGAAACCACCCAACCAACCCATCCTCTGTTGCCCCCTTCTCAGAAAAACTACTAGAAAACTTGACAAATCATGGGTCATTTAGAAATAGACTCTTCTCTTGTCTCAGGTGCAGACTTCCAGGGACAGTTAATTAACCTAACTGGAAAGGGCGAAAAGTTATTTCTCCTAGGGTCACCATTTGGGACATTTCTTTAAAGACAGAGAGGCACACAGTGTAGAGGCTTTTCTATAATGTAAGTATAATGAATCTGGGTTTATCAGTGAAATGCAGCAGGCTCACATGCAACCGGGACCTCTGAAAGGAGAAGCTAACCAGTAGAGGTTAAAGGGGAGAAAAGAAGGGAATAAATTAAAACCCTTGTGTGCTTAGCTGCTCAGTCGTGTCCGACTCTCTGGGACCCCGTGGTCTACAGCCTGCCAGGCTCTTCTGTCCTTGGGGATTCTCCAAGCAAGAATACTGGAGCGGGTTGCCACCCCTCCTCCACAGGATCTTCCCAATCCAGGGATGGAACACAGGTCTCTCACATTGCAGGCAGATTCTCTACCATCTGAGCCACCAGCAAAACCCTTTGCAAACAAAACCACCTCATTCTTGGAATGGACAGATGGATACATAGGCAATAAAGCAAATACAGCAAGATGCCTATTGCAGACTCCAGGTGGTGGGTATGGGGGTGTTAACTATGCAATAATTTCAAGTTTTCTGTATGTTTGCACCAACTTCCCCAATTCTTGAAACCTGAACTCCAGGAAACTAGTGTTTCTACTTCTCCAACTTTTTCTACCTATCTGTCTAACCTTTCTTTCCTTTGTCAGTTTTCCTCTTCCTTCTGTCACTATAAATTTGGTTGGAACTCAAATTCTTTGCTATTCTCTACATCATCTCTCACAGATCTCATCTTCAAAATTATACTAAAATGCCAGTGCTCCCTTAACTAGATGAAATCTCTCCCATCTCCCAATTTCCATGGTACTGCTTTAACCTCTCTTCTGGCACCTCTAGTTTCTCTGTGTTTCGGTTCACTTTCTTAACACACCTGTTCTGTTGTAACATACATAAGGAAACTGCTTTCTCCTTTTTAGTGTGCCTCTTATACTCACCCGAAGAGGCACTCAGTAATATTGGATGATTAAATCTTGACTATTTATAGGGTTTCAACAGTCACATTTATAAACAAGATTTTACCAAGTGAAAACTTTAAAAGTTTTGTCACTCAGGGCAGAGAGAGTCCAGATTTAAGTCTTATTTATAAAGGTGACCATTGAAACCCTATAGACAAGATTTAATCATCCAATATTACTGAGTGCCTCTGTATTCTCTCTGCCCTGAGTGACAAATCTAGTAGACATTTCTACTTTAGGTGCCTGAAACTCAGTGTATTAAAATCTGAACTCATCTTCCTCAGTAACCCATACATGAAATATTACAGTGATTTCTGATTCCTTTTAGCTCCCTCACAACTAACCAGATGTCCTGAAGTGTATTTTTTTAAAAAACACCTTTCAGTATCACCAATTTTATTTCCAGGTTCATAGGCACTACCATATTATAAGTGAAGCCAAATCCCTTTATGTTGGCACTACTCAAAAAAATTAAAACAAAATTAAAAATCTGTCTTCCTGTCACAAAATGTCCTTCTCTCTGCAATCTTTATGTTCCCCACCAGTGCATGCTGTGTGCTCAGTCATGTCCAACTCTTTGTGACCCCATGGACTGTAGCCCACCAGGTTCCTCTGCCCAAGGAATTTTCCAGGCAAGAATACTCAAGTGGGTTGCCATTTCCTACTCCAGGGAAGCTTCCCCACCCAGGGATCCAACCTGGGTCTCCTGTGTCTCTTGCAATAGCAGGTGGATTCTTTACCACTGAGCCACCTGGGAAGCCTGTATACCACTGTCAGGACTATTCTCTTAAAAACTGACTTGGCGGAGAAGGAAATGGCAACCCACTCCAGTATTCTTGCCTAGAAAATTCCACGGACAGAAGAGCCTGGTGGGCTGCAGTCCATGGTGTCACATGACCAGAGCACGCACACATGAGGGGTTGGAGGGAGATGGCTGGTAGCAATAAACAGAACTAAAAAAATTAAAAAATAATAATTAAAAAAAATTGACTTGGGATTTCCCTGGTGGTCCAGTGGTTATGACTCTGTGTTTCCACTGCAGGCGGTGTGGGTTTGATCACTGGTCCAGGAACTAAGATCCCAAAAGTCACATGAAGTGGCAAAACAACTGTCTTAATTATGTCACTCTTTAAAAAGCCTTCAGTGACACCTTATTATCCCCACCCCTTCTGCCTATCCTGGAGAAGAGAAAGGTTACCCACTCCAGTATTCTGGCCTGGAGAATTCCATGGACTGTATACTCTATGGGGTTGCAAAGAGTCAGACATTAATGAATGACTTTCACTTAACTTGTACCTATAAAAATTCTACCCATTCTACAAGGGGTGGCTCACGTTGTCATGCCTGTTTTAACATAGGGATTCACCACTCTAGCTGGAAATATCTTCTCCCTCTGCTGCTACTCTATAGCTCAGAGATAGCACTGTCCAGATACCACTGGTCACACAGTACTTAGTACATTTCTGTGTCTATGTATGTCCACTGCTGCTGCTAAGTCACTTCAGTCATGTCCGACTCTGTGTGACCCCACTGACGGCAGCCCACCAGGCTCCCCCGTCCCTGGGATTCTCCAGGCAAGAACACTGGAGTGGGTTGCCATTTCCTTCTCCAATGTGTGAAAGTGAAGTCGCTCAGTCGTGTCTGACCCTTAGCGACCCCACGGACTGCAGCCTACCAGGCTCCTCCATCCATGGGATTTTCTAGGCAAGAGTACTGGAGTGGCTACACTACTAGATGGTAAATTCCTTGGGGTTAAGGGTCATATCTTGAACCATCTGCATTTCACATAGCTCCCAGATCCACGCTGACCTGCACATTCTAAGGATTATGACTTTCAAATGGAGAGCAGCTATCGATGATGCAGTATTAGGAAAATGATAGATTTCCAACACCTGGCTTGAAAAAGGTGAAGTATGTATAGGATGAAAAGAAATAAAAGTCATGAGGACTATGTGAATGTAATCAAGATACAAAATAATTGAGGCACTGAGAAAATTCAACTGTGAAGATCCTATCTACTCATTGAAGAGACTTACCTTGGGGCTGCAGTAAAAGAATGCTTAGAGTAGAAAGTGTCTCAGTTTACCTGTTAGTACAAAGCTAAATAAACAATATCTCAAAGTGGGAGCCAAGGATGGCATTTTGCTAGTACAGTTCAGTTCAGTTCAGACGCTCAGTCGTGTCCAACTCTCCGTGACCCCATGAATCACAGCACGCCAGGCCTCCCTGTCCATCACCAACTCCCGGAGTTCACTCAAACTCATGTCCACAGAGTCGGTGATGCCATCCAGCCATCTCATTCTCTGTCGTCCCCTTCTAGTATAGTTAGACCTGACCTAAAAAGACTCCCTTTCTTCCCCTCAAAAAAAAAGTCCACAATTACTTTCCCAACCCGTTGTTTATAACAGTATTAGCTAATGGTTCTCAGATACTCTTAAAGAGGGTGTGGTACATTCTCTACAAAAATTCTTCTCATATTCAGAAAAAAAAAAGCAGATGTAATAGGTCAAATTGTGTTGTTTCTTAAAAGAAAAATGCTAGATAACCCAGGATAAAGAATTCAATCATATGGAAAAGTCCAGTAAAAAGAAGTAGGATTATATTTATCATGAAGTTGGCCATTATTTGTGATGCATTCCACAGAATTGCTTTATTTTATAATTAAATATGAGCTTCCCTTGTGGTTCAGCTGGTAAAGAATCTGCCTGCAATGTGGGAGACTTGTGTTTGATCCCTGGGTTGGGAAGATCCCCTGGAGAAGGGAAAGGTAACCCACTCCAGTATTCTGGCCTAAAGAATTCCATAGACTGTATATGGGGTTGCAGAGTCGAACACAACTGAGCAACTTTCACTTCACTTTGTAATTAAATACAGAAGGGTCTTAAAGCTTGTCGTATCAAAATTAGTATTTATTAATACAAAAAGACATTTATATTTGACTCATAAAAGGTTTACTTTAAAAAGGACTCAAAATTTTTTTTTTTAAAAATTGGCACTTCCTTGGTGGCCCAGTGGTGAAGCTGCCACCTGCCAAAGAAGAGGACACAGGTTCAATCCCTGATCCAGGAGCTAAGACCCCACATGCCACAGGACAAGGAAGCCGAAACTCGAACTGACTTGACTGAGAAATACATGAATCAGGCAGCATCCTACTGAGCAACTAGAGGGGTGCTAGGAGGGGTTGTAAAAAATGGAAGCATTTTATAGGAAGAAAGGTGGGACAAGGTAGCTCTTAGCAAAAGAAAAGAAAGGCTAAAACATCTTTAGGGGGAAGGGTTGAAGGGTTTTATTATATAGAGGGCTTCCTCTTCTTGAGGACAGAGAGCACCCACATGGCAGATTGTGTGTGCCTAGCTGCTCAGTCATGTCTGACTCTTTGTGACTCCATGGACTGTAGCCCGCCAGAGTCCTCTGTCCATGGGATTTTCCAGGCAAGAATACTCGAGTGAGTAGCCATTCCCTTCTCCAGGGGATCTTCCCAACCCAGGGATCGAACCCAGGTCTCCCGCGTTGCAGGGAGATTCTTTACTGTCTGAGCCACCAGGGAAGCCCATGGAAGATTACCACATTGGTATTGATCAGAAAACTCTAGACTGGTTGATTAAGCCTACATTCTGAGGGAACTCTCCTACACTGTTGGTGGGAATGTGAGTTGGTTCAGCCACTATGAAAAATAGTATGAAGGTTCCTCAGAAAACTAGAATTACTATATGATCCAGCAATTCCACTCCTGGGCATATATCCAGACAAAACTCTAATCCAAAAAGATTCATGTAATCCTATGTTCATAGCAGCACAGTTCACAATAGTCAAGACATGGAAACAACTTAAATGTCCATCTACAGACTGTACATGGAACAACAGACTGGTTCCAAATAGGAAAAGGAGTATGTCAAGGCTGTATATTGTCACCCCGCTTATTTAACTTATATGCAGAGTACATCATGAGGAACGCTGGGCTGGAAGAAGCACAAGCTGGAATCAAGATTGCCGGGAGAAATATCAATCACCTCAGATATGCAGATGACACTACCCTTATGGCAGAAAGTGAAGAGGAACTCAAAAGCCTCTTGATGAAAGTGAAAGACGAGAGTGAAAAGGTTGGCTTGAAGCTCAACATTCAGAAAACAAAGATCATGGCATCTGGTCCCATCACTTCATGGGAAATAGATGGAAAAACAGTGGAAACAGTGTCAGACTTTGTTTTTGGGGGCTCCAAAATCACTGCAGATGCTGATTGCAGCCATGAAATTAAAAGATGCTTACTCCTTGGAAGGAAAGTTATGACCAACCCAAACAGCATATTAAAAAGCAGAGACATTACTTTGCCAACCAAGGTCCGTCTAGTCAAGGCTATGGTTTTTCCCATGGTCATGTATGGATGTGAGAGTTGGACTGTGAAGAAAGCTGATCACCGAAGAATTGATGCTTTTGAATTGTGGTGTTGGAGAAGACTCTTGAGAGTCCCTTGGACTGCAAGGAAATCCAACCAGTCCATTCTGGAGGAGATCAATCCTGGGTGTTCATTGGAAGGACTGATGCTAAAGCTGAAACTGCAATACTTTGGCCACCTCACGCGACAAGTTGACTCACTGGAAAAGACTGATGCTAGGAAAGGTTGGGGGCGGGAGGAGAAGGGGACGACAGAGAATGAGATGGCTGGATGGCATCACTGACTCTGTGGACATGAGTTTGAGTGAACTCCGGGAGTTGGTGATGGACAGGGAGGCCTGGCGTGCTGTGATTCATGGGGTCGCGGAGAGTTGGACACAACTGAGTGACTGAACTGAACTGAACTGATGAATGAAAAAAGAAGATATGGTACAGTCATACAATGGATACTGGGTGTGTTGCATGTTAAATCGCTTCAGTTGTGTTTGACTCTGTGCAACCCTGTGGACTATAGCCTGCCAGGCTCCTCTGTCCAAGGGATTTTCCAAGCAAGAATACTGGAGTGGGTTGCCATGCCATCCTCCAGAGGACTTCTCAACCCAGTGATCAAACCCACATCACTTTACATCTCCTGCATTGGCAGGTGGGTTCTTTACCACTAGCTCCGAAATGGAATACTACTTAGGAATAAAAAAAAAAAATGAACTAATGCCACTTGCAGCAATATATATGCAACTAAAGATGATATCACTTACATATGGAATTGAAAAATATGACACAAATGAACCTATCTAGAAAACAGGAACAGTCTCGTGGACATAGAAAACAGTCTTGTAGTTGCCAAGGGGAAGGGGGTTTGGGGAGGGTAGACTGAGAGATTGGGGTTTGCAGATGTGAGCTATTATATACAGAATGGATAAACAACAAGGTCCTACTGTATAGCACAGAGAATTATATTCCATATCCTATGATAAATCATAATGGAAAAGAATATAAAAATGTATATATAATCTGCGTAATTGAATCACTTTGCTATACAGCAGAAATTAACTGCTACAATTGTGAAACAATTTCACAACATTTTAAGTCAACTATTCTTCATTTTTTTTTTTTTTTAATAAAAAGACCACATTTCTGGTGAAGGTTGAAACTGAAATTAGGTTAGATCTTAAATCTAGGTTTAGCATCATGGGCTTTAGCACAAGTGACACCATTTTGGGCATGTGGTCTTTCCTTTAACACCCTGATATAATAAAGCAACAAAATTGAAATAGCAATGCCTACATTTTTGTTGAATCTCAAAAATCTGTTTTAGCTTATCTTTTTAACTTTTCTGGTATTATCTATTGTATTAAAGAAAGGGGGTGATGGTATTAAATTTGGTTCCCGCACATTCCAACCTATTTTTTAATGACAAAGAAATCTGTGGGAAATACTGGTAAAACTGAACCAAAATCAAGATTGCCCCTGACATGCCTCCATATTAATTCAGGTAACACTGTGAATCACTGAGCATGGACAACACAGTGCTATGGAAGAACTGTGGGAGATTTAAAGAAAAACTGTGTGTGCTCATGTTATATTGTCTCTGTCCAATATTATTTATACTTCTGTAGTTAGGACATATAAACATAGAAAAAGGTGAAGTACTCAGGCTCCTAATACACATAACAAGTGTCAGGAGTGGGACAACCATAATGCCTGGGGAGGTAAAGGCAGGAAAAATGACAGAAGAGACCAACTTGAGCCAGATATTGAATGATGGATTTAGAGGAGAGCAGAAGGCAACTTACCAATGAGATCCAAGAAGGGTATAAAAAGAACTATACTGGAGAATTTCTATTGGGGAGTAGAGGGAGAAAGGGTGAGAAGTCAAGCTGAAGCCAGATTATAAAACTGTAATACCAGCTTTAGAGGTCTGGGCTTCATTCAAGTAACAGTGGTTCTGAGATTCCAGTATATACAATAATCACCAGGAGAAGACTGGTGACTAGGCAGATGTTAACTCCTGAGATTCTAATTCAACAGATTTGGGATGGTCCCAGAAAACTGCATTTGGTAAAATGTTAGATTCCCCAGGTGATTCCTGTCCAGTGGCAAACCTTGAAACACTCTACCTGAAGAAAAAAAGATTAAGAATCTTTTTCTATCCTACTAACTTTCAAATTTTACATCAATTTTCCATAAGTTTGAAAACACCTAACTGCTAGGCCCAGAAGTTTTTCCTCAGTGTAATCCAATATTTCTTCAGTATTTGGCACTGACCCTGCCACTGTTTACATCTTGAAAACTATCTTGTGTTAACAATACATTAACTGGTTCTGTCTCTTCGATCTCTGTACCATTCTCTGGCCTCTCATACGTTGCCTTTATTTTGTTTTCTCAGGATTCTGACTTTGGTCCTCTACATTTTTCCCTTCATGAGTTCACTCACTCCTAGTGAGTAAGGAGAACCTTCATGCCAACTTCAGAAGTTTAGACTTTGTCTTGTAGACCAAAAAAAAAAAAAAAAAGTTATAAAGGTTTCTAAACAGTGGAATGTTACACAGAAAGGAATTGTCTAGAAACATTACCTTGGAAATCACCTGCAAAAAGGGACTAGAGGTAGGAGAAATAGGATGGAGGGAGAATAATTAGGAGACTATCAAAATAAACAGACATTTAGAGTCATCACCAAAGTGTGGCTTCAGAATGAAAATGTTAGTTTTCTAATAGATATTTCCTTTCAGAAAGTACTCTTATTTCAATAAACTGGTTTCATTATCATGTGAGTTTTAAGAAATAACTATAATGTAACAAATCAGATCCTTTGCAGATCCACAGATAATAAAAATTTGACACATCATCATGCTAGCACCAATGTGAGTTTTTATCCTCCGAAACAAGTGGCATGCTACTGCTAAGTCACTTCAGTCGTGTCCGACTCTGTGTGACCCCATAGATGGAAGCCCACCAGGCTCCCCCGTCCCTGGGATTCTCCAGGCAAGAACACTGGAGTGGGTTGCCATTTCCTTCTCCAATGTGTGAAAGTGAAAAGTGAAAGTGAAGTCGCTCAGTCGTGTCCGACCCATAGCGACCCCACGGACTGCAGCCTACTAGGCTCCTCCATCCATGGGATTTTCTAGGCAAGAGTACTGGAGTGGCTTGCCATTGCCTTCTCCGAACAAGTGGCATAGGATTCTATATATTTGATCCTTACATTTGATAAGTTTAGGTCTTCCATTGTGTGTGTTAGTCACTCAGTCATGCCCGACTCTTTGCAACCCCATGGACTGTAGCCCGCCAGGTTCCTCTGTCCATGGAATTCTCCAGGCCAGAATACTAGAGTGGGTAGCCATTCCCTTCTCCAGGAGATTTTCTCCACCCAGGGATCGAACCTGGGTTTCCTGCATCGCAGGCAGATTCCTTACTTTTGAGCCACCAGGGAAGCTCAGGTCCTCCATTATGGAGTCAATAGATCACTAATACATATATTATTCACAAATTTAATGTCTTCTTTTGACTTGAATTAATGAAGAAATGTAAAAGTATTTGCCTTACCTAGTATGAGTATATTCAAGATAAATTCATACTCATTGGTAGTCCATGCCTTATACAAAGTATTTTATATAACTGAATACATGAAGTTTTCAAAGTGGACAGGTAAAATAGTATTTAGAAATGATATTCTACGTGAAGTAACTCAGGCAAAGACAAATATCATATGATATCACTTACGTATGTTATCTTAAAAATGACACAAATGAACTTATTCACAAAATATTAATAGACTGAGACATAGACTACAAACTTATGGTTACCGAAAGGGAAAAGGGAAGGAAGGACAAATTAGGAGTTTGTAATTAATAGATATATACTATTATATACGTAATAGACAAAAGGTCCTACTGCATAGCACAGGGCACTATACTCAATATTTTATAATAACTTATAGAGGGAAAAGAATCTGAAAAACAAAAATATATATATACAAATACATACTGAATCACTCTGCTATATACTTGAAACTAACACACACTGTAAACAATGATATACTTCAGTTAAAAGAAAAGGTACTCTAAACATTCTAGAATCTTCGAAAAAGAGACAGAAGACACCTAAATTAGGTGTAATCCTCCAGCCACCTAATTCAGTAAGTAAAACAATTTATTGGCTGTTCTTTCTCAAGTGATCCACACTGGGAGATGCTAAACCTTTATAAAGATCAATTTTAACTCTCACTACAAGAAAAGTCAGGGAGATGGAAATTATTGCTCCTTAATGTATGATCTTGGGAAAATTATCCCAGCATTTTCTTACTTTCCAGAGCACTGTCCTCATTATATATTGTGAAGATAAAACTAGGTATCTGTTGAAGGTTCTTGGAGCATCTTGGGCCAGGAGAGCTATAGAAAGACACAGTACAGTTATTTTCAAATCTACTATTTCTCTTGCTTTTTCCCTCTTGTTCTAGCCTCCTGGGAAATGAAACAAACTTGGGTGTCATCTTCTGCTTAATAACCTTTCATGTAGTTGAAATTGCTATTCTCCACAAGTACCTCAAGCAAATTTTTTTTTTAAAAGGAGAATTGCCTGAACTATAAAATAGCAATCTAGGGCTGTGAGTCAGCATTTCACCCACACACATCGAAATGATTTAAAATAGGTAACACATAATCTTTTTGAAAGACATACACTTCTTTGGAGAAATTCTGAGAAAATTGGAGTTTGCAAGTTTATGAATAGTTTATTACATTTCAATAAGTGTATTGTGAATCAATAAAGCAAAAGTTCAGGACAATGAGCTCACTACCAAGCCAATTATTGATCCCCAAGTTCCAAAATAGAACAGTACAGGAAGGATACAGAGAAAATAGGATTTTTTTCTTAAGACACTTTAAGAATCTAAGGAATCCAATCCTAAAGAAATTGTATAAGACACAAAGAATTTTCAACAGCTACTTAAGATATTTATTCAACTCAATTTTTTATCTTTTGAAAATTAGAAACATTATTTCATTTTCACTCTTTAAAATATCTGATTCAAGTCAAAGGAGTTTGCAAAAAATGAATAATACCTTTTATTGATTCATTTGTTCTTTCAACTTCTTACAGATCTTCCCCTCTTGGCTCTGAAAAGTCTACCTTACTGGCTTTTTATATCACTGTCTTAGCTGGGGCTGTTAGAACAAAATACCACACACTTACGGTGGCTTAAACAACAGAAATTTATTTTCTTATAGCTCTGCAGGCTAGAAGTTCAAGATCGGGGCACCAGCATGGTCAGTTTCTGGTAAAGGTTTTCTTCCTCGTTTGTAATAGGCCCCCTTCTCCCTGCAACTTCACATGGCCAGAAGAGAAAGGGTGAGTAAATTCTCTGGTGTTTCTTCTTATGAGGACACTAATCCCATCCTGAAGGCACCCACTCTCATGATCTGGTTACCCTGATTACCTTCCAAAGGCCCCATCTGCAAATACCATCACTTGGGAGACTTCAACATATGAATTTTGAGGGGGGAGGACACAAAAATACACTAAAAGAAAAAATGACACTGGGTCCAAATCACTAAGTCAATAAAATGGAAATAAATCAACTTGTTTTCAAGTAATTCCAGGAGAAAGCTTCCCTTTTTATTCCTATTATATAGCAATCTAAATCAACAAGAAAAGAACTTCCTAAAAAATTTATGAACACTAATTTAATTAAACAGTAACTTTTAAAAACCAAAGACAATATGACACACACTGTTTTGGTAAAAAATTGAGAAACAGAATATTAACTAAGAATATTAAACAAAAACAACTTTTAGTCCCCCATCCCCTGTTCCTATATAAACTAAAGATTCTTAAAATAAAGCACTTGGATATTCTTGGAAAGTATATTAAAATGCACAATAACATTTCTGCATTACATTTTCATACATAGTATTAGAAGAATAGTAAATTGCATATTCTTTTATTCAAAATATGGAAATCTGAAATATTAAAACAAATTTGACAAAATTATAATTGGTTTGTGCTGGGTTTTACCTAGTTTTAACACAAATAGTGATTTTTATTACATACCACATATATTTGAGGGCATAAGAAATATATTTTTCTTGATCGTACAAAATGCTTCACTGCAAAAAGCTTAAATACAACTCTCTATGAATATTTCCATGTTCTTATCAATGACCATAAAGTGAAGAGAAGGATTTTTCAAATTTCTGAGTGTCACTGTAGGGGAAAGTGGGATGGAAGGTGACTGAGATCCACAGTTCAGGTGACTGGCAAGGTCATCCAATTAGGAGGCTGCAAAGTCGTGGATGGAACCCAGGATTTTCTTATCTAAATATGCTGCAGATTAGTGTACTCAAGAAGAAGGGGCTAGGGAATCTAATTACGGCTGTTGAAACTTTCAAAACTCAATTAGGTGTGTGTATGGTCCATTGGTGTCGAGCTTTAACACCTGCCTATTGCCGTAAGTACCGTGTTTCACGACAACCCCAGCTTCAGCACACTTGCTATTAGCAGCTAATTCTTTTTTACAGAGATTCACAAACTGGGAATAAAGTTCTAATCCCTCTTCTTTTCCAGAGTTACAGTGATACTGCATGCTTCTTCCTTTTACTCTACCCCCAAGAGTGGCTTGAGGGATGATAAGAATGTTGCCAGGTAGATCCAATATAGAGACGTGCTTGCCATTTTCTGTTTCACTTAATTTCACATTTAACAGTGTATTAACTGGGTGAGGAAGAAAGGGAAAACATTTTAAAGTAAAAAACAAACATAAAGAAAAACAACAATTTTCTACTCAGCAAATTTCATGTTGAAAATCCAGTTTGTCAGCTCATGCTTTTAACCCAAAGTCTCTATTTAGATTTCAAAAATGGCTTCAGTAAGCTAAATGATCTAAGCATGAAAAACAAGGAAGATTTCAAGCAGAAAATGGCATAATGTTTTAAATCTGACTTGGCAGTTAGGACCTTTCTGCAATAAAATCATCCAGAAAAGACTACAGAATTAACCATATACCAGAACTTTAAAATATTGCTTCCCTGAGGGATATATAAGATTTTGCCTTTTTGTTCCTTTTTATATCTCAAAGCAAATCCTACTGGAAAAGACCATGACAGATCCTCCACACACATATTATGCTTTATAACAAAGAATATTAAATAAAAACCTTAGTGCATTTATTATTTTAAACTTAGTTGTCCAGAGTTCTAAGCTGAAACAAAGATTCCAGGTTCAATTGTTACAAACTAGCTGATTTTGGAGTTTTATAACCTCAAAGGCATTATTAACATAGACTAATCATTTCATCAGTACAAACATCACCAGTGGGAGAAGGATAAAGGTGAAAGGTAGAATCATCAAAAATTCATTGTCAAAAAAATAAAATAAATTCATTGTCAACTGGAAAAGTAAATCCAAAGGCATAGAGTTACTGGCATTATCTTCACATACATACAGAAAAATATGGGATTATTACTTTTATTACTTTTTGCCATTTATGAAAGTACACTCACAGCTAGTAAGAAGTGCCAAAATAACCATAAATATTTATGTGAGCTAAAAAAAATCTAAACTTAGAGAACTTTTACATTTCGACACTGGCCAGTTTTCAAAACAATAAGCAAAAGAAATGCCTAATATAAACACTCAGGGTCTTTCTACCTCTACAAAGGGTATAAATAACTTCTTCTTATAAAGAATAGTCCTGAGAGGACACAAATGGTGAAAGAATTACTGAAACCTCACACTCCTTTGTGAATAATCAGGCTTGAAAAGCTATGGTTTCTGATGGGGTATCAATGGTTACAATTTTAGAAAGCCTGTAGCAAATATCAGCAAGGATTCAATAAGGCTTTTACTCTACAAATCAAGGAATTAACCTGGTGAAAACCTGCCAAGGTGAACACCCAAATGAATTTCTAAGCTATGCATTAAGCACTATCAATTTTCATTTAACTAATACCTATTTTAAAATACTTCTAATTTTCTCTATTATAAATAGGACTTTGCTATATAGCCAGCAGTCCTTATTGATTGCTTTTAAGAAAATTGTAATTCTCCAGAGCATTTCATTCCACAGAAATCACTACCCAGCTATCCAGGCCTCAGGCCACTGACAGAGTAAGAAGGCAGTTTTGAAATAATAGGCCAGAAAGGTAAACGTAATTTATTATACGTCCATACACCTCCCTCTACTGGCTCTGAGAATTCAGTTAGTGCTGTTGGCATACAAATATGGGCTTCCCCTATGGCTCAAGCAGTAAAGAATCTGCCTTCAATGCAGGAGACACAGGAGATAGGGGTTCAATTGCCCAGTCAGGAAGATTCCCCTGGAGGAGGAAATGGCAACCTACTCCAGTATTCTTGCCTGGAAAATCCCACAGACAGAGGAGTCTGTCCAGAGTTGTGAAGAGTCAGATACAAGTAAGTATGCATGCATTGATGATTGATAACGCAAATATCAGTTGTTATTGTTGCTTAGTTGCTGAGTCACATCCGACTCTTTTGGGACCCCATGGACTATAACCCACCAGGCTTCTCTGAGCATGGATTCTCCATGCAAGAATACTGGAGTTGGTTGCCATGCCCTCCTCCACGGGATCTTCCCAATCCAGGGATTGAACCTGTATCTTTACCACTGAGCCACCAATATCAGCATGTAGAAGTAAATACAAATACAAATGTCAGTAAGTAGAATTAAAATGAGATGATGAATTAATGGCATCCTGGGGCTTCCCTTGGGGCTCAGCTGGTAAAGAATGTGCCTGCAATGCGGCAGACCTGGGTTCAATCCCTGAGTTAGGAAGATCCCCTGAAGAAGGGAAAGGTTACCCATTCTGGAGAATTTCAAGGACAGTATAGTCCATGGTGTCGCAAAGAATCAGACACAACTGAGTGACTTTCACTTTCACTTCACTTTCACTTTTTGGAAACTCAAGTATCTCTAATGATGAATATGGGAAGCAAAGCTTTGACAGGGCCCCTGAATCTCTGTCCAATTATACAGAAGATGAATTGAGGAAGATTATGCACATTTCTATGTTAGCCATGCTATTTCAGACTTTATGGCTGTAACTGGTTGTTATGTTCCCAAGAGGTACATGATGTGATGGGAAAGATCTGAATCCATGTAATAAGTATGAGGTGGGCCGTTTAAGAGAATCCCGTCACACTGATTTACTTTGCCTCCTGGAATAGAGGGAAGTAAAGCTACTTCTATCAATAATATATGGACTTGTTTTGCTTACAACTCACACCAGTAGAATGTGATTCTTAAGAGTCACAGTTCTTTACTGAGAATCATGATACATAAAAGCTGTGAGTTATAGACTGTCCACTAGAAGAGTTAAGGTGGACTTTTAACTGACCATATTCATGCACATATTCAAAGCAAACTCAGAAAGACATACATGGATGTACACCGGATTTAATTACTACATAACAAAATGTGGCTTGAGTTTGGCTGGTTCATTTTGCTTTATTATAATTAGGATCCATTTAAGAATACATAAAAACAACTTTAGAAAGTCAACATTAAGTCATGAAAAAAACGTCCTTCCTGTTTTTGAAGATTTCTACTATATACTTTTTACGGTCAATAAGGCCTTAATTCAAAGCAGAAACAGACAGAATGCCCAATATCCAAGCATTAAATCCCTGCAATCATCCTCTCTAACAAGAGACCTCATTTTATTTTCTCTTTAAACACTTTAAAGCTCCCTATTATCCTCCAGATTCAAATTTCAAACTATTACAGTTACTGGCTTTCCATTCTTACCTATCACAGGCCCTTCTCAAGTCTAGTTTTCAACTTCTGACAAAAGTTGTCAAACATGTTTGATGTCTCAGCATAAAATCTCCTTTAGCCCTTTGTTCAAGTTGTTCTTCATTGGGCTATTAACGCTTGAGTTCCACTGTTCAAAGCTCTTCTAGGTTAATTAACTTCTGCCTGCTTCAATTACCCATCTGTATAGTTTATGTGTATGTGTTAGTCACTGAGTCATGTCCAACTCTTTGTGACTCCATGGACTGCATCCTGCCAGGCTCCTCTGTTCTTGGGATTTTCAGGAAAGAATAATGAAGTGGGTAGCCATTGCTTTCTCCAGGGCATCTTCCTGATCCAGGGATTGAACCCGGGTTTCCTACATTGCAGGCAGATTCTTTACCATCTGAGCTACCTTCTTATTAATCCAACTAATGGGTATTGCCTTTACTAATGAAGAGAAAGATAACCTGTCCCCAACTTTAAGGACAGCTCCACTATTTCAGGTTTTTTTTTGGGACATAATTATTCTGTCAAATACTGTCTTGAGATAGCATATGGTTTGATTTGGTATATCTGAACCTATGTAATTATCAAAGGAATGTGCAGAGGTATAGACTGTGTAGAACACTGGGAAGATGGAGGCAGATAAATTATGCCTGTAGAGATGCCTGAACACTGACTCTGTTTTCTCTGCCCTTAGAGGCGGTGTGACTATGATGACACCAAACTTGATTCAAGAATATTTATATGCATTTCCTACAAAGAATTTACAAAATGTAAATTTTTCCATAATAATTATATAAGCCTGATCTACACAGATCTGAACCACACCTTGCAAATACAGTGTCTCCTACATGCCCCTGTTAGGGCCTCTAAGAGATAAGTAAACTGTATTAAGAAATGCAGCATCTGTTTCTTTCTGTGTGGCCACCCTGCTTCCACAAGTTTCTGTATCCTTGGCTAAATCTCGCTGTGTTGTCTCTGTGTGTTTTTGTACACTCTTCTAAATCAGTCCATCAGCCATCCGAAAAGCTGCAGATATTTTAAAAGAATTCCACCACACTTGCTTACATTAAGCTTTGGAACAGGAAAATAAAGTCAACAACAGAGTTAAGTCATTTATAACTTACACACCTGTATAATATAAGATTGCACTCTTTGCCCCTTCTGGTGCATCTATTGCTATTCACTCTCACTCTTATAAAACAAATAATACTAAACACGTACCCATTTTGGGAAGAAGTTCTTTATCAGCTCCCTTGAAAAAGCACACGTAGATCACTAATCCTCTTTGAACCTATGAGAAACCACAATAAACTCAGATCAGAAACTTCTTAGGAGATAGAGGAAAATGAATAAAATTTTACAACTGTTATAGGTAAGAGGTTAAACGGAGAAGATAAATAATTTTTTACAATAGACTTGATTTCTTAAATTTGTGAGAAAATATTTTTCTATATTCAATCACCTCAGTTATCACTTCTTTCAAAAATCAAGTTAAAGATACAGTCAAAATAAGTATTTTCATAAGGTAAATTCCTAGAAGTAAGACCCCTGGGTGATTTTAAAATCCAGATAAATCTGGCGAGCTCAACAAACTTTTAAAAAATAAATTGATGGCACTTAAAAAAAATAAAACCAAACAGCCAAGAGCAGTGAAGACCCCAAGTTATACCTTCAAACCTCTAATCAAAATCATTAGATTATGAATAGACTTCCCCTCCTCAAGTAAAAAGCTGACAAATTTAGAAACATTCAGTTTTGCAGAGGCTTATTCATTCAACATCAAATGAATTCACATAATATCAGATATGACTGATGTATAAACAACATTGTGACTTACATGTCTTTTGACATCATCATTCTTCGTTCTTACTAATTCATTTACTTGTAAATAATAAAAATAAGGGTCTGATTCTATTGCAATAAACTGCAAGAAATTTCTGTTCTATTATTTTTTTGTTACTTTTGTTAATTCTTTAAATACACACAGTGATTAAACCTTGGAAATTGCATTCATATTCAGTTCTACATCAAGAGGTTGTCTGTTATCAGGAATGTAAGCTTATTTTATATAATGACTTGGACATTTCTTTCTTAGCTCTTGTAGGAGAGAGACTATATGGAAAGAAGACATTTGATAAATGACTTTGATTTTGCTGCAAAGTGAATCATTAAATTTTTTATTTTGTAGATTAACCTTTTGAGTCCAAGAGCTATTATGAAGATTAAAGGAGTTAATATCTGTAGAGTACTTAGAACAGTGCCTGGTTCATAGTAAGAGCTATATAATTGCTTATTAAGTACGTGAAAAGAAATTTAAGGACTGAAACACAATTTATTTTACATCTCCCAAAGCACTTCATAGACTGTTTTGCACATGATAGGGGCTCTGTTGAGTGCGTTTAAGTTCAACTTTATCTTATAGGCTCTCTGTGTTATCTAAATAGACTCCTAAATAAACACAGCTCTGCACTCACACCTGATCTATCTGGATAGGAAGTAACCTTCTACAAGTGTGATTGTCTTTCAGAGGACTAAGGCGAAGCTGGGGAGAAGGAAGACATCTCACTGTTCTATCAGCCCTTTGACCCTCTCCCAAAGCTCCTCAATAAAATAGCTTCATCCCTCCCATTAAAAAAAAAAAAAAGGTAAATAGTGCTTTTGGAACAAGCAAGTGCCTCCAGTGCACACCCATAGTAAGGAGGTGGCAGGTGGAATGAAACAGATACCTGCACTGCTGTCACAGCCCTCTCTCCTGGAATTGTTTTGGCACAGGGCAAAGTTTTTCAAGGACATTCACATTTGGAAACATGTTATGCCAGGAAGCTCAGAGTAGACTCCGGTTCAATCCCTGGGTTGGGAAGATTCCTTGGAGAAGGAAATGGAAACCCACTCCAGGCTTCTTGCCTGAAAAATCGCTTGGACAGAGGAGCCTGGTGGGTTACAGTCCATGGGGTTGCAAGAGTCTGACATGACTTAATAACTAAACAACATCAGAAATAAGTATCTAATTACTTGCATGAATAAACGCCTGTTCTTACCACTCACCACATACCACTCCTCATTAGGTATTTTCTTTTAGTTTATCGCAACAATAGCTCTTAAATTGTGACCTACAAATTCCCCTCTTCAAAACAGAATCACTTTCCTTATAGCTTCTTTTGGTATAAACAGAGCATTTCAAATATATAGAGAAGCACAGATAATTCTCACTGTAGGTTAAAAAATTTCATGCCTCCCAGGAAGAAAAACATTACTGTAACAGCAAAGATCTAAATGAATGAAACCAAGAATACGCAAAGTAACCTTCAAATCTTTGTGACAATTTAAAAAAAAAAAGCTTTTTAAAAATTATATCTTTTAATAACAGAATGGAGGATGCTTGAGAAAGAGGAAAGAATTTACTCTCTAATTACTTGTCAACTCTTTATACTAATTTAACCATGTGTGGGAGTGGAAGAGAAAGCTTTAAAATAGCTTTTAAAGTTTATAAACACACTGATAGTTTGGCAGGCTGCAATAAACTATTTGGTTTTGCATAAGGATATGTGACATAAAGCATATAAAAAGATAAAGAGGCATGGAAGAAATCTAAATGATTAATAGTTTGGGATTTATAATCCCCTGAAGCAAATATAAAAATAGGCAACTCTTTGGAAAGGATGGCAAAAAAGAAAGAACAAAATTTCAAAGTAAGGAAGATAAATTTTTTAAAGGCCATAACAAAAGAAACAAGAAATGAATTTTTGAGAAAGATAAAAGGAGGGCAAAAACAGGAATGTTTACGCTTATAAATATTCAGTATTTCCAAATTACCAGAGGGTAACAGATTGTGATATAAGAATAGTCATCCACACATGGTCTATGTGTTGTATTTAAAATAATAACTAGGATTGTGTTACAGAGTGCTAGATCTGGGATGGAATTCAGTAGATGAGTGAATGAAATGACCCATTAAAGTTTCTTAGTACCTCCAAAAGTTTTATTTATTATTATTACAATTTTTTTCCCCTTCTGTGAGTGGTCCTGCTAAGTCACTTCAGTGGTGTCCGACTCTGTGAGACGCCATGATCGGCAGCCCATCAGGCTCCTCTGTCCAAGCCATTCCCCAGGCAAGAACACTGGAGTGGGTTGCCATGCCCTCCTCCAGGGAATCTCCTCCACCCAGGGATCGAATTTGCTTCTCCTGCATTGGCAGGCGAGTTCTTGACCACTGAGCCACCAGGGAAGACCTCCCTTCATTTCAGCTTACTCCAAAAATAAGTCGGGGCCTCAAAGAACATGTTTTTGCATGGAATTCTGCATGTGGGCAGGCTGTCTTAAAAAGGCAAATATTCAAGTCGAAGGACATTTGGCGTATATGTTTAAAATTCTTCGGAGGAAACGCGTTTGATAACAATGCAACTTTTAAAGTAGTGGTCTTTCTTCCTAGTGTGAAATAAGTCAAATTTTTAAGTTTTTTGAGAAAGTAAGTTTCATGGGCAATCTCATTTCTGTGCTAACACCTAGCTGCACCCAACATAAGACGGAATTCGACGGGATCTGGAGTACAAGTCAGAATAGATCTTCAGCGTTTGCAACAAGTCTAACCTAGAAGCTCGAACCAGACTACCACAAGTCATCAGCAGCCCGAGCAAGGCGCCGGGAGTGACAAGGCTTTTTGCTCTTTTGAAGCAAGAGGTCTTAGACTACTAGGCCTAAAGTACACAGAGCTCAGGTAGATCGTTTGAGAGGAAGCTCAAATTCCCGGGGTCCCTCTTAATCTCCTCTGGGAGTCCGAGGGAGAAGGGGCCGGGGCCGGTGCTGCAAGACTGAGGAGAAAGGCGAGGCCAGGCAGGCATTAACGGCAGCGTTGGGCGGACGGGCCAGGAGTCCAGCGTCGGCCGCACCGCCTGCCAGGCGCCAGGAGGCTGGCTCGGAGTGAGCGCGGGGTACGAATCACAGCGCGGTGAGAACCGCCCCTGCGCGCCACAGGATAACCGGAGCTGCGGGGCCAACGTTACCTCCACCCATTCGGCCTCGACGTTCCCCTCGGCCGGGCGCACTTGCAGCCGGGCGTGCAGGCACTGCTGCAGGAGAGCCCGGGCCTGAGGCGGTCTGCCACTGTCAGCCATGGCTCAAGCTGCGTGGATACCCGACAGGTTCCAGCCCCGCGCCGCACAGGCCGGCCCGCAGCGCTCAGGGAGGATGGGGCGGGGCGCGACGAGACGGAAGAACATCCTGGTCGCTCGTGGCCCCGCCTCCAGGAGGGCGGGGCCTTTGCCTGACTCTCCGGTGACCCGGATGTGCGGGCTTCACCGCTCTACCTGTACAATCTTTACCTCTACCTCAACCTACAACTCGGTAGAAGACGCTCAGTGGATACTTTTAAAAGAGTTTAAGGACCCAGTGGTTCTCTTCCCTGCATATCTTTTTAAGACACATTTTTCATCTCAGAAAGCCTAAGTTTCCAAACGTTGAAAAAAATTAAATCTGCCTAAGTCCATATTATGCTCATTATGAAGATAGGTAAATAGAGCGAGTCAATTGAATCACAAAACAAGCGTAGGTGAAACTGAAAGGTAAAATAAATCTTTCAAAAAATTTCCTTACCCCAATCAGTAAAGCAACGCTGCCGCCTCTTATCAGGAATGCTATATAAATCATTCTGTTCTTGCAGTTGTGGAAACTTATTGGTAGGCTATATGAATACATATTTGAACAACAGTCTTTTAGAGAATATCCTTGCTAAAAATATTCTGATCCAAGAAAGTCTGTTATTGTTAATAAATTTTAAACATGCTCCTAATTATAAAAACTATATATTCTGTGGTGTTTCCTGTAAGTACATATTAGAGTGTATGTAAAATTAAAGTACTTGATTTTCTTTCCCACATAACGTATTCCTTGAACCTGCATCAGATTAGCATTATTTTTCTGTGGGTTTGAAGGATTTAGATGAAGAATAATAGTGTTACCCTGACTGCATTACCCAGGTCATTGATTTGGGCTCAACTGGCACAATATGCCTATACATTTCTGTCTGTTGTTTTAGAAGATGACATCACTGACAGTGTTGCTATCCATACAAAGTAGTGTAATTGAAGAAAATAACCCGTGCGTGATCAAGGGTCCTTTCTACACAGAATTGAAACTGCCTGTCTGCTGGTTATCTTGCAGGCTGCTTGCACACGTTTGTAAAAACAGCAAAATCTCATCTTATCTCTGATTGCTGCATTGCAGGGGTTCATACATTTGCTGACATTTGTCTACAAAGCACAGACAAGTTGCACTGTCTGCACTTTTATGTCTCTACTCTCTTTCACTCCCAGACTCAAGTTTTACAGGGCTTGAAGGAATTTTGACATAGAGGTGCTTAACCTTGACCTTGAATGAGAGAGGACTTCATGTCCATTTGTATATGGGTGTAGGAGATAAAGAAGTCTCTTGGAAATAGTCTATGGTTCCCAGAAATTTTTGCGCAATGAAGGGACTTCATCAAATTGGGAAATCCTTCCTGTGAATAGACGGAGTCTGGTAGGTAATGGTTCAGTTCCGTTCAGTTCAGTCGCTTAGTCGTGTCCGACTCTTTGCGACCCCATGAATCACAGCACGCCAGGCCTCCCTGTCCATCACCAACTCCCGGAGTTCACTCAAACTCATGTCCATCGAGTCGGTAGCCTCTCAAAAAACACCAGTTACTTTTAAATCTTTTATGTTGGGTGCTGATCGTATTCTTTCTTTCTACCTGCAGAGGGCAGTAGAGAGTAGGCACCAAAGAGAAAGTATTTACTTTCTGTATTTTATTTATTTTTTTGGAACCTCTAACCTCATTCCACAGAGAATTTAAGAAAGTCAGCTATACCTGCAATAAAACAGTGAAATGTGAATAAAAATAAAGCATATGAAGTAAAGGAAAATGGGATTATGTCAGTTGCAATGTGGGAAATTGAAAACAGACAAGACTGTTTTTGACTGGAGTAATGTAGCAAAGTTTTCAGACATGTAACTGTAATTTTTTTTATGAGATAATTATGTTCATCATGTGTCATTCTGAGGTGGAGCATATTGTACAATTTTCTTCAAGTTAGAAGTAAAAGGCAAAGCACAACATTAAGTTGGCTCTAGAGGAAGGTTAACTGGAATGTAAGAAAGTTTTGCCTTGTGAGAATACAAAAAAATCACTGGGAAGAAATAGTTCTGAAACACAGTGCTGAAAGGAGACCATCTGGATAGCGTGTTAGTTATGAATGCATTCCAGGCCCTCTGAAATGTATAATAATTTAGAGTTATTTTAAGTGATTTAATTCATTCAAGTTGGCTGCCCCAAATTGTAACGCTCAAAAGTGTTTCACAAATATAAAAAAATTGAGATCCACTTCTGAAAGATCCCTTGCAGCTGATAGTCAGCTTCCTGATTGCAACAAGGAATAGTCTGTTTCATCATTCTTGGAATAAGCAGAGCTTTTCCTAAGATTTAGCTCTAAAATGAGCCTCTCGCCTGAGGCTTTACATGGAAATGTTAATCAGTAGAAATGCAACACGAAGAGGGAGATGTTTCATTTCAGGGAAAGCTGGAAGAAACCTAACCCCCTACTTCAAAGCTTAGAGAAGTTTTTTTCCTCAGTGCCTAGGGAGGCGATAAGGTTATGAGAAATTGGTTCATACTAACTAAAATGCATGTAAATTGGGATAGAGCCAGAATACTAATTGATTTATTTGTATAATAAATATTGCTGCCGTGAAGTGGAAATTCTCACATAAGGCATGATCAGCACATTTTCCCCTGTGGTCAATCAGAGTTTACTAGATTATATTCAGAATTGTCTTTACTAATTTACTGTAAGAGACAGTCACTCTTCCACCAAGGCATCTAAAACTGAGGTGTGAAAGACCCATGTTGAATTCTGGCTTCAAGACACTTGACACATGCATTACTACTGTAAGGAAAAAGGAAACACACATATTTAAATAAGAACTTTAAATGAAAACTCCAAGGGAAAATGTTCCAATCATAACCATATATTTTTGTCACCATATATTTTTGTCGTGGCATTAATTCAGTTGAAGTCTCTCCAAGATGAAAATATGAGGCCTGGTAAGATGATAGTTCCCACCTAAGAGTTGTGTGTGCTGTGTGCTGAATAGCTTTAGTTGTGTCTGACTCTTTGCAACCCTGTGGACCATAGCCTACAAGGCTCTTCTTTCCATAGGATTCTCCAGGCAAGAATACTGGAGTGGGTTGCCATTTCCTTTTCCAGGGGATTTTCCCAACCCAGGGATCGAACAAACCCATGTCACTTATGTCTCCTTCTGAGTCCCTTCTTAACATGAATAGTTTGTACAAACAAGTAGGAAATGGAATTGAGTTTGGAACCTGATATTGATTGTTCTTTTGTTCATCTTGCTTTTTTAAATTCTTATTTTATTACTGTACCATTTGCTGGTGTGTTGCCTAGGTAACATAACATAGCAAGTGCTTTTAACTCTAAGGCAATGATGTATATCTTTGGCAGTCTGTAGAGTTTCCCCAGGACAAGCTGATAAATTATCTTCATCTTTGGGTTATTTTTCAGTTCACAGTGTTGTTATAACTTAGCAAAGCATTGCATAACCTTTTGAATATTTGTATACTTCTGTCAAATCAGGCCAGCCTGTTGTAAAGGCTTTTTTAAATAATTTTGACACCTGCATCCTTTATAGAAAAAAATTGTAAAAGATTGTGAAATGGGCAAAGGGAGTTCTAGGTATCTTTTTAACAATGCTGGAGCATCTGAGATTCACTTAGCCCTACAGGGCCATAAAGGATTGGTTTTTCTTTTTTTTTAGGATTTGTCTGTGACTAGACTGTGTGGATCACAATAAACTGTGGAACATTCTGAAAGAGATCGGAATCCCAGACCACCTGACCTGCCTTTTGAGAAACCTGTATGCAGGTCAGGAAGCAACAGTCAGAACTGTACATGAAACAATAGACTGGTTCCAAATAGGAAAAGGAGTACATCAAGGCTGTATATTGTCACCTTGCTTATTTAACTTATATGCAGAGTACATCATGAGAAACACTGGAGAAGCACAAGCTGGAATCAAGATTGCTGGGAGAAATATCAATAACCTCATATATGCAGATGACACTACCCTTATGACAGAAAGTGAAGAGGAACTAAAAGGTCTCTTGATGAAAGTGAAAGAGGAGAGTGAAAAGGTTGGCTTGAAGCTCAACATTCAGAAAACAAAGATCATGGCATCTGGTCCCATCACTTCATGGGAAATAGATGGAAAAACAGTGGAAACAGTGTCAGACTTTATTTTTTGGGGCTTCAAAATAACTGCAGATAATGATTGCTGCCATGAAATTAAAAGAAGCTTACTCCTTGGAAGGAAAGTTATGACCAACCTTGATAGTATATTAAAAAGCAGAGACATTACTTTGTCAACAAAGGTCTGTCTAGTCAAGGCTATGGTTTTTCCCATGGTCATGTATGGATGTGAAAGTTGGACTGTGAAGAAAGCTGATCACCAAAGAATTGATGCTTTTGAACTGTGGTGCTGGAGAAGACTCTTGAGTGTCCCTTGTACTGCAAGGAGATCCAACCAGTCCATTCTAAAGGAGATCAATCCTGGGTGTTCATTGGAAGGACTGATGCTAAAGCTGAAACTCCAATACTTTGGCCACCTCATGCAAAGAGTTGACTTCCTGGAAAAGACTCTGAATCTGGGAGGGATTGGGGGCGGGAGGAGAAGGGGACGACAGAGAATGAGATGGCTGGATGGCATCACCGACTCGATGGACATGAGTTTGAGTGAACTCCGGGAGTTGGTGATGGACAGGGAGGCCTGGCGTGCTGTGATTCATGTGCTCGCAAAGCGTCAGATACAACTGAACAACTGAACTGAACTGAATATATCACTGGCTTCTTCCTTGTTAAGAATGAATGAAATAAAAGTTTTTGACACATGCTAATTTTATATTTGTATGAGAATTGTGATTTTATTCTTTTTTTAAAAAATTTTCCTCATATCTTTCTACCGAGAAATGTTGTGGTAATTATTTTTTGTGTAGTTCTTTGAAATTGATGGATAAATGCCATAAACAAATACATTATCTGGGAAATAAGTTAATGAAGATTATTTATAGTCGAGAAAAAATGTTATTTTATCACACTATTCAGTCAGGGACCTATCAGCAATCAAATAACATAGTCTAAATAGGATAACCTTAGAAGAGTTTTACTGACAGACACTGTTTACAAAGTTGTAGGTGTAGGAGATCCATAGTGGGTAGCATAGTAACTCAGGACTTCAGTTCAGTCGATCAGTGGTGTCTAACTTTTTGCAATCCCATGGGCTGCAGGATGCCAGGCTTCCCTGTCTTTTACCAACTCCCAGAGCCTATTCAAACTCATGTTCATCGCATCCGTGATGCCATCCATCTGTTGTCCCCTTCTCCTCCTGCCTTCAATCTTTCCCAGCATCAGGGTCCTTTCTAAGGAGTCAGTTCTTCACATCAGGTGGACAAATTATTGGAACTTCAGCTTCATCATCAGTCCTTCCAATGAATATTCAGAACTGATCTCTTTTAGGGTGGACTGGTTGGATCTCCCTGCAGTCCAAGGGACTCTCAAGAGTCTTCTCCAATAACACAGATCAAAAACATCATTTCTTCGGCTCTCAGCTTTTCTTATGGTCCAACTCTCACATCCATACATGACTATTGGAAAAACCATAGCTTTGACTAGATGAACCTTGTTGGCAGGACAAACTCAGGACTTAGTAGCAGCTAAGATGTTACCATTCCCTGGGCCTGTAGGGAGAAAATGGGGTAATCTTGAATCCAGGGGTACATAGACCCTTAAGAGAAGGAATGGACCATATGCTAAGAAGCACACTTAACTTTAAGTAACCCTTTAGGAAGGGAGCTAAGAAAATAAATACCTGAATGCATTCTTTACCTTCCTTCTGTTTCCTGCCAGAGCTCCACCATCATAAAACCCAACCAGAAACTAAGAAGCAGGGGACCTGTTGATGTCCCAACATCCAGGGCAGAAAGCAAGGTGGATAATGCTTGGTATGGATTGGTAGGCAAGTGAAAGATATCTGGCACCCTGACTTAGGATGTTGTAAAGGCCACAGTGAGGACTCTTTTGTCCCCTTTTGGCAGAAATATAACAGCTGAGAAGACAAAGAGAGACGTAGCTGCTGTTAATGTTTCTAGTGGAAATATTTAATTTTTCCAAGAGTTTAGCGAGCTGAAGTTTGACTTAATGAGTTATCAGTGCACAATGAGTCAGTCTTTTACTCCTCCTCCGGCCTTTTTTTTCCAGCCTTTGGGAACATGGCAAGACATCAGAGGAGAATGGTTGCTAGGACTCTTGCCTTGGTGAAAATGCCCCCTATACTGCCAAGCTTGCATGGCAGGAAGATGTCAACAAAAATGTAATCAGTTGATCTAAGAAGAAATGGAAATTTTTATGAGAGCCAAATTTGAGGATTATAACCC
This sequence comes from Moschus berezovskii, assembly GCF_049115385.1. Lineage (NCBI taxonomy): Eukaryota > Metazoa > Chordata > Mammalia > Artiodactyla > Moschidae > Moschus > Moschus berezovskii. The sequence goes on along the minus strand of NC_142480.1, from coordinate 28,161,148 downwards.
AAAGAGCATCTCAGAAAACTCTGAGAACTATTCCACCCTTTAGAAGTCAAGGCACAGTTATATAAGTTTTTTGAAACAGAAGGCTGTACATTAAATGACATATTACTGATAGTGTATACAATCCAGATCTAAACATCTTGTGACCCCCCTTGCAGAATAAGGAAGACTGTCATCTTTTTTTTATTATTGAAATATTATTTTCCATCAATTCTTTTTTTTCATATAATTGTAATCATTTTATTCATTTATTTTTACTTTACAATATTATATTGGTTGGTTTTGCCATACACTGACATGAATCCGCCCCGGGTGTACATGTGTTCCCCTTCTTGAACCCCCCTCCCACCTCCCCCCTCCCCTTATCCTTCTTCCGGGTCATCCCCGTGCACCAGCCCCGAGCATCCTGTATCATGCGTTGAACCTGGACTGGTGATTCATTTCACATATGATAATATACATGTTTTAATGCCATTCTCTCAAATCATCCCACCTTCACCCTCTCCCACAGAGTCCCAAAGACTGTTCTATACACCTGTGTCTCTTTTGCTGTCTCATATACAGGGTTAAGGTTACCATCTTTCTAAATTCCATATATATGCATTAGCATGCTGTATTGGTGTTTTTCTTTCTGGCTTACTTCATTCTGTATAATAGGCTCCAATTTCATCCACCTCATTAGAACAGACTCAAATGTATTCTTTTTGATGGCTGAGTAATACTCCATTGTGTATATGTACCAAAGCTTTCTTATCCATTCGTCTGCAGATGGACATCTAGGTTGCTTCCATGTCCTCGCTATTATAAACAATGCTGCAATAAACATTGGAGTGCATGTGTCTCTTTCAATTCTGGTTTCCTCGGTGTGTATGCCCAGGAGTGCGATTGCTGGATCATATGGCAGTTCTATTTCCAGTTTTTTGAGGAATCTCCACACTGTTCTCCATAGTGGCTGTACTAGTTTGATTCCCACCAACAGTGTAAGAGGATTCCCTTCTCTCCACACCCTCTCCAGCATTTATTGCATGTAGGCTTTTGGATAGCAGCCATTCTGACTGGTGTGAAATGGTATCTCATTGTGGTTTGATTTGCATTTCTCTGATTATGAAGGATGTTGAGCACTTTTTCATGTGCTTGTTAGCCATCTTTATGTCTGCTTTGGAAAAATGTCTGTTTAGTTCTTTGGCCCATTTTTTGATTGGGTCATTTATTTTTCTGGAATTGAGCTGCAGGAGCTGCTTGTATATTTTGGAGATTAATCCTTTATCAGTTGCTTCATTTGCTATTATTTTCTCCCATTCTGAAGGCTGTCTTTTCACCTTACTTATAGTTTCCTTTGCTGTGCAGAAGCTTTTGATTTTAATTCGGTCCCATTTGTTTATTTTTGCTTTTATTTCCAATATTCTGGGAGGTGGGTCATGGAGGATCCTGCTGTGATTTATGTCGGAGAGTGTTTTGCCTATGTTCTCCTCTAGGAGTTTTATAGTTTCTGGTCTTACATTTAGCTCTCTAATCCATTTTGAATTTATTTTTGTGTATGGTGTTAGGAAGTGTTCTAGTTTCATTCTTTTACAAGTGGCTGACCAGTTTTCCCAGCACCACTTGTTAAAGAGACTGTCTTTTCTCCATTTTATATTTTTGCCTCCTTTGTCAAAGATAAGGTGTCCATAGGTGCATGGATTTATCTCTGGGCTTTCTATTTTGTTCCATTGATCTATATTTCTGTCTTTATGCCAGTACCATACTGTCTTGATGACTGTGGCTGTGTAGTAGAGCCTGAAGTCTGGCAGGTTGATTCCTCCAGTTCCATTCTTCTTCCTCAAGATTGCTTTGGCTATTCGAGGTTTTTTGTATTTCCATACAAATTGTGAGATTATTTGTTCTAGCTCTGTGAAAAATATCGTTGGTAGCTTGATAGGGATTGCATTGAATGTATAAATTACTTTGGGTAGTATACTCATTTTCACAATATTTATTCTTCCAATCCACAAACACGGTATATTTCTCCATCTATCAGTGTCCTCTTTGATTACTTTTCACCAGTGTTTTATAGTTTTTTATGTACAAGTCTTTTGTTTCTTTAGGTAGATATATTCCTAAGTATTTAATTCTTTTCATTGCAACAGTGAATGGTATCGTTTCCTTAATTTCTCTTTCTATTTTCTCATTATTAGTGTATAGGAATGCAAGGGATTTCTGTATGTTGATTTTATATCCTGCAACTTTACTGTATTCATTGATTAGCTCTAGTAGTTTTCTGGTAGAGTCTTTAGGGTTTTCTGTGTAGAGGATCATGTCATCAGCGAACAGTGAAAGTTTTACTTCTTCTTTTCCAATTTGGATTCCTTTCATGTCTTTTTCTGCTCTGATTGCTGTGGCCAAAACTTCCAGAACTATGTTGAATAGTAGTGGTGAGAGTGGGCACCCTTGTCTTGTTCCTGACTTTAGGGGAAATGCTTTCGGTTTTTCACCATTGAGGATAATGTTTGCTGTGGGTTTGTCATATATAGCTTTTATTATGTTGAGGTATATCCCTTCTATGGAGAAGGCAATGGCAAGCCACTCCAGTACTATTGCCTAGAAAATCCCATGGATGGAGGAGCCTGGTAGGCTGCAGTCCGTGGGGTCGCTAAGGGTCGGACACGACTGAGCGACTTCACTTTCACTTTTCACTTTCACACATTGGAGAAGGAAATGACAACCCACTCCAGTGTTCTTTCCTGGAGAATCCCAGGGACGGGGGACCCTGGTGGGCTTCCGTCTATGGGGTCGCACAGAGTCGGACACGACTGAAGTGACGCAGCAGCAGCAGCAGCAGCATATCCCTTCTATTCCCACTATCTGGAGGGTTTTTATCATAATGGATGTTGAATTTTGTTGAATGCTTTCTCTGCATCTGTTGAGATTTTTATTTTTCAGTTTGTTAATGTGGTGTATTATATTGATTGATTTGCGGATATTGAAGAATCCTTGCATTCCTGGGATAAAGCCCACTTGGTCATGATGTATGATCTTCTTAATGTGTTGTTGGATTCTGATTGCTAGAATTTTGTTAAGGATTTTTGCATCTATGTTCATCAGTGATATTGGCCTGTAGTTTTCTTTTTTTGTGGGGTCTTTACCAGGTTTTGGGATTAGGGTGATGGTGGCCTCATAGAATGAGTTTGGAAGTTTCCCTTCCTCAGCAATTTTCTGGAAGAGTTTGAGTAGAATAGGTGTTAGCTCTTCTCTAAATTTTTGGTAGAACTCAGCTGTGAAGCCGTCTGGACCCTGGCTTTTGTTTGCTGGAAGATTTTTGATTACAGCTTCTATTTCTGTGCGTGTGATGGGTCTGTTCAGATTTTCTATTTCTTCCTGGTTCAGTTTTGGAAAGTTGTACTCTCCTAAGAATTTTTCCATTTCTTCCAAGTTATTCATTTTATTGCCATATAATTGCTGATATATTCTCTAATAATCTTTTGTATTTCTGTGTTGTCGGTTGTGATCTCTCCATTTTCATTTCTAATTTTATTGATTTGGTTCTTCTCCCTTTGTTTCTTGATGAGTCTGGCTAGTGGTTTGTCAATTTTATTTACCTTCTCAAAGAACCAGCTTTTGGCTTTGTTGATTTTTGCTATGGTCTCTTTTGTTTCTTTTGCATTTATGTCTGCCCTAATTTTTACGATTTCTTTCCTTCTACTAACCCTGGGGTTCTTAATTTCTTCCTTTTCTAGTTTCTTTAGATGTAGAGTTAGGTTATTTAGTTGACTTTTTTCTTGTTTCTTGAGGTGTGCCTGTATTGCTATGAACCTTCCCCTTAGCACTGCTTTTACAGTGTCCCAGAGGTTTTGGGTTGTTGTGTTTTCATTTTCATTCATTTCTATGCATATTTTGATTTCTCTTTTGATTTCTTCTAAGATTTGTTCATTATTCAGCAGTGTGTTGTTCAGCCTCCATATGTTGGCATTTTTAATAGTTTTTCTCCTGTAATTGAGATCTAATCTTACTTCATTGTGGTCAGAAAAGATGCTTGGAATGATTTCAGTTTTTTGAATTTACCAAGGCTAGATTTATGGCCCAGGATGCGATCTATCATGGAAAAGGTTCAATGTGTGCTTGAGAAATTCATTGTTTTGGGGTGAAATGTCCTATAGAGATCTATTAGGTCTAACTGGTCTATTGTATCATTTAAAGTTTGTGTTTCTTTGTTAATTTTCTTTTTAGTTGATCTATCCATAGGTGTGAGTGGGGTAGTAAAGTCTCCCACTATTATTGTGTTGTTATTAATTTCCCCTTTCATACTTGTTAGTAATTGTCTTACATATTGCAGTGCTCCTATGTTGGGTGAATATATATTTATAATTGTTATATCTTCTTCTTGGATTGATCCTTTGATCATTATGTAGTTTCCTTCTTTGTTTCTTTTCACAGCCTTTGTTTTAAAATCTATTTTATCTGATATGAGTATTGCTAATCCTGCTTTCTTTTGGTCTCTATTTGCGTGGAATATCTTTTTCCAGCCCTTCACTTTCAGTCTGTGTGTGTGTCCCTCGTTTTGAGGTGGGTCTCTTGTAGACAACATATATGGGGGTCTTGTTTTTGTATCCATTCAGCCAGCCTTTGTCTTTTGGTTAGGGCATTCAACACATTTATGTTTAAGGTGATTATTGATAAGTATGTTCCCGTTGCCATTTTGTTTATTGTTTTGGTTTTGAGTTTATATACCCTTTCTGTGTTTCCTGTCTAGAGAAGATCCTTTAGTATTTTTTGGAGAGCTGGTTTGGTAATGCTGAATTCTCTCAGCTTTTGCTTGTCTGTAAAGCTTTTGATTTCTCCTTCATATTTGAATGAGATCCTTGCTGGGTACAGTAGTCTGGGCTGTAGGTTACTTTCTTTCATCACTTTAAGTATGACTTGCCATTCCTTCCTGGCCTGAAGAGTTTCTGTTGAAAGATCAGCTGTTATCCTTATGGGGATCCCCTTGTGTGTTATTTGTTGCTTTTCCCTTGCTGCTCTTAATATTTGTTCTTTGTGTTTGATCTTTGTTAATTTGATTAATATGTGTCTTGGAGTATTTTGCCTTGGGTTTATCCTGTTAGGGACTCTCTGGGTTTCTTGGACTTGGGTGATTATTTCCTTCCCCATTTTAGGGAAATTTTCAACTATTATCTCCTCAAGTATTCTCTCATGGTCTTTCTTTTTGTCTTCTTCTTCTGGGACTCCTATGATTTGAATGTTGGGGCGTTTAACATTGAGAGGTTTCTAATATTGTCCTCACTTCTTTTAATTCATTTTTCTTTTTCCCTCTCTGTTTCATTTATTTCTACAATTCTATCTTCTAGCTCACTTATCCTGTCTTCTGCCTCTGTTATTCTACTGTTTGTTCCCTCAAGAGTGTTTCTGATCTCATCTATTGCATTATTCATTGTTAATTGACTCTTTTTTATTTCCTCTAAATCCTTATTAAACCTTTCTTGAATCTTCTCAGTCCTTTTCTCCAGTTTATTTATCTGTAACTCCATTTTGTTTTCCAGATTTTGAAACATTTTCACAATTAAAATTTGAAATTCTTTATCGGGTAGGTTCCCTATATCTTCCTCTTTTGTTTGTGTTGGTGGGCATTTATCCTGTTCCTTTACTTGCTGGGTATTTCTCTGCCTCTTCATCTTGTTTATATCGCTGTGCTTGGGGTGGCCTTTCTGTCTTCTGGCAGTTCGTGGAGTTCTCTTTATTATGTAGTTTCCTCGCTGTGTGTGGGGTTGGACGGGTGACTTGTCAATGTTCTCTGGTTAGGGAAGCTTGTGTCGGTGTTCTGGTGGGTGGAGCTGGATTTCCTCTCTCTGGAGTGCAATGAAGTGTCCAGTAATGAGTTTGAGATGTCAGTGGGTTTGGAGTGGCTTTGGGCAGCCTGTATATTGAAGCTCAGGCCTATTCTGAGCTGGAGAATTTGCGTGGTATGTCTTTCTCTGAAACTTGTTGACCCTTGGGTGGTTCCTGGTTTCAGTGTATGTATGGAGGCATTTGATGAGCACTTATCAATTAATGTTCCCTGGAACAGGAGATCTCTGGTATTCTCAGAATTTGGACTTAAGCCTCTGCCTCTGATTTTCAGTCTTATTCTCCAGTTGGCTCAAGACTTCTCCATCTGTTACTTCCAAGGCAGTTCCTTCTGTTAAAGCTTTTCTGTTTGCTGGTCTCTTCAGTGTCTAATACCTGTCCTGACACCAGGGGGCAGTGGTGGACACTTTTTTCGGCTCACCTGTTCAGTCCTGCTGTGGGGAGGGAGGGACGCTGCTAGCAAATATTACTGGTGTCTGTGGGAAGTGCTCGCAGTGTTTCAGCTACACTGGGATTCCCCCTCTCACAGCGTGTGTGCTTTCCCTGTTTATGCTGCTCAGGCTCTAGGTTGCTCTGCCGGGACCTGTCCACGGCCGGCGCTGGGTTGTATGCACTTCCCAGTTCTGAGCGACTCAGGTTCAGGTACTCGGGTACTCCACAAAGGCGCAGACTTGGCTGGGCCTGAGTTTTGTGCCTTCCCCAGTCCAAGCAGCTCAGGTGACCAGGCATTTGGTGAGCGCGGTCACTGTGACTTATCGCCTCCCTGGTCCCTGCCACTCGGTTTTCTGGGTGTACAACTGGCGCACATTCTCAGGCGATATCAACCGGCCTGAACCCAAGAAGTCTTGGTTAGCAATGAAGCCTGCCTGCAGCTTGGTATGGGAAGCCTCTCTGGGGCCGCAGTTGCCCCTTCTGACACTGGCTGCCCTCCCTGCCTGTCTCGGTGGGGGCTAGGCGATGGGCCACCTGCAGCTGGCTCGCTCTGCTCAGTCCTTTGTTCTGTGAGAGGGGCTGGCGGAGTCTTAGGTTGGGGCTTTACGCCTTTTCACAGGCTTTTCGCCTTTCCGCAGGTCGCTATCCCACAGTCTGCTTAGCTATCTCCTGTTAGCGCCCTCAGATTGCCCTCGGGCATTCAGGCCCGGTCCTCTCTCTAAGCGCTGCCTCCCACGCCTCCCTGCCCAGCCCCCGCGTGCTAGTGGGGGGTGCTGGCATCTGCATCGCTTCTCCGCTGGGAGTTTCCTCTGGGCACTTAGTTTGTGGGCTTTAATTATTTATTTCTTTTTTCTCCCGGTTATGTGGCCCTCTGAGGTTCCAAGGCTCGCCACAGACTCGCTAGTGAGCATTTCCAGGTGTTTGGAAACTTCTCTCTCTCTCTTTTTTTTTTTTTCAGGCCTCCCTTCCTGGGAGGGAGCTCCGTCCCTCCCTCTTTTGTCTCTCTTTTTATCTTTTATACTATTTCCTACCTCCTTTCGAAGACAATGGGCTGCTTTTCTGGGTGCCTGATGTCCTCTACCAGCATTCAGAAGTTGTTTTGTGGGATTTACTCAGCATTCAAATGTTCTTTTGCTGATTTTGTAGGGGAGAAAGTGGTCGCCCTGTCCTATTCCTCCTCCATCTTCCTAAGCCCCCTGTCATCTTTGAAAAAATTTAATTTTTTGATGTATAATTGTGTTTTTTGGTTGTTTCTTTGTTTTTAAATATTTATTTCTTTGGCTGCACTGGGTCATATTTGCAGCATATGGGATCTGGATCTAGATCTCTGACCAGGTATGGAATCTAGGCCTGCTGCATTGGGAGCATGAAGTCTTAGCCACTGGACCACGAGGAAAGTTCCAAGAATGCTATCTTTTAAGGAGTTGTCTTGATGCTAGGAGAGTGTTGCTCTTCATGGTTAAGAGGTATGCAGGTGGGGGAGGTTTGTTGCATAATGCAGATACACAATGGATGGTAGCTGAGGAGAGAGGAGTTCAAAGGCAAAGAAAAATTTTATGTTTAAATTTTCCCTATTTTGCCATAAAATAAAAATTTTATTTCACAAAGGGAGGAAGCCACTGCCTTCAAGGGATCTTGAAGACTTGACTAAGAGGCAAGTTATAGGGAGCCACTATGGACTTACAGCTCTCTTCTGGACCATGGGGGAAGAAAATTTGGAATCAGATTTGATACCGAAAAAATAATGAAACATTTTCATTGTCTTTGAGCGCTGTAACTAAGTAAACTTCATACTGACTCCAGCAGGAAGTAAATAAATAATAGAATTTTGATAATGAATTGTTCATATACATCTAAATCTTCAATTGCATTTGCTTGAAATAAAAAAGGGAACCAGTATTATCCGATGGCTGCTCCCTGATTGCTCCCTTTGGCAAGTGAAGCAAAAGAAATACTGTAGAGCCTTAGCATGCTTGAGGAAGGACAATATAAAGACCCCACAAATAGAGAACAATTCCAACTCTGGAATTAATTAATAAGTGCATTCACATATTTAGCCAGTTTTTGGTAAGAACATTTATTTATCATGCCAGACACCTAGCTAAGTGTTGGAAATATATGAGGAATAAGATGCTGTTCTCACCTCACAGGGCTCAGAATTTAGTGAAAACACAAGGAAAACAATAGGGAGCATTAGAAAAGGATTTCTTTTACACTACTGTGTTCTTACCCTCCCAATGTTATCAAACCCAAATTCATGAATCTGATGCACAGTGAAGTCAAACAATCACAAACTTTATAGTGTGGAGCAGAGAAAGATTTGTTGCAGGGCCAAACAAGGAGAACAGGTAGCTCATGCAGAAGAAACCCTCCTGAACTCCAAGATGGTTTTCAAGGAAGAATTTTTAAAGGAAACATTTGGAGGGTGGGGGGTGCCAAAAGGCTGCAGGGTATGTGATTTTCTTCTGATTGGTTGGTGGTGACCTAATAGGGTGGCAATCCAGAAATCTAAACCTTCAGTCTTCTCCCTCAGACTGATCTGTAGTCTCAGACTGTAGCCACTTCCTCCACCCTGGTTGAGGTCTTAGTTCCTGCAGAACAACTCAAAAGTATGTGTCAAATTGTTATAAATATTCCAGGAGGAGGAACTAGGACTCTGTTATGTAGCTGAGCTATTATTGTTTCTTGACTGCTATCCCTTTGTTTCTGCATTCCTCACTTCCCTAATTAGTAACTTCTTGAATCTCCTCTTTGGAACCCAGGAAAGGCCTAGGAGACTACAGCCTTTTTCTACCAAAACAAAACAAAACAAAACACCAAAAACCAAGGTGGGGATGTTAGGGGAACCACTGACTGAAACTGTCTACCCTGGCCAGGCACCACAGTAACCACTCACGTGAGTTATCTTAAACAGGGGTTCCTGGTAAGGGATGTGAAACTAACAGGCCAACCAGAAGAATTCAGGAAAGGCCAAAAGGAGATAGCAGACTCCAGTCCACATATCCTGCCAACTTCCCAGAATCCTTCTTGCTAGAATCCATCTTGGCTGAGTGATGTGTGCACCACCAGGAAGGACCCTGAGTCAGAGTGATTGGCCAGAGACAACTCAGAAACTAACCCGACTACCATAAAACCCAAGACTGCGAACCACGTGGTAGAGCAGTACTCCTGGGTTCCCATAACCTTCTATGCTCTACCCAGGCACCCCTTTCCAATAAAGTCTCTTACTTTGTCAGCATGTGTGTCTCCTTGGACAATTCATTTCTGAGTGTTAGACGATAGCCCACTCTCAGGCCCTGGAAGGAATCCCCATTCCTGTAATAGGGGCACTGAGGGACTGTTGTATCTAGGAGTACCCTGCAGGGTCCTGCTGGGTTTTGCCAGTAAGGGAAGGACAGGACTTGGAAGGGGAGTCACCTCCTGGAAAGCCTGAACTAAACATGGATTACTGGCCTTGACTGCAGGTCAGATAATGTCTGCAGCTTAAACAATTTGGCATAAACTGGATTTTTAGGGCCATACCACATCTAGGCAAATTTCTTCTTAGTCATCAACTCTATTCAGAATAACTCTCCATCTCCTTTCTCCTTTATTTTGTTGTTTTTGTTTAGTCGGTAAGTTGTGTCCGCCCCTGTGATCCCATGGAGTGCAGCATACCAGGCTCCTCTGTCCTTCACTATCTCCTAGAGTTTGCTCAAATTCATGTCCATTGAATTGGTAATATTAGCCAATCATCTCATCCTCTGCTGCCTCCTTCTCCCTTTGCCTTCAGTCTTTCCCAACATCAGGGTCTTTTCCAGTGAGTTGGCTCTTTGCATCTGGTGGCCAAAGTATGGAGAAGGCAACAGCAACCCACTCCAGTACTCTTGTCTGGTGAATCCCATGGACAGAGGAGCCTGGTAGGCTGCAGTCCATGGGGTCGCTAGGAGTCAGACACGACTGAGTGATTTCACTTTCACTTTTCAATTTCATGCACTGGAGAAGGAAGTGGAAACCCACTCCAGTATTCTTGCCTGGAGGATCCCAGGGACGGGGGAGCCTGGTGGGCTGCCGTCTTTGGGGTTGCACAGAGTCGGACACAACTGAAGCGACTTAGCAGCAGCAGGCTAAAGTATTAGAGCTTCAGCATCAGCATCAGCATCAATCCTTCTAATGAATATTCAGAGTTAATTTCCTTTAGGATTGACTGGTTTGATCGCCTTGCAGACCAAGGGACTCTGAAGAGTCTTCAGAACCACAATTGAAAAGTACCAATTCTTCAGCACTCAGCCTTCTTTGTGGTGCAATGCTCTCATCCATACACATTCACTCACTCACTCGTGTCCGACTCTTTGCGACCCCATGGAATGCAGCATGCCAGGCCAGGCTATCCATCACCAACTCCTGGAGTTTACTCAAACTCATGTCCATCGCATCCGTGATGCCATCCAACCATCTTATCCTCTGTTGTCCCCTTCTCCTCCCGCCTTCAATCTTTCCCAGCACTAGGGTCTTTTCCAGGGAGTCAGTTCTTCACGTCAGGTGGCCAAAGTATTGGAGTTTCAGCTTCAGCATCAATCTTTCCAGTGACTATTCAGGACTGATTTCCTTTAGAATGGACTGGTTGAATCTCCTTGCTGTCCAAGGGACTCTCAAGAATCTTCTCTAACACCACAGTTCAAAAGCATCAATTCTTCAGTGCTCAGCTTTCTTTATAGTCCAACTCTTACATTGATACATGACTACTGGAAAAACCATAGCTTTGACCAGATGGATCTTTGTTGGCAGTGTAATGTCTCTGTTTTTAGTATGCTGTCTAGGTTGGTCATAACTTTTCTCCCATGGAGCAATCATCTTTTAATTTCATGGCTGCAGTCACCATCTACAGTGATTTTAGAGCCCCCAAAAAGTAAAGTCTGTCACTGTTTCCATTGTTTTCCCATCTATTTGCCATGAAATGATGGGACCAGATGCCACGATCTTAGTTTGCTGAATATTGAGTTTTAAGCCAACTTTTTCAATCTCTTCTTTCACAATTGTCTTGTGATCTCCATGTTAAATTTTGTTCATATCAAATAATGTAGGTGCTATCCGAATAAACAAAGGCCTTGGTCCAAATGTCTATTTGCTAGAGAATTCTGTGATAGAAACTTCAGCTTGATAGATGCTATTATCTTAGTGGCCTTCTCAGTCTAAACCTTAGGTGTGATGGGCCCTTCCCTCCTCCTTCTCTGGCGCTGGCTCTTGTGTGTTCATTCATGCTCTCTTGCCGCAGGGACTGCTGCCCATCACCTCATTCGGGACTACGAAGGTGCCAGCTCTGGGCCCACCTCCTCCATGGGGCTGACTGGTGAGGTCTGAAGTGAAGTGATCCCATGGCAACTGCTGCCTCAGACAGTGATCCCAGTTAACAGATATGTGAAGTGCCACTGTGTGGTCACTGTGGTATCCACTGCCTGCGCTGGGCACCTCTCTCCACTGAGGGCTGGAAGAAAACATTGCAGGAGCAGCTGGGTACTTCTTCAGACCAGGCTGCTTTCTGGAGTTGCACCTTTTTTGCTCCAAAGTGCAGTAAGAGCACAAGCTATAGTGGCCCGGCTCAGCCATTGGTAGTAACACAGTGAGCCCCTTCCGCAAGCAAGCTACTGTTAGTGGTCCCGATCAGCCATTGGTTTTTGTGACAGTAGGCCCCTCCCTCCTACGGTGACTAAATTCAGACTGAGGGGATATGGTTTTTTGACACACTAGTCTGCCTTCTCACTCTGCGAAGTGAAGTGAAAGTCTCTCAGTCCTGTCCTACTCTTTACCACTCCATGGACTGTCCATGGAATTCTCTAGGCCAGAATACTGGAGTGCATGGCCTTTCCCTTCTCCAGGGGATCTTCCCAACTTTCTGACAAAAGACGTTATTCCCTGTTCTGTCAACTAGTCTCCCGATTTATTGGCCTGTTGTGCGTGAAGAATGAGCTTGGGCTTGGCAAAACTATTCAGAAATTTATATTCTTAGAGCCTCAAAAGTCAAAGGTTAAGTAAGAATCACAATTGCATCAGTTTACAACTAGGGTGGCTATATTTGAAAACAAAGGAAAATAATAGGGATTGTATGTGAACCGTGAACTTCTAGATGTTCAAGCTGGATTTAGGAAAGGCAGAGGAACCAGAGATCAAATTGCCAACATCTGCTGGGTCATTGAAAAAGCAAGAGAGTTCCAGGAAAATATCTATTTCTGCTTTATTGACTATGCCAAAGCCTTTAACTGTGTGGATCACAACAAACTGGAAAATTCTTCAAGAGATTGGAATACCAGACCACCTGACCTGCCTCTTGAGAAATCTGTATGCAGGTCAGGAAGCAAAAGTTAGAACATGGAACAACAGATTGGTTTCAAATTGGGAGAGGAGTACATTAAGGCTGTTTATTGTCACCCTGCTTATTTAATTTATATGCAGAGTACATCATGAGAAACAATGGGCTGGATGAAGCACAAGCTGAAATCAAGATTGCCAGGAGAAATATCAATAACCTCAGATATGCAGATGACACCACCCTTATGGCAGAAAGTAAACAACTAAAGAGCCTCTTAATGAACATGAAAGAGGAAAGTGAAAAAATGGGCTTAAATCTCAACATTCAGAAAACAAAGATCATGGCATCCAGTCCCATCACTCATGGCAAATAGATGGGGAAACAGTGGAAACAGTGACAGACTTTATTTTGGGGGGCTCCAAAATCACTGCAGATGGTGACTGTAGTCATGAAATTAAAAGATGCTTCTTGGAAGGAAAGTTATGACCAACCTAGACAGCATATTAAAAAGCAGAGATGTTAATTTGCCAACAAAGGTCCGTCTTGTCAAGGCTATGGTTTTTCCAGTGGTCATGTATGGATGTGAGAGTTGGACTGTAAAGAAAGCTGAGCACTGAAGAATTTGATGGCTTTGAACTGTGATGTAGGAGAAGACTCTTGAAAGTCCCTTGGACTGTAGGGAGATCCAATCAGTCCATCCTAAAGGAGATCAGTCCTGAGTGTTCATTGGAAGGACTGATGTTGAAGCTGAAACTCCAATACTGTGGCCACCTGATGTGAAGAACTGACTTCTTGGAAAAGACCCTGATGCTGGGAAAGATTGAAAGTGGGAGGAGAAGGGGACAACAGAGGATGAGATGGTTTGATGGCATCACTGACTCAGTGGACATGAATTTGGGTAAACTCTGGGAGTTGGTGATGGACAGGGAGGCCTGGCATGCTGCAGTCCATGGGGTTGCAAAGAGTCAGACATGACTAAGCGAACTGAACTGAACTGAGGGTATGGAGAAACCAAAGCTTTTGTAAATTGCTGGTGAGAATGCAACACGGTGCGACTGTTGTAGAAAAGGTGGTAATTCCTTAACTCTTAAAGAATTGCCACATAACCCAGCAATTCAAAATAATTTAAAATAGTTGAAAACAAAGACTCAGACACTTGTACACCAGTGTTTGTGGTAGCATTATTCACAATAGCCAGAAGGTGGAATCAACTTAAATGTCTCTCAACAGAAGAATGGATAAACATAATGTGGTGTATTCATATGAAGTGAAGTGAAGTGAAAGTCTCTCAGTCATATCCAACTCTTTGCGACCCCTTGGCAATACAGTCCATGGAATTCTCCAGGCCACAATACTGGAGTGAGTAGCTTTTCCCTTCTCTAGGGGATCTTCCCAACCCAGGGATCAAACCCAGGTCTCCCACATTGCAGGTGGATACTATACCAGCTGAGCCACAAGGGAAGCCCAAGAATACTGGAATGGATAGCCTATCCCTTCTCCAGGGGATCTTCCCGGCCCGGGGATAGAACTAGGGTCTCCTTCATTGCAGGTGGATAGTTTACCAACTGAGTTTTCAGGGAACCCTATAATAGAATATCATTTAGCCATAAATAGAATGAAGTTCTAATACATGTTACAACATGGATAAACCTTGAATACATTATGTTAAATAAGCCAGACACAAAAGGAGAAATACTGTATGATTCCACTTACATAGAACATCTAGAATAGCAAATTCACAGAACTAGAAAGGAGATTAGATGGTATGAGGGGTTTGGGGAAGGGGGAAGGAAGAGTTACTGCTTAATGGGTACACTCTTTCTTTCTGGTGATTAAAAATTTTGGAAATAGATAGTGGTGATGACTGTAAAATACCGTGAATTTAACGCCACCAGAATGTACAATGAAAAAAGAAATGGAGTTATATGTTGCATGTATTTTACCACAAAGTAAAAATAAAAAATCACATTTTCAACATTACCCACCACATTTTATAGCCCTTATAATAGTCATAAATCTAACTATAGTACAGTCCAGGTGTCTCTCTAATATAGACACTGTATTGTATGCAAAAGCTGAGTATCTTTCTCTGATGATGTCTTTGACTAAGAGTCCCCTGTTTGCTCTGGGATCCAGAATTTACATGTCGGCTTCTGAATTTAGGTTTTCTGTCCTTTCTGCCGAGGAATCCTCACTGAATGTTGACTCAAAAAGAACAAGGACAGACTTCTTGAAAACTTTTCTGAAGTTCTCCCCAATAAAGAGGTAGAGTGTGGGAGAAAACACAGTATTGAAGGTAGTAGTTATCACTGCGAGTAAGACACTCAACTGGAAAAACAGAGATCTGTTTTCAGTGAGAAGTAAGGCTTGGTATACATGATAGGGCATCCAACACACAAAGAAGGAGATGATGGCTGTCACCATGACTTTGAAGGGCTTGCTGGATTTCAACAGTCCCCTCTCTTTCATCTTTTTGGCTACTCTTTCATAACAAAAGGTGATGATGAGGAAAGGCAGAAGGAAGCCCAGCGAGAAGCGGCTGCTGAAACAGGCTACCTGAATCCATTTCCTTAATGTTTGCATCTTTTTGCTCTCCCAGTTAGTAGACACAGCATAGTTGTTTTGGCAGGTCACCGTTCCTTTATGGTCATCATGTGTTTCCCTGAAAACCACATAGGGCATGCCGAGAGCAGCAGCAAAGATCCAGACTCCCAGGATGATGCTGGAAGCCCAGCGTGGGGTTCGATGCAGTTGTGACCACACCGGGTGAAAAGTGAGAAGGTAACGATCAACACTGATGGCCGAGAGGAAGAAGACAGAGGCGAACATTGCTGCATACAAAACGCTGTAGAAGATCTTGCACGTGGCCCTTCCAAAGCTCCAGTGATTGTCTTGAAGGTGAGAGATGGCCAAAAATGGCAAAAATAATATTGAAATAAAATAGGAGAGAATGAGATGAAAAT
The DNA here is from genome assembly GCF_049115385.1 of Moschus berezovskii. Taxonomy (NCBI): domain Eukaryota; kingdom Metazoa; phylum Chordata; class Mammalia; order Artiodactyla; family Moschidae; genus Moschus; species Moschus berezovskii. The sequence continues at coordinate 28,145,653 of NC_142480.1, read as the reverse complement.
ATAAGAGAGAATTGACAGTCTTTTTCATTTTGAATTTTAGCACCCATAGATAGAGACCATTGGTGACAGTGCCAATCAAAAATGACATAAACAAAAGAACTACAACAATCACTTTTGAGGCGGAAGTTGGAATGTGAATTCTGTTTCTTATTAAAGTAGAGTCATTGAGCAGGTAATCGGTAGAGTTGGTCAGGTCCATAATTGGAATGAAAAACTGGAAATGACAACAAAAAAGAAGCAAATTATTAAACATGGAAATTAAAATAGTAATTTTAGCGTATCAATATTCAAAATGGCAATGTTTTTAAAATGGCAAACAATATTTCTGCAATAATACAAATCAGATATTTTTATTTTTGTATGAGGGATTAGGATTAGATTAATTTGAGCACCAAATATAGAAACACTATAGATGCAGTGAATTGATGTGAAACAGAAATAACATTTGGAATATTTTTACTTTGTTAAGTGATTTAGGTAGCTAAAGTATTCGAATTAGGAATTAGCCAGAAGTCTGACCCTTCTTGATGGGCACAGGTTCTTGAATAAGGCAATGTAGAAACCGTTTTACTTGACTAGGACTTGGTTAGGGTAATGTTGCTAATGAAATTGAATAACAAAAATAACAATGGCTGCAAATTGGTAATCATGTTGGACCTATAGTTAGACTTCTCCCATGAGATAATTATATATAGCAAATGTTATTAGCTATTAATAGTATTTAACACTCAGTTCATATGGGAGCTCTCTGGCACTGTGAGATCTTGAAGCGCCTTCCAAAATCAATGAAAGAGGAGGGTGTATTGTAGAACCTCATAGCTGTTCTTTCTTGGAGAGGAGAGAGAAGTCAAGGAACTTATATTTATCCAATACGTGTTGTATGCAAGGAGATTTATATAAAAATAATTGCTTTTTTTCCCATATAAAGACAAATATTTAAACAGAGGAGAAAATGAATGAGGGGTTTAATTTCTTTTTCATCAGCATCTCTCACCATACTGTGGCAGGTGGGGAACACTACCAGTGTTTTGTTATTTCTTTGAAAATTGACAATTTGTGTATAGTGTTTTTTTTTAATTAAAAAATTTTAAAGACGATAACGATAACCCTGTATACAAGACAGCAAAAGAGACATAGGTGTATAGAACAGTCTTTGGGACTCTGTGGGAGAGGGTGAAGGTGGGATGACTGGGGAGAACGGCATTGTAGCATGTATATTATCATATGTGAAATGAATCACCAGTCCAGGTTCGACGCATGATACAGGATGCTTGGGGCTGGTGCACGGGGATGACCTGGAGGGAGGATATGGGGATGAGGGAGGTGGGAGCGGGGGTTCAGAGGGGGAACACATGTATACCCGGGGCAGTTTTGTGTCAATGTACGGCAAAACCAACCAATATATTAATGTAAAGTAATTTGCCTCCAATACAAAAAAATTTATTGCAGTATAGTTGATTCACAGTGATGTGTGAGTTTTGAGAGTAGAGCAAAGTGAATCAATTATACATATACACATATCCACTCTTTTTTAATATATTCTTTTCCCATATAGGCCATTACAGAGTATTGAGGAGAGTTACCTGTGCTATGCAGCTGGTTCTTATTAGTATCTATTTTTTATATAGTAGTGTGTATATGTCAGTCCCAGTCTTCCAGTTTTTGCCTTTTCCCTTTTATCTCCTGATGACCATAAGTTTGTTTTCTACATGTGTGACTCTACTTATGTTTTGTAAATAAATTCATTTGTACGCCATTTTTTTTAGATTCCACATTTAAGAAATATCATATGATGTTTGTCTTTCTATGTCTGGCTTTCTTCACTCATTATGACAATCTCTAGGTCTATCCACATGTAGTATTTTAATAGTGTTCCATGAAACAGGGTCTTTGATGATTCAGAATATCCTATTTATTGAATGAATGCCCCTATAGTATTGAAAATATAGACCTGAGAATATCTTGTAAAATAGCTATTATAATAGAATCGTATCAACTAATTGGTTTTTGATAAACTGGGTAAAGCAGTGGAAAATGCTAGAAACTTTTTTTCACCAAACAAAAACATTCTAAGAATACTGGGAGAGAAGACATACCATAATTGCTGTTAAAATCACAACTGCCTTAAGTTAATTCGGCCTGCTAAGGGAGTTGCAAGATTTTCCCTGCCAAGGAGAAAAATGGTCCTCTTCAGGAAGATACCTTGGTAGTCTGCTTTGGGAATAAAAAGTGAAGTCTTGGGACATGGCATGGATGAGCAATGGTGAGTGAAAGAGTTGCATCCCGAGGAAGAGGCTGGTTAAAGGTCCTGGGACCATGAGAAGAGGCAGGAGGAGTGAGGATGTTCTCCAGAGAGGGGCCACATGAAAACACAGCAGGAGGGTAGGAGGCTAACAGAGGAGGAAGGGCCAATGAGATATTCTGAGAAGCAGAGATGACACAAGGGATTTAAAGTGAGGAATGTCTTAATATTTAATTTTAATCCACTTGCTATGCTTTGGCATGGTGCAATGTCTCCCTTATCCTCATTAATCACAACTTTCTTGTGTTGGTGGTTGCTCTGGGAAATGGAAAGCAAAGAGCTTGTGTTCCCTGTTTGGGAATGAGTTGGACAAAGAGAAGAGACCGGTGGTGGGAGATGAGTTGTTAGTGAGATGATGAATATGGTGGAAACTAGATAGATAGTGGGGCATGAGTAGACGAGGAGAAACAAAATCCTACGGAGGGTTTCTGATATTGTGTGTGTAGACCTATGTATATCTGTTTGTGTGTGGTGTGTGTGTGTGTACCTGTGTGTCTGTATGCATGTGGTCTGTCTTTACATCTGTGGTGCCTTTGTGTATATGTATGTGCATATATGGTGTGTGTGTCTCTAATGGTGTGTGTTTGAATTCATGGGATGTGTGTGGAGCTCTGTGTGTGTGTGTGTGTGTGTGTGTATCTGTGATCTGAGCATGTGTGGCATATTTTTATGGTATCTCTTTGGAGAAGGAAATGGCAACCCACTCCAGTATTCTTGCCTAGAGAATCCTGTGGACAGAAGAGCCTGGTGGGCTGCTGTCCATAGGGTCGCATAGAGTCAGCCATGACTAAAGTGACTTAGCATGCATGCATGCGTTGGAGAAGGTAATGGCAACCCACTCCAGTATTCTTGCCTGGAGAATCCCCGGGACGGAAGAGCCTGGTGGGCTGCTGTCTATGGGGTCGCACAGAGTCAGACACTACTGAAGCGACTTAGCAGCAGCAGTGGTATCAGCAGTCCGTGTGTGTATTTATCTGTGTAGTGTGTATATGTGTAGTGTTTGTCTGGTTGTGTGTGTGATAGCTCTGTATGTGCATATGAGAAACTGAATTATACAGAAGGTTTTATTAAAAATTGTGTGGCTGGGCTCAACCTAGAAGGGTGTCTGAAAGTAATGTAGGACTTGAGGAAAAGCAACATTGCTAGTGATTCTGAAGAGCATATAAAGTTTCTTAGGAACCCTGATTTATTGCACATGACCAGGAAATTTCTTCGTCCTTAAACATCTTTTGAAATGGTTTTGAAGTAGTTACTTATAAATTGGGCCTTCCCAGGTGGTGCTAGTGGTAAAGAACTCACCTGCAAATGCAGGATATGCAAAAGATGCAGGTTCGATCCCTGGGTCAGGAAAATCCTGTGGAAGAAGAAATGGTAACTCACTCTAGCATTCTTATTTGGAAAATTCCAAGGACAGAGGCTCCTGGTGGGCTACAGTCCATGGGACTGCAAAGAGTAGGACATGACTCAGCACAACACAGCACAGTATGACACTTATAAACTAATGGGGCAAAACTGGGGCTCTGGCATCCCACAGAACTGGGCTTCAATCCTGTCTCTACCACTTACCAGTTCTGTGATTTTGGACTCTTAACTCTGAGCCTGTTTCATCTTCTAAACCCCAGTGACTTCTTATGAGGACTAAGTGAGGTAATCTATTTGAATCACTTACCTCCCTTCATAGTGTGTATTAAGCATTCAATAACTTTTTACCTGTTTGCTGAACTTTTTTTTTGGCCTCACTGCATGGCATGTGGAATCTTTTTTCCCTGACCAGGGATCAAACCCACGCCCTATACAGTGGAAGCATGAATTCTTAACCACTGGACCGCCAGGGAAGTCCCCTCAACTTGTTATATTAAGGGTAGCAGGAGCCTCATTTCGCCCTTTTATTGTCATATTTCTCTCTTTCCCAAAGCCCAGCTACTAACTTCTAGAGTATCACTAGGGATTTCTGAAAAAGTCTAAATGTTCATCTATTGGGGCAAGGGCTGTCAGAGTTATTATGAAGCCTTACTATAGTGATACCTTTGGCATAAGTGACTTTCAGGCAGACCCCACCTTAGCTTGGGAATATCAAGCTACTGTGGAAGAGGGGACTACAAGAATCTCTGGAAGCTTGATCTGGAGTGAGCCTAGAGGGTCTATTCAGATGATAACTCTAGGATAAACCTGCTGTCTCAGGGAACCTTACCTTGAAGATGTATCTTCACACCAGACAGTCTTGGGAAGGTCAGAGGGACTCTGTATCAGCAGTTTCTTCTCCAGGGACAGAGGCAAAAGTTAGTAACACTTTGCCTGCCTTTCATCTGCTTTTCTTCTTGCCTATGCTACTCCCCAGCCATGAACCTATTTAAATATTCAGCAAGACTTCCTCTTGCTGTTTTCCCTTCCTTTTTCTGTGGAATGTATACTCTAAAGGTGTGGGCAGACAGTTGAGTATTTCTTCAAATCATTTCTCCATTTTAAGGAAAGACTTTAAAAATTCCATAAAAAATATTATGCTATTCAGGTTATTTTATTTCAGTGCAGTTCAGTCACTCGGTCGTGTCTGACTCTTTGCAACCCCATGGACTGCAGCACACCAGGCTTCCCTGTCCATCATCAACTCCTGGAGTTTACCCAAACTCATGTCCATTGAGTCAGTGATGCCATCCAACCATCTCATCCTCTGTTGTCCCCTTCTCCTGCCACCTTCAATCTTTCCCAGCATCACGGTCTTTTCCAAGGAGTCAGTTCTTCACATCAGATGGCCAAAATAATGGAGTTTCAACTTCGACATCAGTCCTTCCAATGAACACTCAGGACTGATCTCCTTTAGGATGGACTGGGTGGATCTCCCTGCAGTCCAAGGGGCTCTCAAGAGTCTTCTCCAACACCACAGTTCAAAAGCATTATTCCGTGTAACTATTGTTATTCCTTTAACAAAGCTTGTTTCTGGTGTTAAAACACTGATTAAAAATTACCTTCTCAAAAAAAATTACCATCTCATATTTGGTCATGCCACCAGACACCTATTCTGCCTTGATTCTAGCTTGTTAATTAGCATATGGATGCACGGTGTTGGGTACATAGGGAGGTGATAACTATTAAGCATGGAAAAGTTAGAATCTGAAAATGGTAGAATCTTCTGCTGGAGAGACAGTGGGGGAAAACTCAAATACTGAATTTCACAGTAAAATGGAATGTATGATAACAGGCCAAAAATTAATATTGTTTAGTGTGAGAAGATGAAGACTGACAGGCAGAAAGATCTGCATTTGTACAGTTGTTGAGAATGGCTAGAAAGAACATAGAATTGGTTACCATATCCAAGAAGACAATTTCACTGTAAGAAAATCCTACAATGCGTGTAATGTATTTATGACTGACTGAGCCCTACATTTTCTATTTTCCTCTCTCTAATCCACCTCTGAAATTTTTAGGATTGGCCTCTGTGCTGACCTCGGTGTCCTGATTTCTCTCCTGCTTGCTTTCCTCTTCATCTCTCCACTGCCAGTGGAGAAAAAACACAGCAAAACTGCTGTGTGGCTTCTGCAGTGAAGCTCAGGAATCCATTATTTGTGTTAGAATTGTAAAACTTTCATTGCTATTGTAGCCTTATGAAAAATAGATTTACATTTTAGTTCTTAATTTCATTTGAAGGTATGATCTTCAAACTAAGAACTGGTCTTCTTTGCTTCAAGATAAGTTTTCAAACTTGCTGATCTTGAGAAACACTGGACTGGATGCAGCACAAGCTGGAATCAAGATTTCCGGGAGAAATATCAATAACCTCAGATATGCAGATGACACCACCCTTATGGCAGAAAGCGAAGAAGAATAAAGAGCCTCTTGATGAAAGTGAAAGAGGAGATGAAAAAGCTGGCTTAAAGCTCAACATTCAGAAAACTAAGATCATGGCATCTGGTCCCATCACTTCATGGCAAATAGATGGGAATCAGTGGAAACAGTGTCAGACTTTATTTTTCTGGGCTCCAAAATCACTGCAGATAGTGACTGCAGCCATGAAATTAAAAGATGCTTGCTCTGTGGGAGAAAAGTTATGACCAACCTAGACAGCATACTGAAAACAGAGACATTACTTTGCCAACAAAGGTCCATCTAGTCAAGGCTATGGTTTTTCCAGTGGTCATGTATGGATGTGAGAGTTGGACTATAAAGAAAGCTGAGCACTGAAGAATTGATGCTCTTGAACTGTGGTGTTGGAGAAGATTCTTGAGAGTCCCTTGGACTGCAAGGAGATCCAACCAGTCCATTCTAAAGGAGATCAGTCCTGATTATTCTTTGGAGGGACTGACACTGAAGCTGAAACTCCAATACTTTGGCCACCTGATGTGAAAAACTGACTCATTTGAAAAGACCCTGATGCTGGGAAAGATTGAAGGCGGGAGGAGAAGTGGACAACAGAGGATGAGATGGTTGGATGGCATCACCGACTCAATGGACATGAGTTTGAGTAAACTCTGGGAGTTGGCGATGGACCAGGCAGGCTGGTGTGCTGCAGTCCTTGGGGTCCAAAGAGTTGGACACGAATGAGCAACTGAACTGAACTGAATTGAACTGCCTTTTAAAAGGAATTTCTTGCTAAGTTTTCATACCCTGTGAGCTAATTCACAGATTTGAAACAACCTGAGATATTATTTGATCCACACCTACAAATTTTGAAGATTAGCAAAATGAGACTCAGAGAAGCTGAGTGATTCACAGTAGGTTTCCACCAACAAAAGAACCAAAGGCTCTTTCCACTGCCCTATACTATTTCATTAGTACAAAAAGGAATTTGGACCAGGTTCTTCCTCCTCCCCCCTCTACTCTACATTTCCAAACTCAACTTTTAGTAAAATTCATAAATAATAAATATATTTGGGACTAATGTTTAATCCTTACCCCCACCCTCTGCCGAAATTTTCACAAGGGCTGGTACCACTATTACATAGCCTAAAATTTCACTCTTCCATTACTGCCCTGTGAAATACTCTGATTAGTGAGAATTTTTATCTAATAGGTAATTGCATCAATGATATTATCTCTGTTGAGAAAGATGCAAACTGTTTGAGGAAGGAGCTTCTTTTCTGTGGCTTTGATGGTATGACTCATTCATTTCACTTTTCATATTTCAAAATAAGTCTGGTGGTTTTAAAAGGAGAATTCATGGAAATGGAAACTGTTTTATACTGTTTTGATGTGATCACAGTATGAAATAGAAATGCAGAAGCAGATGGTGAAATACTTGAAAGTCTATGAACTAATATATGCATATAATATTAGAGCTGAAGGGCTCCAACAAATGCTAAAGGATCTTCTATAGACAGGATACACAGAAAGAGTGTATAAACTTGAACCCAAAGCAATATAGAAAATGGCTACGGGATCGTACTTATCAATAATTACCTTAAATGTAAATGGGTTGAAATTTTCAAAAAGGCTAGGAAACAATTCTCATAGCCATCAATAGTTCAGTGTTGAGTTCATGAATAGTTTTTAAAGTTTGGGACAAACTGTAGTATTTGCTATTTGAAGTACTATTTGTAATTGGCATATTATGATGTAACATTGGTCTTCATTTCCATCTTAAAACGCCTAAAAATGCCTAACAGGTTTTTAGATTTGTGAATTTTAGTTGAAATGTATTTTACGATGTTACTAAACCTGCAGAAATATTGAAATATTTCAGAGAACTTATTCACTGTACATTTAATTTATTTTATTTATAAAAGTTATGAACTGTAAAAAAAAAAGAAAAAATATTAGAGCTGAAGGGGACCAAGCAGTTAACTTCATCTAATTCCTGGTACTATTGGTGAAGAGACTAAGATCCATCAAGATATTTGGGAGCTTGTCCTAGATTCCATTATTAGTTAATAAAAGATTTGGGGCAGAAATGATGTACACTAAAAATACCGATGCACTACTTATAGGTACTATATTGATTGCACAAAACAATATAGAACACAAAGCCATAGTTACAAATTCTCTTCTACTTACCATATATATAAAACCTTCCTGAGTCTCAAGTTTCCTCATTTGTACATGTAAAAAAAGAAAGAAAACTTCTCTCCTGAAGTATTCTTTTGAGAATTAATAATAGTTGTTAAATATTATTAAGAATTATTAATAACAATTCTTTGATACTGTATATAAGGGGTTAGCACAGTGCCTGGCACATGGTATGTTAAATGCATGATCATTAATATTAATATATAAGCTGTATCAGAGAACACCAACAAACCCAGTAGGCTGGAACAAATCCAGGCAGTGAAATTCAAGAAATATTTATTGAGTATCTAATGCATGCCAGAGAATGTTCAAGACTAGGGAAAGCAAATAATTAAAAAATATTGTCTTTAGTGTTTATGGTTATTAAAAAGATGACGTGTGAACAAAACACTTTAGGAATGTTAAGGAAAACAAGTTCTAGGCCTTAGAAACAGTATGTTTAAAGGCCTAATGAAAGAGAGCAATGTTTCATTTGTCTGGCTGGGTTCTGCACTTTTCAAGATCACTTCTCATCATCTTCCACATCCCAGCATAGTGGGAACAACAGTACATCTATTAACCCAATGGTTTTCATTCTAACTGAAGTTAGAATCACTTGCATCTTTAAAAAATGCAAAGTATTCCTGAGATTTAATTCATTTATTTAATATTTATCAAGCAATGTTTTTGTCACTGGGGTTATAGAATAAATAAGAAGAGTTTTGTTCTAATGGAGCTTACATTATGGTTGGGAGAGATGTACAATAAATCAACAATCAAACGTCAGCTAGCACCTACGGTATTATGCAGAGTGTTATTAATTAAGACATAGCAATGTGATGCGTAACTAAGTGACTAGCCAAATGGGGCTGCTGGGAAAAGTCTTTCAGTAGGTGATATATAATGACTTTGGATGACCTAAAGGAGCCAACTGTGCAGGGATTAAGAGAAGAGCATTACCCTGGACCTAACTCACTTCTTGCTCCATGTCTGTTTCCTCTTTATTGACACCTTTCTACTTTCTGTCTGCTCTTGCTCTCTGAATTAGGTCTCCCCATTGATTAGAATCTTTGGTTCATGACCTTTCAACTTCATGTCGTGATTTATGGCTTGTGTTCTCCTCCTTGACTGGGTCCTTATTCTCATAGCATTCCTGGAAAGAGAAATTCAGCCTTACTCAGGAAACTATCTCCTGGGTTTGTCTGTTCCTAGTCTTATTGGAGGAGATCCACCACATCAGGCTCCAGATGCTTTCCATGTCTGGACAGCATTCTGGGAACTGCAGGTAGGATGTATCTGCAGGAGAGGCAGAATGTGAGGCTGGGAAGTTGGTCTGCATCTTGTTTATGGAAAGACTTGGATTCAGATTCAGTCTTGGAAGAAAAAGATTTGGGTTTTGGAGCATAGGTGGGGAGATGGGCTTTTGACAGGATGATAGAATAGAGGCCTTGATAGACTTGCTTCTCTGCAAACTCAGACTCAGTGTAATCTGCTGAAAGTCAACAAAGAAAGGGTGATGGAAAATAATGAAAATTTAGAATTTCCGATGGAAGTGATGAGACACATTTAAATTATTGACCTATGGTTAGGGTTTATTTGAGATTAGGATCACTTATTTGTGGATTCCCCCTGGGAATGGGGAAAAATACCTCATTGTGAAAATTTAAAATTATGAGCCATCTACTCTGTTTCATTTGCTTTCAGCCTGGATGTAGAAGAAGCAGATTGTCAAAATATTCTTGGCTGATGGTTTCCATGCTAATACTACCAGAGTGGAGGGCCAACAGAGTTGAGTGCTGATAATATAGTAGAAGTGATATTTCTAGGAGTTTAGGAAGAATAGCAAAACCACTGTGAGTTTGACAGAGGGAGAGAAAGGGCAGGGTTGAGGGACTGGTGCAGGTATAGTAGTGTTTGTATGAATATAGACTGTGGTTGAAGTAGGATACTAGAATTTGTAATATTCAAAGTGAAGAAGTTCTGTTTTTTACGAAAACTTTAGATTGGAGTATAGTTGATTTACAATGTTTTGTTTGATGGTAAGATCTCTGCTGCTGCTGCTGCTAAGTCGCTTCAGTCGTGTCCAACTCTGTGTGACCCCATAGATGGCAGCCCACCAGGCTCCACCATCCCTGGGATTCTCCAGGCAAGAACACTGGAGTGGTTTGTCATTTCCTTCAATGCATAAAAGCGAAAAGTGAAAGTGAAGTCGCTCAGTCGTGTCTGACTCTTCGTGACCCCATGGACTGCAGCCTACCAGGCTCCTCTGTCCATGGGATTTTTCCAGGCAAGACTGGAGTGGGGTGCCATTGCCTTCTCCGGGTAAGATCTCTAGAGTGCAGCAAAGGAACTCAGGTAGTAATCATTGGAATCAACATCTAGAAACTTCAAACTAAGGTATCAGATAGTCCTTATCCTAAAATCTGTGGGAATCACTGAAAAGTTTTAGATAAGAAGTGAATGATTCTGGTGATAGTTTAAAAAGATAGTCTGGCTTTTAAGGTGGAGAATGGATTGGTTAAAGATGAGTGTGGCAATGGGAAAATTAATTATCTCCATTTATGTTCCATAGACAAGAAGTAGACCCATAGGGATTCTAAAGTAGGTAGTTTTTTATCTGAAATGACCCCAGGAAACTCTGGCAAGGGATGAGGAAGAGAGATAGGGAAGGGCAGGAACAAATGAAGGGTGAAACATTAAACGGTACTGTGCTGTGCTCAGTCACTCAGTCACTCAGTCAGTATCCAACCCTTGACTGCCCTATGGAATGTAGATATGATTGTGGGTTCAGTTCAGTTCAGTTCAGTCGCTCAGTTGTGTCCGACTCTCCGCGACCCCATGAATCACAGCACGCCAGGCCTCCCCGTCCATCACCAACTCCCGGAGTTCACTCAAACTCTGTCCATAGAGTCGGTGATGCCATCCAGCCATCTCATTCTCTGTCGTCCCCTTCTCCTCCCTCCCCCAACCTTTCCCAGCATCAGAGTCTTTTCCAGTGAGTCAACTCGTCGCATGAGGTGGCCAAAGTATTGGAGTTTCAGCTTTAGCATCAGTCTTTCCAATGAACACCCAGGATTGATCTCCTTTAGAATGGACTGGTTGGATCTCCTTGCAGTCCAAGGGACTCTCAAGAGTCTTCTCCAACACCACAGTTCAAAAGCATCAATTCTTCGGCGATCAGCTTTCTTCACAGTCCAACTCTCACATCCATACATGACCACGGGAAAAACCATTGCCTTGACTAGACGGACCTTGGTTGGCAAAGTAATGTCTCTGCTTTTTAATATACTATCAAGGTTGGTCATAACTTTCCTGGTAATTAATGCTTAATCCCACTGAGGAACTCTGGAAAACTCTGGTGTAGAACATATACCACTGGGTTACTCCAGCCAAGGAACAAGGATCTTGGGTATTTATATACCAGTTCCTGTCAATTTTTGGTTGATGGATGTCCCCAGAAGGTATTAATTTCTCGGTATGTTCTTTTTCACAGATATGATAGAATGGGATCCTTTGAAAGTTTTGGGCTTAGAAGAAAGTGGATCCTGGAAGAGGAAATCTGGCCAGCAAGAACTGACAGAGTAGTAACAGGGAGTTATGGGCGGGCATCAGAGAGGTTCTGCTACATCTGTTCAGGCAAGAGACAAAGGCAACTTGAACCAAGTAGTGGCAACGAACATGGGGTAAGTGAAAGGATTTAGGAGGTACAGATGTATGTATGTGCATATGAGTTTCATGCTTTTCATTTTGTTAACCACGTTTGTAGATTTTATGTTTCTGATCCTCTTTCAAGGTGAACTGTAAGCTTGAGATATCCCAAAAAGATAGGAATGAAGTCTAATATTCTTCTGATTTAGTATCCTAAAATTACTGAAAAGTGAAGGCAGTGCTGTCCAGTAGAAATATTATGCAAGTCACATTAAAATTTTCCAGAAGTCAATTTAAAAAGTAAAAAGGAGTAGGTAGAATTCATTTTAATGATGTTATTTCATTTAACTCTATATATACAAATATTATAATTTCAACATGTAATCAATGCAAAATTATTGAAGTATTTGCATCCTTTTGTGAGGGTCTTTAAATTCTGATGTGTTCAGTTCAGTCGCTCAGTCATGTCTGACTCTTTGCAGCTGCATGGACTGCAGCATGCCAGGATTCCTTGTCCATCACCAACTCCCGGAGCTTACTCAAACACATGTCCATAGCATATATCTTTCCTTTTCTCCTTGGCCTTTTGCTTCTCTTCTTTTCTCAGCTATTTGTAAGGCCTCCTAAGACAACCATTTTCTCTTTTTGTGTTTCTCTTTCTTGGGGATGGTCTTGATCACTGCCTCCTGTACAGTGTCACAAACCTCCATCCATAGTTCTTCAGGTACTCTATCAGATCTAATCCCTTGAATCTATTTCTCACTTCCACTGTATAATCATATGGATTTGATTAAGGTCATACCTGAATGGTCTAGTGGTTTTCCCTACTTTCTTCAATTTAAGTCTGAATTTGGCAATAAGGTGTTCATGATCTGAGCCACAGTCAGCTCCCGGTCTTGTTTTGCTGACTGTATAGAGCTTCTCCAACTTCGGCTGCAAAGAATATAATCAATCTGATTTCGGTATTGACCATCTGGTGATGTCCATCTGTAGCGTCTTCTCTTGTGTTGTTGGAAGAGGGTGTTTGCTACGACCAGTGAGTTCTCTTAGCAAAACTCTGTTAACTTTTGCCCTGCTTCATTTTGTACTCCAAAGATAAATTTGCCTGTTACTCCAGGTGTTTCTTGACTTCCTACTTTTGCATTCCAGTCCCCTATAATGAAAAGGACATCTTTTTTGGGTGTTAGTTCTAGAAGGTCTTGTAGGTCTTCCTAGAACCGTTCACCTTCAGCTTCTTCAGCATTACTGGTTGGGGCATAGACTTGGATTACTCTGATACTGAACAGTTTATCTCAGAAACAAACAGAGATCATTCTGTTATTTTTGAGATTGCATCCAAGTACTGCATTTTGGACTCTTTTGTTAACTATGAGGGCTATTCCATCCCTTCTTAGGGATTCTTGCCCACAGTAATAGATATAATGGTCATCTGAGTTAAATTCCAAATAGGAAAAGGAGTACGTCAAGGCTGTATGTTGTCACCCTGCTTATTTAACTTATATGCAGAGTACATAATGAGAAACACTGGGCTGGAAGAAGCACAAGCTGGAATCAAGATTGCCGGGAGAAATATCAATAACCTCAGATATGCAGATGACATCACCCTTATGGCAGAAAGTGAAGAGGGACTAAAAAGGCTCTTGATGAAAATGAAAGAGGAGAGTGAAAAGTTGGCTTAAAGCTCAACATTCAGAAAACTAAGATCATGGCATCTGGTCCCATCACTTCATGGCAAATAGATGGGGAAACTTTATTTTATTGGGCTCCAAAATCACTGCAGATGGTGATTGCAGCCATGAAATTAAAAGACGATTACTCCTTGGAAGGAAAGTTATGACCAACCTAGACAGCATATTAAAAATCAGAGATATTACTTTGCCAACAAAGGTCTGTCTAGTCAAGACTATGGTTTTTCCAGTGGTCATGTATGGATGTGAGAGTTGGACAGTGAAGAAAGCTGAGTGTTGAAGAATTGATGCTTTTGAACTGTGGTGTTGGAGAAGACTCTTAAGAGTCCCTTGGACTGCAAGGAGATCTAACCAGTCCATCCTAAAGGAGACCAGTCCTGGGTGTTCATTGTAAGGACTGATGCTGAGGCTGAAACTCCAATACTTTGGAGTATTGGAAGTATTGGAACTCTCTTCATAAGAGTTGACTCATTGGAAAAAACCCTGATGCTGGGAGGAATTGGGGGCAGGAGAAGAAGGGGACGACAGAGGATGAGATGGCTGGATGGCATCACCAACTCAATGCACATGAGTTTGGGTGAACTCCGGGAGTTGGTGATGGACAGGGAGGCCTGGTGTGCTGCGATTCATGGGGTTGCAAAGAGTCGGACACAACTGAGCGACTGAACTGACTGACTGACTGAGTTAAATTCACACGTTCCAGTCCATTTTAGTTCACTGATTCCTAAAATGTAAAATTCTGATGTGTATTTTACAGTTAGAGCACATCTTAATTTGATCCACCGATACATCAAACAAGTTCTTGATAAATGCTATATTGGACAGCACAGGTGTAAGATTTAGTTTAAGAAATGTGTTCTTCTATGTTATAATAATACTACTATAAATAAATAGTAGAAGGAAAATATTTTACATTGAAGTACTGAATACCGAAACTAAAATTTACTGTGTAATATTAATGTGGTTTTAGACTTTCCTTCCTATATATTATTTTAAGACTTCCAAGTTAAGTGTGAGATATAATTTTTAAAGTTAGTAAAGATTTCTACTAAGGAGAACTAGACAGCTAGAACGACAATTTCCTTAACTTTTTTGACCTTAAAATAGCTGGTAAGGGTGATTTCCTGAAGATAAATATTTCTTACTGTTTGCTGGTTAGACAGGAAATTCTCTTTAAGGTTTTGATATAAGAATCAGTAGTTTTACAGCTCATTTTACTTTCATGTCTCTTAGGCAATATCCTAGGTCCCTCTCTTCTTTTCTTTTTTTCACAACCACAATTATCAGAATATAATATAAGATTGGAATTCAGAGTTCCTTGTCTTATGAATCATGCTCCTTTTCTTTCTCTGTCTTCACGATGGAAATGAGAAATTTCTATTGCTCAGTAAGTGAAATAACGCAGGACAATATAAAGTGGTCCTTGACTAAGATTATAATCTGATAATATCAAAGGTCCTGAGATACCTAGAGGAATGAAATTAAATATTTTAATATACTTATAAAACCACATCCTTTCAGGTATACTCATGAAAGCCATAGTCAAATGTGGCTTATTTATGTTTTTTCTCCAAAGTTGTAGATACAGACAGAATAAAAACTAAGGCAACTTGGGCCTACTGGGCTTAATCAATATAAGTAAGGAGTCATCATGACTGTAGTCAATTTGGATGTGAAGAGTTTTCTTATGGCTACCTGAAACTTGGGCTTCCCTGGTGGCTCAGATGGCAAAGAATCTGCCTGCAATGCAGGAGACCTGTGTTTGTTCCCATTTCAGTATTCTTGCCTGGAGAATTCCATGGTCAAAGAGTTTGGCACAGAGTCAGACACGACTGAGAAACTAACACACACACCCCAGAACCTTATTTTTATGAGGCCTTAAGGGAGTCTAGGGTAGGTTTCTTTACTTATAAATTAGGATTCCTCTGAGGAGCCTGCAGCACTGCTTAAAGGGTGACCAAAAAATAACCTAACCAAAGGGTAAAAAAAGCTTTGGCTTCAGATGCACCTAAATTCAAATCTCTTACTATTTTTTTTTTATAAGACATGGCTTCAGTCCTATCATTTAGAATCTAAGTTTCAGATGTCCCCTATTTATCTTAAAGAGCTTTTTAAAACGTTTAACTAACTAGATTTTGTTTTTGACTGTGGTTCCGTTCCGTCACTCAGTCGTGTCCGACTCTTTGTGACCCCGTGGACTGTAGCCTACCAGGCTTCTCCGTCCATGGGATTCTCTAGGCAAGAATACTGGAGTGGGTTACCGTTTCCTTCTCCAGGGGATCTTCCCGACCCAGGGATCGAAACTGGGTCTCCCGCATTTGAGGCAGACACTTTAACCTCTGAGCCACCAGGGAAGCCCTTTGACTGTGGTATATAGATCTAAATATGTATTGCATTTCTATAAAAATGGGACCCACTATGCATCCTGTTTGGTGACTGTTTCCATTTAATAATGTGTTATACATGTCTTTCATCTCAATAAACTATTAATGAATATACATCTACATCATCATTTTTTTTACATCATCATTTTGATAGCTATCATTTGATAGTCCCTTGCATCATTTGATAGTTCCTTACAGGTTATTTTGAGGATTTTAGTACGAGATAAAAATATGTGACCATAACTGGATGACACCACCTTATGGCAGAAAGCAAAGAAGAACTAAAGAGCCTCTTGGTGAAAGTGAAATACGAGAGTGAAAAAGTTGGCTTAAAACTTACCATTCAGAAAACCAAGATCATGGCATCCGGTCCCATCACTTCATGGCAAAAAGCTGGGGAAACAGTGGAAACAGTGACAGACTTTATTTTGGGGGGCTCCAAAATCAATGCAGATGATGACTACGGCCATGAACTTAAAAGACACTTGCTCCTTGGGATAAAAGCTATGACCAACCTAGACAGCATACTAAAAAGCAGAGAGACGTTACTTTACCAACAAAAGTCCACCTAGTCAAAGCTACAGTTTTTCCAGTAGTCATGTGTGGATGTGAGTTGGACTATAAAGAAAGCTGAGCACTGATGCTTTTGAACTGTCTTATTGGAGAAGACTCTTGAGAGTCCCTTGGACTGCAAGAAGATCCAAGTCCATCCTAAAGGAAATCAATCCTGAATATTCACTGGAAGGACTGATGCTGAAGCTGAAACCCCACTACTGTGGTCACCTGATGTGAAGAACCAACTCATTGGAAAAGACCCTGATGCTGGGAAAGATTGAAGGTGGGAGGAGGAGGGGATGACAGAGGATGAGATGGTTGGATGGCATCACTGACGCAATGGGTATGAGTTTGAGTAGGCTCCGGGAGTTGGTGATGGGCAGGGAAGCCTGGAATGCTGCAGTCTATGGAGTCACAAAGAATTGGACACAACTGAGTGACTGAACTGAACTGAAGTTGCATATAGCAACTTAAATATAACTAAACTATAAATGGGACTGAATTTAGGTTTCTCACAATCACCCTGCAGGCTGACCTTTTCCCACTTATCTTTGCTAGCCAGCCACCATTGTACAGGCAGTCCCTGGCTATCTTCAACCAATACCTCCACACATAATTGCCTCATTCATCAAGACCAGGAACCCTGTGTCTCAGACGTCACTGGAGGTATCAGAACGAAGGTGGCTAAAGAACCCACAAAGAAAATGTAGGTTGTGATGACTTTCTGTGATGGAAGATCATGGAATATTGGGGTTCCATAGACAAAAAAAAAATGTATATTTTACTGATTCAGGACCTGAAAGGCCAGGAGACTCCCAGAAGAAATTAAAGGATAGCTTCTTAGAGCAGAATGTTCATTTTCATCTCTGTGAAGTTCTTCATTTCTAGCACCCTAAGAATGTTTGTTCTCTTCCTTATAGAACAAAATTCACCTAATGGCCTCCCACTTCAGTGAGATTATCAGAACATAAAAAACACTCCAGATTCCTATTTGAAAATATGTGTTCCCCCTACTACAATCTAGGTTTAAAATGTTCCCTTAACATTCCAAAAATTATTTTTGTAAATGATGTTGCCTGCAGTTCAAAACCCTGTTGTATGGAGCATTCACTAGGCTAATTCACAGTCCCTCTCTGAATACCAGTTTACAGACACACTCTCAGATGGTTTGGGATAGAGAGAGATCCTAGGTCTTCTCCTAAGTGACTTGGAGCAGAGTCCACAGGAGGAACTTTGAGGTCTGTTGTTTGCCATCCCTTCTTCAGACTAAACCTCTTGAAAAGGATCCTCTGAGCTGAGGATGCTGAAGATAGAGCCTGCTGGGAGGAGGGCTGCATATTTGGCATCTTACGGTGCTATCCCAGTGGGTTCTCCAACTAACCCAACAGAGGTTTCAATTCCTCATCAGAGGCAGCTGTAAATATTGAAAGAGAGTATAGGTCATATGGTCAACTATATTTCTATGTGTCAAGTACTGTGCTGGCACTATAGATAGAAGAGTAAACAAGACAAGAGTGGTGCAGCTATTGGGGAGCTTCTGAATTAGTGCCGGGAAAACAGGACATTTGAGGCAAATAAAGTAAACTGTGTTTAATGATGTAAAGAGAAAATTGACTGAGACCTGGTGTTAGGGAGATTTCCTTGAGGGAGTAACATTTGAGCTGAGACTTGAAGTTAGGTGGATAACGAGAGTGAAGGACTAACATTTCCAGCAAAAGAGACACCTTGTAAAAAGGCCTTAGGTTTGACTGAGACGGTCAATAAGGTCTCCCTGATGAGCTCAGTCGGTAAAGAATCTGCCTGCAATGAGGGAGACCTGGGTTTCATCCCTGTGTTGGGAAGATCCCTTGGAGGAAGGCATGTACACTTGCCTGGAGAATCCTCATGGACAGAGGAGCCTGTGGGTTGCAGTCCATGGGGTTGCAAAGAGTGGGACACGACTGAGTGACTAAGCATGAGACGGAGGGCAGAGACCAGGGGAGAGGGATGAGGCAGGAGACGTTCATAGGGCCAGATCACGTTGGCCTTTACAGGCCATGTGAATTGTACTGCATTTCATTGGAAGGGTAATGGGAAGGGGAAAACGCCACATGAATTAATTTGCTAGGGCTGCCTTAACTAAACACCACAGACTGGTTTCTTAAACAACAGGAGGTAATAGTCTCACAGTTCTACAGGCCAGAAGTCCAAGATCAAGATGCTGGTAGGGTTGGTTTCCTCTAAAGTCTCTTTCTTTAGCTTGCAGGTGACTCCACTCTTGCCACTTCTTCAAAGTGTCTTTTCTTTGAGTGTATGCCCCTAGGGTCTCTTTCTTTTTAAACTTTTTATTTTGTTTTGAGGTATAGTTGATGAACAAACAATATTGTGATAGGTGAGCAGTGAAGGGATTCAGCCATGCATATACGTGTATCCATTCTCCTCAAACTCTACTCCCATCCAGGCTGCCACATAACATTGAGCAGAGTTCCATGTAGTTCCTTGTTGATTATCCATTTTAAATGAAGCAGTATGTACATGTCCATCCCAAACTCCCTAAATATCCCTTCCCCTCATCCTTTTCCATCACCCCCCTCCTTGCCCTGGTAACCATAAGCTCCTTCTTGAAGTCTGTGAATCTGTTTCTGTTTTGGAAGTAAATTCATTTATATCATTTCTTTTTAGATTCCACATGTAAGGGATGTAATACATTATTTCTCCTTCTCTGACTTATTTCACTCAGTATGACACTGTCTATGTCCATCCATGTTGCTGCAAATGGCATTATTTCATTCTTTTTAATGAATTTAGTAATATTCCATTGTACATATGTACCACATCTTATTTATCCATTTCTGTGCTTATAGACATTTAGGTTGCTTCCATGTCTTGGCTAGTGTAAATAGTGCTGCAATGAACATTGGGGTACATGTATCTTTTTGGATCATGTTTTCCTCTAGATATATGCCCAGGGGTGGGATTGCAGGGTCATATGGTAGCTCTATTTTTAGTTTTATAGGGAACCTTCATATTGTTCTCCATAGTGGCTGTACCAATTTACATTCCCACCAACAGTGTAGGCGGGTCCCATCTCTCCACACCCTCTCCAGCATTTTATTATTTGTGGATTTTTTTGATGATAGCCATTCTGACTGGTATGAGGTGATATCTCATTGTAGTTTTGAATTGCATTTCTCTAATAATTAGTGATGTTGAATACCTTTTCAAGTGCCTATTGGCCATCTGTATGTCTTCTTTATTTTTTTTTTTCCAATTTTATTTATTTTTTTCAAGTTGAACAGACTAAATTTCTTTAAACAAACTTACTTATACTCCAGAGACCTTTAAAAACTTAATAGCATTTATACATTGAAGGTATTTGATTTTCTTGTAACTAGCACTTCAAATGCAACAAGCATTTGAAGCAACAAGCATTTGACCCAACAAGTAAAACTTTCTACAGTTCATAACTTTTATAAATAAAATAAATTAAATGTACAGTGAATAAGTTCTCTGAAATATTTCAATATTTCTGCAGGTTTAGTAACATCATAAAATACATTTCAACTAAAATTCACAAATCTAAAAACCTGTGAGGCATTTTTAGGCGTTTTAAGATGGAAATGAAGACCAATGTTACATCGTAATATGCCAATTACAAATAGTACTTCAAATAGCAAATACTACAGTTCGTCCCAAACTTTAAAAACTATTCATGAACTCAACACTGAACTATTGATGGCTATGAGAATTGTTTCCTAGCCTTTTTGAAAATTTCAACCCATTTACGTTTAAGGTAATTATTGATAAGTACGATCCCGTAGCCATTTTCTTCATTGCTTTGGGTTCAAGTTTATACACTCTTTCTGTGTATCCTGTCTATAGAAGATCCTTTAGCATTTGTTGGAGAGCTGGTTTGGTGATGCTGAATTCCCTCAGCTTTTGCTTGTCTGTAAAGCTTTTGATTTCTCCTTCATATTTGAATGAGATCCTTGCTGGGTATAGTAATCTGGGCTGTAGGGTATTTTCTTTCATCACTTTAAGTATGTCTTGCCACTCCCTTCTGGCCTGAAGAGTTTCTGTTGAAAGATCAGCTGTTATCCTTATGGGAATCCCCTTATGTGTTATTTGCTGTTTTTCCCTTGCTGCTTTTAATATTTGTTCTTTGTGTTTGATCTTTGTTAATTTGATTAATATGTGTCTTGGAGTATTTCGCCTTGGGTTTATCCCGTTGGGGACTCTCTGGGTTTCTTGGACTTGGGTGATTATTTCTTTCCTTATTTTAGGGAAGTTTTCAACTATTATCTCCTCAAGTATTCTCTCATGGTCTTTCTTTTTGTCTTCTTCTTCTGGGACTCCTATGATTCGAATGTTGGAGCGTTTAACATTGTCCCAGAGGTCTCTAATATTGTCCTCATTTCTTTTAATTCGTTTTTCTTTTTTCCTCTCTGTTTCATTTATTTCTACAATTCTATCTTCTAGCTCGCTTATCCTGTCTTCTGCCTCTGTTATTCTACTGTTTGTTCCCTCCAGAGTGTTTCTGATCTCATCTATTGCATTATTCATTGTATATTGACTCTTTTTTATTTCTTCTAAGTCCTTATTAAATCTTTCTTCCATCTTCTCAATCCTTTTCTCCAGGTTATTTATCTGTAACTCCATTTTGCTTTCAAGATTTTGAATCATTTTCACCATCAAAATTTGAAATTCTTTATCAGGTAAATTCCCTGTATCTTCTTCTTTTGTTTGTGTTGGTGGGCAATTATCTTGTTCCTTTACTTGCTGGGTATTTCTCTGCCTCTTCATCTTGCTTATATTGCTTTGCTTGGGGTGGCCTTTCCCTCTTCTTGCAGTTTGTGGAGTTCTCTTTATTACGTAGTTTCTTCGCTGTGTGTGGGGTTGGACGGGTGACTTGTCCGGGTTCCCTGGTTAGGGAAGCACGTGTCGGTGTTCTGGTGGGTGGAGCTGGATTTCTTCTCTCTCCTTTAGAAGACAATGGGCTGCTTTTCTGGGAGCCTGATGTCCTCTGCCAGTATTCAGAAGTTGTTTTGTGGACTTTACTCCGCGTTCAAATGTTCTTTTGATGAATTTGTGGGGGAGAAAGTGGTCTTGCCATCTTATCCCTCCGCCATCTGGTTTCTTCCTCCCCAGAACACTGGATTCTTATATTCCACTTGGTTGTGGAGTATCTCTTCCCAGCTGCTCCAGCAAGGCACAGCCGCTGTACCTTACCTTGGACGAGGGGTATCTCCTCAAGGCCGCGCCTCCTGCTTTGAATGTAGATCATCTCCTCTCGGCCCTCCGGTGCCCAAGCAGCCACCGTCTCCTGGACGTGGTACAGCTCCTCTCGGCCACCGCCCTAACCCTGGGCGCGGGGTAGCTCATCTCAGCCACGATTCTGCACGTGGTCGGTTGCGCCGGAGCCGGGCGGCTCCCGCGTCTGCGCCGCCGGAGCCGGGCGGCTCCCGCGTCTGCGCCGCCGGAGCCGGGCGGCTCCCGCGTCTGCGCCGCCGGAGCCGGGCGGCTCCCGCGTCTGCGCCGCCGGAGCCGGGCGGCTCCCGCGTCTGCGCCGCCGGAGCCGGGCGGCTCCCGCGTCTGCGCCGCCGGAGCCGGGCGTCTTGTATGTCTTCTTTAGAGAGATGTCTATTTAGGTCTTCTGCTCATTTTCTGAGGGGATTGTTTGCCAGCATCTCTTTGTGTGCCTGTTTTCTTTGTCACCAGTCAGATTAGATTAGAGCCCCCATAACGGTCTTGTTTTAACTTAATTGCCTCTTTTTTTAGCATTTAAGAATTTTTTTTAAAAAATCAAGGTATAATCAACATATAGCATTATATTAGTTTCAGGTATACAGTATAATGATTCGATATTTGTATATATTAAAAATGATCACTATGAAAAGTCTAGTTAACATCCTTTAATTACTCTTTAAAGGCCCTATCACAAAGTCATCACATTTAAGGTATTAAGGGTTAGGATTTCACCATATGAATTTAGGGGAACATAATTCAGCTCATAATACTATTTATGTGCCTGTTGTGTGGACAATGTATTAGAAGGAGACTCTATTGGAAAAATTGATAGTCACCTGGGACTTCCCTGGTGGTCCAGTGGTTAAGAATCAGCCTTGCAATTCAGGGGATGTGGGTTTGATACCTGGTTGGGGAACTATGATCCCATATGCTGCAGAGAAACTAAGCCCGCAGGCCACAACTACTGAGCCTGTGCTCTAGAGCCCACGAGCCACAACTAGAGAGTTCATGCACCACAATGAAGAACCCCAAATGACACAACTGAGATCCCACGTGCCACAACTGAGTCCCAACACAGCCAAATTCTTTGATTAATTAAAAAATGGTAGTGGGGATGATAGCCAGGATGTGTATTGTGAAGTTAGAGCAAATGCAATGGGTTTGAGAAGCACTTCTAAGGAGGATTCATGGAATCTGAGGGTGAGGGAGAAGGAGGAGTCAAAGATGACTCCTTAATTTCTGGTTCTGCATCTGGCTGGATGGTGATGCACTTTGTTTAGAAAAAGAAGAATGGAAAAAGAGAACAGTGATTTGTGGGGAAGATGATGGGTTCATTTCTGCTCATGTTGAATGTGGGTGCCTGTCGGACATCCAGTGGTGATGATGAGCAAACTGTTTGCTGGAGAGGAAATCAACCTCCATCACAGAGTGGATTGCCATCTAGATCATCCACTATAAGAGACAAGGTTGCTGTTGAAATCGCACAAGTCAGATGGGACTCTGATGGGAACCTATCCAACAGTCAGACTGGGACTTGAACCCACTGTATTTTAATTGGAATTGCACACCTGATCTCAGGACTTAATGAAGTGCAGGTTCTTTATGTCCCATCCCAGAAGGAATTCAGTGAGCTTCAAAGTGATAGGTAAGAAATAGATTTATTGAGAGAGATACACACTCCATAGAGTGTGAACCATTTCAGGTGAGAGGCCATGGAAGATACACATTTCATAGACAGAATGTGGTCAGCCTCAAAAGCCAATCAGTTCAGTTCAGTTCAGTCGCTCAGTGTCCGACTCTTTGCGACCCCATGAATCACAGCATGTCAGGCCTCCTTGTCCATCACCAACTCCCGGAGTTCACTCAAACTCATGTCCATCGAGTTGGTGATGCCATCCAGCCATCTCATCCTCTGTCGTCCCCTTCTCCTCCTGCCCCCAATCCCTCCCAGCATCAGAGTCTTTTCCAGTGAGTCAACTCTTTGCATGAGGTGGCCGAAGTATTGGAGTTTCAGCCCTGAAATATAGGGTGGTTAGTTTTTATCAGCTGTGTAATTTCATGGGCTAACAAGTAGGAGAATTAGTCCAAGTGTTTTGGGGAAGAAGTGGGGATTTCCAGGAACTGGCCCACCCTCACTTTTTGGCTTTTGTGTTTGGCCTAGGAACTGTCGTGGCCCCTGTGGGTGAGTCATTTAGCATATACTAATGTATTGCCTGGAGAAGGCAATGGCAACCCACTCTAGTACTCTTGCCTGGAAAATCCCATGGACGGAGGAGCCTGATAGGCTGTAGTCCATTGGGTCACTAAGAGTTGACATGACCGAGCGACTTCACTCTCACTTTTCACTTTTCTGAATTGGAGAAGGGAAATGACAACCCACTCCAGTATTCTTGCCTGGAGAATCCCAGGGACAGGAGAGCCTGGTGGGCTGCCGTCTATGGGGTCGCACAGAGTCAGACACCACTGAAGTGACTTAGCAGCAGCAGCAATGTATTGCCATGAGGATATAATGAGGCTCAAGGTCTACTGGAAGCTGAATCTTTCACCACCTTGGGCCTAGTTGGTTCTAACCAGTTCATGTCATATTCACAACATCTGGGTCATTCTTTAAGTGTTGCACCCTCCGTTCCCTCCTGTTTCACTGCTACCTGGTCCTTGTATTTTACTTTTCATGGAAAAAAAAAATTATTGTCCTTTTCAAAAATGTGCTCTTGGCATCTTTAGAAATTCTTTCTCAAAATTTGCTAGGCTATGAGGTTCAGTAGTTTTTTACCGTTAACATTGTGGAATATTTCTTTAACAATTTTCAATAGTTGGCTTGACTTGTGACTTAATATGCCTAGAGGAATCACCTAATGTTATTAACCTCTTCTTGAGGATAGGAAAGCTCTTTTCATTTCCTTCCTGCATGCAAAGCTTAGTAAAAGTTGGAGTCTTGCACTAAAGGTGAAGTGTGTAAAACTCTTAAGTAGATGGTAGAACAGAAGGCCTTTTCATGGCAGCACAAAGACCCTAGCAGTGCATTCATGTGTGGCCTCGCAGTGGAAACAAGGGTGTTAATGGTAGATGGGGAGCAGAAAGGCTGTGTCGGTGCCATGGCACCACGGTCATGGTCAGCAGTGTCTTTGGAATGAAGGCTGAGCCCTGGGGCAGTTGGAGGCAGGCTGAAACTAGGTTAGGGGTCAGGAAAGAGTTGCTTCACTCCTGGTAGAAGAGGTTCTCATTCAGCGACCTGTCCCACATTACCTCAAGGGCCATGGAGGAGATGCCAGCTTACTAGAAGGTGGCTGTATGGAATTTGGGTGATTAACCTGCTTGGTTTGCCTGGGCCTGAGGGGGCTTCCTGAGATGACAGACTTTCAGTTTTGAAAGTAGGTACGTCTGGAGAAACTGAGATGAGTTGGTTACTCTATAAAAGGGTTCTGATAGACTGAGGGTCTTCGGTTCTTGAGTTATCTTAGAAGTAACTTTGGCCTAGCAAATAAATCTGCATGACTCACTGTAACCTTCTTAGTAAAAGAACTGCTGCAACTGCTTTCTATTTTTAATAAATTAAATAATTTATGTTTGTAATAAGTTAGAGTTCATTAGAGTGTCTGAATGTTCCAATTTGTCTGGGACAATCACAATTTATACTTGTTGTCTAAGATAATTAATAGGGTCTTCTGCAGTCTCAAACGTGTTCTGATTTGGATGACAAATTATATGGTCACTCTATCTTTAATAAAATGATCATTCTTAAACAGGAGTACTCTTTTGTGAATCTTGGCAAAGCAGGCCAATTTTTATATAATAATATTTGACAACATTTCTTTTAAGATGATTCACTATGTATTACTTTTAATAAATACATCTTAAAAAATTGAAAGTTTTTCCATTCAGAGGTACTTGACCATAGTTTCACCTCTGAAATCAGAATTCATTACACTCACACATATTCCCTCTTTATCTCACATTTGACCATCTTATTACTTCACAAAAGTATCATGAAATTTTTAAATTTATTTCTGTTTAAAGAAGCTTTTCATTATACTTTAAAACAAGAAATCAGAATTTGAAAGGGGAAACATTACATGATAGCAAGGAGTCAATGCAAATTGTGTGGGGGTGGAGGAAGGATTATCCTATTAAGGAAACATTAAAAGAATTGAAATTATCTAGTAATACACTTATTACTCAAATATATCAGATAATTTGGTATGAAAGCCAAATTATTTCTGGACCTATTTCTGCATAGGAAATTTATTATACAGAATGTCTAAAAATTATTCGTATAAAATAGAAATTGGTGTTATTCAAAAAATAAGTATAAAGAATATTTATGTGTGGTATCTAAAGAAACTGTATCCCAAATAAACCTCTTCTAAAGTTGTGAAACATCTATTTGAATACATTTCACATTTACTTACACCAGAATTGAATGTTCACCTTCAACTTTTCACCCATGTTTAAGATCACCCGTCTGGTTTTCCATGTCAATGAATGTTACTGACCACTAGAGGGAGAAACAAGAAAGTCTTTGAAAATTTTGACAAATCTGAGCGATTAGTAAAATGTACTAATTGTAGTGAAATGCAAATTCAAGAAAGGCACTCACAGATTCAGTTGTTAGAAATCTGTTGATTCTATGGACTCTTTTAGAAACAATGTAATAGAAAGATGATGTGTCTTCCATAAAGCATGATGAACAGCACATGCCATGCTTGACCAGCTCAATTATGGTTTTGTTCAGTCTATGAGTGTGTGTGTGTGTTCAGTCATGTCCAACTCTTTGTGACCCCACAGACTGTAGCCCGCCAGTCTCCTCTGTCCATGAGATTTCCCAGACAAAAATACTGGAGTGAGTTGCCATTTCCTTCTCCTGGGGATCTTCCCGACCCAAGGATTGAACCCATGTCTCATATGTCTCCTGCACTCCAGGCAGGTTCTTTACCACTGAGCCACACTGGGAAAGTCCCCTTGTTCAATTTATACCTTTGCTCAGAGAGTTAGTGCAATAAATAGATATTTAATAAGAATGAACTGATGAAAGGATTAACCACTTCAGTCTTCAAAGTGGGAAAAGTGGCAATAAAGGAAAAATATTATCATAATCAAAACAATTCCCCAATACTTTTCAAGTGAATTTGACAATTAATACTTAAAATTATGTTTAAATATATAGAACATACTTGTTAGAAAGTGACTGAAGATTCTAACCAGCTAAAGATGTGTTTTCTTAGACTGCTCAATACACGGATTTATCAAGAGACAGTTTCTTGAACTCTATTACTTTGTAGGAAAATGTCTTTGAATTATTTGTTATCCAAGAAATTCCTGACTCCTTTGGCTGTAAGGAAAATATATTAGTTCAACAAATAGATGTTGAACATCTATTCAATGTAAGATATTCATGAGATTCAAGTTTGAACTGGATATGAATTCTTTTCTCAAGAAATTTATAGCCTAAAAAATCCTATTCAGAAATCTGCAAAGCAAGGTACATATGGAACATGCCATTAGAGAAGCAGAGTTAGGGCACTTTGAGAAGGAAAAGTTACTTCTAGCTTGATGTGTGTGGGAGGAGTGGTCTGTGTGGGGAGCGTGAAGACAGGAGGAATCAGAAAAGATGTGGCATTGGAGTAGGGACTAAACATAATCAGGATTTAGAAATATGGCAATTATAGGGAAAACATTTAGACAGAGGGAGCAGAATGAGCAAAGTCATGGAGGTAAAGTCCTGCTGGGCAAATGCAAAATGTATAAACACACAAACATAAAGTAGAGAAAAGAATACATGATCTAAAAAGATATGAATTACCCTAATGTGTGAAAAATATTTGAGTTAGCCATAACTGTGATGGTTAATTTTCTGTCAACTTGACTGAGCCATGGGGTGTCCAGATATTTGGTTAAACATGATTTTGTGTGTTTCTGTGAGGTGTTGGATGAAATTTAACCAATTTAACAGTTAAAACTGTAGACTGAACAAAGGAGACTGTGGACTTACCTAGTGGTCCAGGGGCTAAGACTCTGCACTCCCAATGCAGGGGATCTCGGTTCGATTCCTGGTCAGGAAACTAAATCCCACACGCTGCAAGTAAGAGTTTGAATGATGTAACAAAGGTAGAAGATTCCATGTGCTGCAATTAAGAACTGGTACAGCCAAATAAGTAAATTAATTGAATAAATAAATATTTTAAAAACACACCATTATTATTTTTTTAAAAAGGAGGTTGCTCTCCATATTATGTATGTGCCTCATCCAAATAGTTGAAGGCCTGACTAGCACATAAGGCTGACCCTCCCCTGATAAGAAAGAATCCTCTTGCCTATCAGCCTTTGGACTTGAATGGGGATATCAGCTCTGCAGATTTTGGCCTTGCTAGCCTCCATAATGTCTCTGCTTTTTAATATACTATCAAGGTTGGTCATAACTTTCCTTCCAAGGTGCAAGCATCTTTTAATTTCATGGCTGCAATCAGCATCTGCAGTGATTTTGGAGCCCAAAAAACTAAAGTCTGACACTGTTTCCACTGTTTTTCCAACTATTTCCCATGAAGTGATGGGACCAGATGCCATGATCTTTGTTTTCTGAATGTTGAGCTTCAAGCCAACCTTTTCACTCTCCTCTTCCACTTTCATCAAGTGGCTTTTGAGTTCCTCTTCACTTTCTGCCATAAGGGTAGTGTCATCTGCATATCTGAGGTTATTGATATTTCTCCCAGCAATCTTGATTCCAGCTTGTGCTTTTTCCAGCCCAGCATTCCTCATGATGTACTCTGCATATAAGTTAAATAAGCAAGGTGACAATATACAACCTTGACGTACACCTTTTCCTATTTGGAACCAGTCTGTTGTTCCATGGCCAGTTCTAATGGTTGCTTCCCGACCTGCATACAGGTTTCTCAAGAGGCAGGTCAGGTGGTCTGGGATTCCCATCTCTTTCAGAATGTTCCACAGTTTATTGTGATCGACACAGTCAAAGTCTTTGGCATAGTCAATGAAGCAGAAGTAGATGTTTTTCTGAAACTCTCTTGCTTTCTCCTTGATCCAGCGGATATTGGCAATTTGATCTCTGGTGCCTCTGCCTTTTCTAAAACCTGCTTGAACATCTGGGAGTTCACGGTTTACATACTGCTGAAGCCTGGCTTGGAGAATTTTGAGCATGACTTTACTAGCGTGTGAGATGGGTGCAATTGTGCGGTAGTTTGAGCATTCTTTGGCATTACCTTTCTTTGGGATTGGAATGAAGACTGACCACTTCCAGTCCTGTGGCCACTGCTGAGTTTTCCAAATCTGCTGGCATATTGAGTGCAGCACTTTCACAGCATCATCTTTCAAGACTTGAAATAGCTCAACTGGAATTCCATCACCACCACTAGCTTTGTTAGTAGTGATGCTTTCTAAGGCCCACTTGACTTCACATTCCAAGATGTCTGGCTCTAGGTCAGTGATCACGTTATTGTGACTATCTTGGTTGTGAAGATCTTTTTTGTACAGTTCTTCTGTGTATTCCTGCCACCTCTTCTTAATATCTTCTGCTTCTGTTAGGTCCATACCATTTCTGTCCTTTATCGAGCCCATCTTTGCATGAAATGTTCCCTTGGAATCTCTAATTTTCTTGAAGAGGTCTCTTGTTTTTCCTATTCTGTTGTTTTCCTCTATTTCTTTGCATTGATCACTGAGGAAGTCTTTCTTATCTCTCCTTGCTATTCTTTGGAACTCTGCATTCAGATGCTTATATCTTTCCTTTTCTCCTTTGCTTTTCGCCTCTCTTCTTTTCACAGCTATTTGTAAGGCCTCCTCAGACAGCCATTTTGCTCTTTTGCATTTCTTTTCCATGGGGATATGAGAGTTGGACTGTGAAGAAAGCTGATCGCCGAAGAATCGATGCTTTTGAACTGTGGTGTTGGAGAAGACTCTTGAGAGTCCCTTATACTGCAAGGAGATCCAACCAGTCCATTCTAAAGGAGATCAGTCCTGGATGTTCATTGGAGGGACTGATGCTAAAGCTGAAACTGCAATACTTTGGCCACCTCATGCGACGAGTTGACTCACTGGAAAAGACTCTGATGCTGGGAAAGGTTGGGGGCGGGAGGAGAAGGGGACGACGGAGAATGAGATGGCTGGATGGCATCACCGACTCTGTGGACATGAGTTTGAGTGAACTCCGGGAGTTGGTGATGGACAGGGAGGCCTGGCGTGCTGTGATTCATGGGGTCGCGGAGAGTCGGACACGACTGAGCGACTGAACTGAACTGAACTGAGCCTCCATAATTGCGTGAGCCAGTTTCTTATATCTCTTTCTTTTTCATAAATATATCCTATTGGTTTTGTTTCTCTGGAGAACGTAGATTAATGAACTGTTAATACTACTTAAAAATAAACAATAATCTGCCAACAAATATCTATTTGGTGACATTTTGATCCTAGTGTTATTTTGAACAATGGGATAATAGTAGAATAGTATCAACATACAGAAAATATATCT
Source organism: Moschus berezovskii (assembly GCF_049115385.1). NCBI lineage: Eukaryota > Metazoa > Chordata > Mammalia > Artiodactyla > Moschidae > Moschus > Moschus berezovskii. The sequence goes on along the minus strand of NC_142480.1, from coordinate 28,115,401 downwards.
GATATATCTGAGAACTACTTCAAAGAATAGATAGATATGCTGATAAAACTGACTGATTTAAAAATAAATATTCTAATTTTAAAATGTATCATTAAAGGAAACGAAATTGTAACTCAGAGGAAGGAAGAAAACTTATAAACACAATAACCTAATACAACCACTGTTAACATTTTGGTGTAATTTCTTTCAGTAATTTTTTCCTTTATGATTTTTAACATATATATACCTTTAGTGCATATAAAATCATGTAGTCAATTTTGGAAATTTAACATTATATCCTAAACGTTTCCCCATATTGTTTCAAAGTCATAAGAACTATAATTTTTATTGCCTGTACAATATACAATTTGCAAACCAATTTTCATAATTATTTCCTTATTTTTGGATATTATGCTTGTTATACAGATTTTCCCACTATTTTTAAGATCATTAATATAAATATCTTCATAATTATAGTTTTTCATGTTTTGAATTATTTCAGAATAAATTCCCAGAAGAAGTACTATTAGATCACCAGGTATGAATACTTTTACAGTTAATCCAAATTGCTTCCCATAAATGCTATACCAACTTATAAGGCCACTGAAATAAAATGTTGCATTTGCCTACTCAACATTCATTCTCATCTTCATTAATAAAAGACTTTCTTTGGTAGGAATGTGACTTGTTATAGAAACCTCACTTGCTCAAACTCCCTTGCAGCTGGGTATGTCTATATGACTGTGTTCTGGTTTATAAAGGTAGTTGGGTTGAGCTTCTAGAAACAATTTTGTTCTACCAATTAAAAGGAAATATCTGGCATACACATTTCCCTTTTTCTCTTCCTTTCTCCTTGACTGACTGGAAGTAGAGCAACCTTCTTGCTACTTAGAGGACAAAATGGCTTCGCTGGTCCACTGGAGGAGGAAATGGCAACCCACTCCAGTAATCTTGCCTGAAGAATCCCATGAATAGAGTGGCAGGCCACAGTCCATGGGGTTGCAAAGAGCAGTCCATAGGGTCACAAAGAGTCAGGACAGAACTGAGTGACTAAGCATGCACACACGCTACAAGTTAAGATGGTAGAACAGGAAGCTGGAAGGAGCTTGTGACTTTCTTGAACATTGGTACCAGCTGGATTCTTTCCTCTGGAATTCTTGTTACAAGAGTAAATTAATCCATATTTAGTTAAGAAATTGTACTCATATTTCTGTTGCATGAGACCAAAAGAAAATCTAACAGTAATGTATAGTAATTATGCTGCTGCTACTAAGTTGTGTCAGTCGTGTCTGACTCTGTGAGACCCCATAGATGGCAGCCCACCAGGCTCCCCCGTCCCTGGGATTCTCCAGGCAAGAACACTGGAGTGGGTTGCCATTGCCTTCTCCAATGCATGAAAGTGAAAAGTGAAAGTGAAGTCGCTCAGTCGTGTCTGACTCGTAGCGACCCCATGGACTGCAGCCTACCAGGCTCCTCCGTCCATGGGATTTTCCAGGCAAGAGTACTGGAGTGGGTTGCCATTGCCTTCTCCGATAGTAATTATAGGTACATAATTCTTTCTCCATAATAATAGATATTGTCTCTAAAATTGGAGAGGTACTATATCAGTGATCTTAATTGCAAATTAAAACTAAACTAGTGTAAGCCAACAAAAAAAAGAGGCATTTACTGGTTCTTGTACTGGGGGAAACTCAAGGGTTAAACTAGCTTTCAGCTTTACTAAGTGGCATCAGTGATTCTATTAGGTCAGGTCTCTTTCTCCTTTCCCCTTTTCTCTCTCTCTTACACTATCTTTCCTCTGTTTTCCTCTGCTTGTTGGCCTCTTCTCTCCTATAGAAAATGGACTTCTTCCATGCAACTGGAGATGTTGGCCAACAAGCAACTCCAGGCTTATGTTGGTCCAAAGTCAAAATTGTGGAAAAAGATGACTTTCCATGTTTGTTCAAATATCGGTTGTGGGGAAGGACTCTGACTGAGGAGGCCTGCATTAAGTGCTCATTCCAGGGGTGAGGGATACAGGACAACCGTGATTGTCAATCTCACCAAGACCCCTGGAATAAGGAAAGGGAAATTACTTAAAGAAAAAGTTGAGTGTTGAAATCTTAATATGGTAGAAACCTAAAACAACCTATCATTAGGACTTCCCTGGTGGTCCAGTGGCTAAGATTCAGTGCTCTCATGCAGAGGGCTTGAGTTTGATCCCTGGTTGGGGAACTAGATTTCACATGCTGCAAATAAGACCTGGTGCAGCCAAGTAAATATTAATAAAACAGCTTATCATCAATAACCATCTTTTACTAATAAAATGATCATTATTATTTTCCTAATTTGGCTTTCTTTGAAGTTGAAGATTTTGTCTGTTTATAAATTTTATTTTGTTTTTTGAAAATTCCCTCTTTTAAAGACATTGACATGTCATTGAGAATAAGTTTATGCTTGACAAATCAGAAAGTTGAATATTCTCTTTATTATGAACATGATGTCAATTTTGTGCTTGTAATCTAATATTCTGTTGGCATCTGGAAATGCCATCTTCAAAGAAAAAGAAATATGTATTCTTTAAAATGTCTATGTAGACATAATGAAAAGGTCCTAAATCTAGTGAGAAGAGTGGCAATTCGGCAAGACATAAATTTAATCAATAGATGTATGTGTGTCATGTAATATTATGGAGAGGTTAAACATATAGTAGATTCCTCTTCTGGGAGCTTACTGAATTGAATTAAATATATTACTTTGTGAGAATGCTTCTTTAGCTCTTACACTGGCTTACTGACATTATGGGTTGTTTCCCCAAACTCTGATTTATTCAAAATGAGATTTAAAAGCACATTCAAGATTAAGCTTTAGATTAAGGCCTCAGTTCAGTTCAGTCACTCAATTGTGTCTTACTCTTTCCCAGGCTTCCCTGTCCATCACCAACTCCTGGAGCTTACTCAAACTCATGTCCATCAAGTCGGTGATGCCACCCAACCATCTCATCCTCTGTTGTCTCCTTCTCCCGCCTTCAATCTTTCCCCGCATTAGGGTCTTTTCCAAGGGGTCAGTTCCTCGCATCAGGTGGCCAAAGTTTTGGAGCTTCAGTTTCAGCATCAGTCCTTTCAATGAATATTCAGGACTGATTTCCTTTAGGGTTGACAAGTTTGATCTCCTTGCAGTCCAAGGGACTCTCAAGAGTCTTCTCCAACACCACAGTTCAAAACCGTCAATTCTTTGGCACTCAGCTTTCTTTATAGTCCAACTCTCACATCCACACATGACTACGGGAAAAACCATATCCTTGACTAGACAGACCTTTGTTGGTAAAGTAATATCTATGTTTTTTAATATGATGTCTAGGTTGGTCATAACTTTCCCTCCAAGGAGTAAGCGTCTTTTAATTTCATGGCTGCAATCACCATCTGCAGTGATTTTGGAGCCAAAAAATAATAAAGTCTGACACTGTTTCCACTGTTTCCCCATCTATTTTCCATGAAGTTATGGGACCAGATGCCATGATCTTAGTTTTCTGAATGTTGAGCTTTAAGCCAACCTTTTCACTCTCCTCTTTCACTTTCATCAAGACGGTCTTTAGTTCTTCCTTTGCTTTCTGCCATAAGGGTGGTATCATCTGAGTATCTGAGGTTATTGATATTTCTCCCGGAAATCTTGATTCCAACTTGTGCTTCATCCAGCCCGGCACTTCACATGATGTATTCTACATAGAAGTTAAGTAAGCAGGGTGACAATATACAGCCTTGATGTACTCCTTTCCTGATTTGGAACCAGTCTGTTGTTCCATATCTAGTTCTAACTGGACAAGTTGCTTCTTGACCTGCATACAAATTTCTCAGATGGTCTGATATTCCCATCTCTTGAAGAATTTTCCACAGTTTGTTGTGATCCACACAGTCAGAGGATTTGGTGTAGTCAATAAAGCAGAAGTAGATGTTTTTATGGAACTCTCTTGCTTTTTCAATGATCCAGTGGATGCTGGCAGTGTAATCTCTAGTTTTTCTGCCTTTTCTAAATCCAGCTTGAACATCTGGAAGTTCACGGTTCACTTATTGTTGAAACCTGGCTTGGTGGATTTTAAGCATTATTTTGCTAGCGTGTGAGATGAGTGCAATTGTGCAGTAGTTTGAACATTCTTCGGCATTTCCTTTCTTTGGGATTGGAATGAAAACTGACCTTTTCCAATCCTGTGGCACCTGCTGAGTTTTCCAAATTTGCTGGCATATTGAGTGCAACACTTTCACAGCATCATCTTTTAGGATTTGAAATAGCTCAACTGTAATTCCATCACCTCTACTAGTTTTGTTCCTAGTAATGCTTCAATTTGACTTTGCATTCCAGGATGTCTGGCTCTAGGTGAGTGACACCATCGTGGTTATCTGGGTCATTAAGATCTTTTTTGTATAGTTCTTCTGTGTATTCTTGCCACCTCTTCTTAATATCTTTTGCTTCTGTTAGGACCATACCATTTCTGTCCTTTATTGTGCCCATCTTTGCATGAAATGAAATTAAGGCCTAAAGTTAAGGAAAAAAAATTATTTAAATTATCCAGGAAGATATTTTGGCAAACTATAAATATTTCATTACTTTTTAAATTTACTAAATGTTTATTCAATGTTGTTTATGGTGATCGTTTCATGTATTGTTGTAGTTCAAATGAAACTTCCCTGGTGGTGCATGGGTAAAGAATTCGCCAGCCAACGCAGGAGATGCAAGTTTGATCCCTGGGTCACGAATATCCCCTGTAAAAGGAAATGGCAACCCACTCTAGTATTCTTGCCTGGGAAATCCCATGGACAGAGAAGCCTGGAGGGCTATAGTCCATGGGGTCACAAGAGTCAGACATGATTTAGTGACTAAATGACAGCAGCCACATGAGATCTCGTAATTTTGGAGAATCATTAGATTCTTGGCAGTGGCACAGATTCTCCAATTCTTTACTTTCAGGCTTTGATGTAAGAGAGCTAGACCTAGTGTATCCCACAAGGCAAAGGGATGAGAAACTAAGTCATCACTGTGCACAGGTTAGCCCACATAATCCCACCAAGCTGAATTTAAGTGCCCTTCTAAAGAGGGATGATTGAGACATAAAAACAAGTGAAGTATTGATTGCACCATGTACTAAATCAGCTTGAGGCCCCTCTTTCTTGAAGAAAATGGGCTGGCAATAGACCTGAAAGAAAATTCTCTTTGCCCTCCCGATCTGCTAATGTGTCTGCTTACCACTTTCAGTCAAGCAGTCTGATACGCTATTTGTGCTGAGAAAGAGCTTTGTTATCTCTCAGAGTATAACAGAAATAATAGGTTATAATACTGAGACATACTGGTCTGACCACAACCATTAATTTCATCTGATTTACACAATAAAATCTTCTTAGGGAAGGTTGCAAACTTGCCATTCAGGCAACTGCATTTCATATGGAGCCCAGAGCAAGTGATATTTCACTTATAGCAGTCACCTCAGGTCCTAATTAGGGGTACAGGCAGCTTAGAGCATCTTAATAGCCATGCAGCTTCATGTTCATAACTCTGGTTATATTTTGTCTCACCTGCCTGAAGTTCCATATTTTGTCCTTTGGGCATTATCATGAGTTAGTATTTTCTTAGAAGTTTTCTGATCACATCCATTCTGATGAGAGTTAGGTGCCCCTTGTCTGTACTCACAGAATATCTTGTTAATAATTATACAGTAGAGCTCTAATGTAATTGCTTTTCTTATCAACTTGCCCCACTGTAATTTTAGGGCTGGTTTCTACTCTCTTTTATTCAGTTTTTAACCCTATTGTCTAGCAAAATATCTTGCCCAGTGGGCACTCACTATGTACTTATTGAAAGGATGAAAGTAGTTGAGGTTTATCCTTGGGGTTCCCTCATCTCCCTTCTTGTTTCCCCTTTTTTCTTTTGTGTTGCCCCACGCTGCCTCACCCAGACTCACCATTTTTCCATCTTCAGTCATCCTCTTCTTGACCTGCTAATGGTTCTAATTGCAAGATCCCTTTTGGGATTGAAAATAAGCTTACTTATGTCATAAACTACAAACCACTAGAGAGTGGGAAAAGTGTTGATCATTCATTCAGGTGTTGGATCCTTCAGTAATTAGCACAGTAGTTAGCTTTTCACACATCAGGTATTTACAATTGTATTTTAAAGTGTTTTCTTTTTATCTACATATAAAAGTAATACATATTTGTTGTAGGGAATTTTTAAAAACATAGAATGTTGTTAATAGTAGAAGTCATCCTTCACCTATAGAAAAATGCCATTAATACTTTGGTACATTGATACATATACCAGTTCTTTCCTGTGCATTTATACTTTCTTTTTGCAAAACTGAGATCATACTATATACACTCTTTTTGTGCACTTTTTCCATTTACCTTTACATCGTGGGCATTTTATCATGGCATTAAGTATTCTTTTAAAGTGTCACTTATTTAATACTTTTTCTTATTTCTGGACATTCACATCCATCACTTGTTGTGATGAAAAATGACATTCAAATTTTTCATCACAACAAATTTGTGATGAAAAATCTGTGTATAAGTCTATACATTTTGAATTATTTCCTTAAGATAAAAACCTGGAAGAGTTATTTGATCACTCTGTCAACACTTTAAGATCTTTCCATACTTCTTATTCAAAATTCTGGAAGTGTTATATCACTTTATCATTTACTTTCTTGCTTAACAAATATTTATCAAGCCTTTACTAAGTGTTTGACACTGTGTAGGGCCAGGATTATAATGGAGAAAAATGTACTCAAGGTCCTTGCCCTGATGCTCCTAGAGGGAGATGGATAACAAACAAGTAAATGAAAACAGATAAAAGACAACAAGTTGTTAGTAGTGCTCTGACGGGATCTCTGATAGAGTGGGGGCCCTGCTTTGACTTGAGTGGTGAGGGAAGGCCTTTCTTAGAGATTGCATTTAATTTGAAAACCTAAAGGATTGAGACGGCACCAGCCATGGAAGTGGGGGGAAGGATTTGTTGGGGAGAGTAGAATGGCAGGAAATGAAGTTAAGAAGGGTAAATAGTGGGTGAAGGACCAAACCATGTTTCTCTGTTAGGTGATAGGGAGCTATTTAACAAACCCACCATGACAGTGAATTTATGGGTACCTGCAGGTCAATGCTTTAACACTTTTACTGCATTTTAACAAAAGTCTCCCAGAGACAATCTTCTTAACTTAAAAGAATGCTCCCACTGTGGAATATTGGGCATCATAGTAGGTGAGCATTTCATTGTGTCTCAGATCACACTTTTTATGGGTTGGCCTACATTTCTCATATCAGAGAGTTTATTCTCAGGTTGTATTCTCTTCTATCAGTGTTCAGGAATCTGCACAGGTATACTGCCAAACACAGCAGCTATGCATGGCTCATCTCTCCTCTTGAATTAAGGTTAATAAAAGTGATGAATTTTCTTGGATTGATTGTATATCTCCAGGGCAGTAGAATTAGTTAAGATAAATTTCTGCGTATTTAATTTCAATATATTTGCCACATTTACAGTTTCGCTGTACATGGATAATGTATATTAGATTTTATTTATAAATATATCAGATAATCTATTATTATACAAGTTATATATTGCATATAGTTGATATATTAAATAGATAGCTTATAGAGAGATAATGTATATTGGAAATAAGAGTAATCTTTTGTATAGAGAATTAAGAAGGAATTAATTCTCTAAAAGTTTCATAGTTATATCTGAGATCAAGATTGAGATTCACCAACAGGAGTTGCTTCAAATTCTAAATCCTTGGCTTTAATTTGTTTTTATATTAAGAGTCAGGCTGTGTATTCAGCTTTCAGATTTAGTTTTAAGTATTATGCGTTGATGTTTACTGAATGTTTTCAGATTTATACATATTTATAAATGAAAAACTTATTTATTTTTTGGGATCTGGATTTTATTTCTTACTCATCAAAAAGAAAATGATGCTTTATTAGAATTCAGACTTTTTAAAGACCATTCCAAAATCAAACAAGATTACAGTTAGGAAGGCATTCTTTCAGTCCTTCGTCTAAAACAGGTCTATACAATACTATTCAGAGTGTTCAGTTTGACAAGATATATTATTATGAGCAATGAAAACAAAACTGCTTTGCATAAAATCAGTGAAATCAACAAATATTTACTATAGTGTACCAGGACTTGAGTAGTCACTCTGAGGGCAAGAGAGTATTGTGTGTAATCCTTGCCCGATAGGACCTTACAGCCTAATGGAAACAAAACCCAAGGGTGTGGGGAAAGGACCTAGGACACTGAGATGTATGGACCACCTACTTTGTCCTAGGAATTGTGCCAGGTGCTTCCATATGAATTACCTCATGACAACTGAGGTCAGTATCATCCCCCAAATTCTTCAGTGTTCTCTTTCTTGCTCTCCACCTATCATCCAGCCTTCAGGTCATCCAGTCATCTCTAACTCCTGTTCCTGGACTCTTCCAATGGTCTCCTGACTGGTTTTATTGCCTCTGTTCTCTTCTCTTATTTGTCCATCCTCCTTCCGTATTGTGGACACATTTGCTGTAAAATGCAAATATGATTAGTTACAAATTTTTGAGATGCAAGTAAGGACATGGTAATTGTAATCATGCTGATGGAAGAGAGGAGAAGCAATTTCAGAAAAAGGGTTACTAGGCAGATAAATCAGGAGACATTTCTTGGAGAGGCTAAGCATTTGAGTTGATTAGAACATATGACGGAATTAGGGGTAAAAAGAAATAAGGTGGTAAGATGATAGTTTGGAGGCAAATTTTCAAGACTCTTTATGTAAAGCTAAACAGTTTAAACTTTATAGACATTTGTATGTTATTGCAGTTTTTTAAAGGGAATGACATAATGAAGCAGTATCTAGGATGATTCTGGTGGCTCAGATAGTAAAGAATCTGTCTGCAATGTGGGAGACCCAGGTTCGATCCTTGGGTAGGAAGATTCCCTAGAGAAGGGAATAGCTACGCACTTCAGTATTCCTGCTTGGAGAATTCCGTGGATAGAGGAGTCTAGTGACCTCTAGTCCCTGGGGTCGCAAAAAGTTGAACACAACTGAGCAACTAACACTAAAAAGAAATTTTTCTAAAAAATCTAGTAGATTAGGTGGATTAGAATCGGTAGAAACTGGAGCAGAACCCACTTAGGAAGCTGTTGCAGGAGTCAGATAGGATGAAAAGGGCCTTGGAAAGATGTGAAGAAGATATTCAAGAAGACACACGTTACTTGAACGTAGTGGTGAGTTTTTGTGATGTGGGGCACAACAGACCAGATGTTTCATAGTTCATAGGGCTGAATCCATGTGGTTTTGACAAGTCTATCATGTTTCTGGCAGTTTCAAAATTTCTTTCCTCTGGGAGATAAGGTCCAGGTTTTTTCCCCTATTCCCACCCAAGCCTAACAGGTATTGGGAGGATGTTACCAGAAATAGAAATGAAGCTGGGAAACTCTAAGGGGCTACTAGTACAGAGATGTAGGGATAGTGAAAAAAAAAAAAGATGAATTGTTTTCAAGTCAAGGTTGGAATTCCTATAACAAGGAAAAAGAAACAGGGAACTACCTGGAATGTGTGAGGACAGTGGATGGCGGAGAAATGAGGGACTTTAAGAAGTGTTGTCATGAATTATGAGTTTTTGCCTTGGTATTTGAACAGTATAAGTAAAGGACTTGTCTTTTTTGACCTCCTTTTAGTTCTTGGATTGTGTTCCCTTGATGATACCATTCTAGGATAAACTACCTGGGACACAACTACCTAGGTTTTATATTTATCTAGTGATAATCTGTGAAAAGAAGGAGAAGGAAAAAGAGAGCCAAAGAGAGAAGACAGTGAGGGTAGAGGAAGGAAGGAATGGAGGGACACTTTATTGTCTGATTTCATAAAGGAGTCCCTGAATGTAAGCAAGAGAATTCCAGGAAAATATCTACTTTTGCTTCATTGGCTATGCTAAAGCCTTTGTCTGTGTGGATCACAACAAACTGTGGAAAATTCTTAAAGAGATGGGAATACCAGACCACCTGACCTGCCTCCTGTGAAGTCTATATGCAGGTCAAGAAGCAGCAGTTAGAATTGGGCATGGAACAACGGACTGGTTCCAAATAGGGAAAGGAGTATGTCAAGGCTGTATATTGTCATCCTGCTTATTTAATTTATATGCAGAGTACATCATGCGAAATGCTGGGCTGGATGAAGCATAAGCTGGAATCAAGATTTCCAGGAGAAATATCAATAACCTCAGATATGCAGATGACACCACCCTTATGGCAGAAAGCGAAGAGAAACTAAAGAGCCTCCTGATGAAAGTGAAAGAGGAGAGTGAAAAAGCTGGCTTAAAACTCAACATTCAGAAAACTAAGATCATGGCATCTGGTGCCACCACTTCATGGCAAATAGATGGGGAAAAGTGGAAACAGTGACAGACTTTATTTGGGGGAGCTCCCAAATCACTGCATTTGGTGATTGCAGCCATGAAATTAAAAGATGCTTACTCCTTGGAAGAAAAGCTATGACCAACCTAGACACCATACTAAAAAGCAGACACATTACTTTGCCAACAAAGGTCCATCTAGGCAAAGCTATGGTTTTTCCAGTGGTCATGTACGGATGTGAGAGTTGGACCATAAAGAAAGTTAAGCGCTAAAGAGTTGATGCTTTTGAACTGTGATGTTGGAGGAGACTCTTGAGAGTCCCTTGGATTGCAAGGAGATCCAACCAGTCCATCCTCAAGGAAATCAGTCCTGATTATTCATTGGAAGGACTGATGCTGAAGCTGAAACTCCAATACTTTGGCCACCTGATGCGAAGAACTGACTCATTTGAAAAGACCCTGATGCTATGAAAGATTGAAGGAGGGAGGAGAAGGGGATGACAGAGGATGAGATGGTTGCATGGCATCACTGACTCGATGGACATGAGTTTGAGTAAGCTCTGGGAGTTGGTGAAGGACAGGGAAGCCTTGTGTGTTGCAGTGCTTGGAGTTGCAAAGAGTTGGACATGACTGAACGATTGAAGTGAACTGAACTGATGAGTGTAAGCTGTGTACCTTGATTTCCATTTTGAAACCAGTAACCAATTCATCGGAATTATATATTAATTTCTCTGAAATAAGTGACATTTCCACTCAGATATAAGGATCTGAATGAGGTTCAGTGAGAATTAAAAGCATTAGGAGAAATTCATTTGGCATTAAGAAATTCAACTGATCTTTTATTATAAAGGAAATGAACAATGACCAGTAAATCTCATTAAAGAAAGGAAGCATTTAATGTCTTAAAATTACTTCAGAGACTTCCCTGTTGGTCCAGTGGTTAGGACTCCACACTTTCACTGTAGGGCCCCTGAGTTTGATTTCTGGTCAGGGAACTAAGATCCTACAGTCTGTACTTTGCAGCCCACCACAAAATAAAAAATTCAAATTTTAGGTTTAAAAATAAGTTTTTTTGGTAGTAGAGGCCAAAACTTTTTTCCCCCAAGGAGATTTCCTTCTTAAAAGCCAGTATTTTTTTTATAGGAGCATGATTCTTAGAATCAATAAAATATGTTTTTTCCTCAATGACAGACATAATTAGACATTGAAATTAATGTAATATATTATATTGAGCTATACCCTGAGGAACTTTAAAGTGGTCAAGGGTCAGGACTTCCTTGATGGTCCAATAGTTAAGACTTCATGCTTCTCCTGCAGGTGGCAAGGGTTCCACCACTGGTCAAGTACCTAGGATCTTGCATGCCATGTCTTATGTCAAACCTACCCCCCCGAAAAAAGTCAATAAAAATTAAATGAATTTCAGGAATGAATTAGTTTTTAGCAGCATGTATAACTACTACTGTTATGTAATATAGTTCTGAATGAATAAGTCATAAGTGTACATGAATAAGCTAGAAGCTTACTGTTTCTTGATTTTCACATTTTAAAAAGTCAGGATATGGATTACAGAATCATAGAAGTTTAAAACAGAAAGGGATATGTGAGATGATCTTGATGAACCCCCTCATTTTCTAGATGATTAAAATGAATTATTTAGATAGCAGCAAAGTAAAAAGCCTTTAAAAATTGTTCTTCATTGGGACAACTATTCTGGCCTAACCATTCCTTCACCGGCAGAGAACAAAAGCGACAACATTGATTAATCTCTGGCATTCATAACATCCCTTCCTGCTGAGCTAGCAAAACCTTGAATCAACAAGGCAGTTGTCTGTTAAACTGGGTTTGCTTCTATGTTGTAATGGTGAATATAGAGACACTAGGTGAGAAGCTGAGATGGCCAGAAAAGAATTGTTCTTATCCTCATAAAATATGCCTCAAACACCTATTACCAGGTGGTTCTAGAGGGGCTTTTGTACACTATTTTAGTGGAACCATTGCTGTCAAAGTAAATTGGATAAGATTGACAGCAGAACAGGCTGGTGTGTCCCACTGATTCATCTATGCACATAATAAGATATATGCTTCTCTCATGAAATAAATGGGTGAAGACAGTTTCATGAGCAAAGTGGCCTTCAAATATCTGTTAAGGCATAACTTCCTCTTTCCCTAAGGCTCTCATTGGAATTAGTGAAGCACAATTACAATTATTCATTTACATGTCTTTCTAGAATACTGAAAATAAATTCCTTGGGAGAAGGAATAGTCTTATTCCTCTTTGTATATGAAGCACCTAGCATGTGGCAGAATATTACACAAATCTTTTGGAACTGAATATGTTGCACTGTTATTTTTGGTTTTGTAGAGTCTCAGCATCTACATCTGAATGAGGATATTTGAAGCAAATTTTAAAAACAATAATAATAATAATGACATAAACAATTAACAAGTGCCTTTAATGTCAGTGCTTAGAAAGATCCAAAGTTGAATATGACATGGATTCTCCTTCAGAGGGTCTCTTAAGATAGGGAAGTCTATTAGTGTGCTACGGCTACCGTAACAAAATCCCACAGACTAGGTGGCTTAAACAACAGAAAATTTACTTCCTCACAGTTCTGTAGGCTAGAAATCTAACATCAAGGAGTTAGCAGTCCTGGTTTCTTCTGAGACCTCTCTCCTTGCTTGCAGATGGTAACCTTCTTCCTATGTCCTTACATGGTCTTTCTTCTGTGTGTGTTCATCTCTTCATGTGTCCAAATATTCTCTTCATATAAGGATAGCGGTCAGATTGGATTTGAACCCATCCTAAGGTCTTCATTCTAACTTAATCACTCTTGTAAAGTCCTATCTCTAAACACAGTCACATTCTGAGGTACTGGGGCTTAGAGCTTCAACATATGGATTTGGAGGAGACACAATTCAGCTCACAATGGGAAGAAAAAGATAACAAATAGTTTTAATATCAATTAGCTCTTATGAGAGAGATCTGGGAAGGCATCCTGAAGGAAGTAGACCCTGACAGGATGTAGACCCTGACAGCAAGTAGAATGTAAGTCAGAGTACCATTGATAAATTAGACAGGACAATCTTCTGTTATTGAATATGAAGTGACTTGGTGAGGGATGAGAAATCTAGTTAATAAATTTGGTCAATCTTTTCTGACCAATTTAATTAACTAATTAACAAATTTAACTAATTAATCTTTTCTGACCAATTTAATTTTCTGTGTTCTTTTGTGAACACAGTTGGTGTTTTAGTAATCTGACCCTAATACTCCTTAATAAGTTCCATCATCTTTTTAAGTTGACCATCTGCTTGACAGAGTTGAACTATGATGCTGATGGATCAGGTAGAGTTTTTCCTCCCCCAGTTTTATTGAGATGTTATTGACATACAGCATGTGTAAGTAGGCAGAGTTTTTTAATTTAAATCCAAGAAACCTAATAAATCCAGTGGTACCCATTGTTAGAAACAAATCTGGTAAACCGTGTTACAAATAAACGACTCAGAAGAGCATTTCTACCTTTCCAGTAGAAATCTGAAATGGAAGTTTGAGGCTTGAATTGGGAATAATCGAGACATTCTCTTGAAGTTGTTTTAGAAAAATTGATTTGATTTTTGAATATATTATTCAGTTCAGTTCAGTCGCTCAGTCGAGTCCCACTCTTTGCGACCCCATGAACCACAGCACACTGGGCCTCCCTGTCCATCACCAACTCCCGGAGTCCACCCAAACCCATGTCCGTTGTATCGGTGATGCCATCCAACCATCTCATCCTCCATCGTTCCCTTCTCCTCCTGCCCTCAATCTTTCCCAGCATCAGGGTCTTTTCAAATGAGTCAGCTCTCTGCATCAGGTGGCCAAAGTATTGGAATTTCAGCTTCAACATCAGTCCCTCCAATGAACACCCAGGACTGATCTCCTTCAGGATGGACTGGTTGGATCTCCTTGCAGTCCAAGGGACTCTCAAGAGTCTTCTCCAACACCACAGTTCAAAAGCATCAATTCTTCGGCACTCAACTTTCTTTAAAGTCCAAATCTCACATCCATACATGACCACTGGGAAAACCATAGCCTTGACTAGACGGACCCTGGTTGGCAAAGTAATGTCTCTGCTTTTTAATATGCTGTCTACGTTGGTCATAACTTTTCTCCCACGGAGCAAGCGTCTTTTAATTTCATGGCTGCAATCATCATCTGCAGTGATTTTGGAGCCCCAAAAAATAAAGTCTGACACTGTTTCCACTCTTTCCCCATCTATTTGCCATGAAGTGATGGGACCGGATGCCATGATCTTAGTTTTCTGAATGTTGAGCTTTAAGTCAACTTTTTCACTTTCCTCTTTCAGTTTCATCATGAGGCTCTTTAGTTCTTCACTTTCTGACATAAGGGTGGTGTCATCTGCATACCTGAGGTTATTGATATTTCTCCCAGCAATCTTGACTCCAGCTTGTGCTTCCTCCAGCCCAGCGTTTCTCATGATGTACTCTGCATATAAGTTAAATAAGCAGGGTGACAATATACAACCTTGACGTACTCCTTTTCCTACTTGGAATATATTACTGGGAAAGCCATTATCTAACTGGGCATGATGACCTTGCATGAAATGCCCTGACTTACATCTTTTAAGACGAAATATCCTCTATGAAAATACAGGGCAGCAGTCCATTAGCACCAGTTTTGGATTTACACTCTCCTGGTTTGAGTCTTGTTTCTGCCAGCTACTCTCTTCTGTCATTTATCCTCAAGCAAATGGCTTATTGTTAAGTCCCAGTTTCCTTTGTTTCTATAAAATAGTGATTCATACCTTATCTTTGTGGTCTCTGGCAAGACATTTAACCATTTGACAACTCACTCATCTATGGAATAGAAATTGTAGTAATATCTACTTTATAACATTGAAGATTAAATAGATTAGTTAAAGGAATATATGTAAAGCACCAAATATAGTAGCTGGCATGTGGTAGGCATTCAGTAGACATTAATCATCATTGGTATGGCACTGGGTTAGCTGTGCTTAATAAACATTTGTTAAGTGACTGAATGACACTAATCTCAAGTAATAAAAAATTGATGATATTCTGTAACTATGCATACATCCAAAATTGTATGATGAAGGATCATTGGTAGGGAACAGTGACTTCTGCTAATAATGTGCTGCTGCTGCTGCTGAGTCACTTCAGTCGTGTCCGACTCTGTGTGACCCCATAGACAGAAGCCCACCAGGCTCCCCCGTCCCTGGGATTCTCCAGGCAAGAACACTGGAGTGGGTTGCCATTTCCTTCTCCAATAATGTGCTAGGAAAGGTCTAGTAATAACTTTCTGATGACTTCCTAAAATGTTTGTTGTGGAACCCCCTTTTCCAGTAAGCAATGGTTGCTTTTTGAGGGGAAAAATTCCTGGAGAAATCTGATAGTTCTGGGAGGCTATGAAACTCTTGCTTGGCACAGAATGAAGGGCACATACCTTATTCTGAGCTGAAGAAGGTACAATGAAGTTTTTACTTCATGTTTCTCTTTTGTCTTTGGTATTATAGAAGGGTCTACTGGTGCCCATCCAACATCCCTTCCCCTTTCTTCCTTGCCAGCAGAGTCCTGATTTTGTTTTGATATCTACTCCTCACCCTCTTGACACAAGGAAATCCTGATTAGTCTAAGTCAGTTATAACAACTCACTCCCACCTACCCAAACATCCACACCAAGTCTGATTTAGAGAAGGAGCATGAGACATAATTCTCACCAACGAGGAACGATGGGAAACCTGCAGTGCAGGCTTCTGGGAAAGATTTTCTTACTCTTAAAACGAGGCATACAGAATGAAGCACCCTCTTTTTCTGCTGTATACTATTATCATACTGGAATATTTGGAATTATGGCAACCATCTTATAGGCTAACTATCAAAATGTAAACACATTTTCTCCTTAGAATCAAGGAGATTAATCTATGGCAGATACTTAAGCATAGATATGAAATGACTTATTTTTTGTCTTATGTTAAAGTTTGTCATTATCTGGTGATTATAGTCTAGATTTTTAGACTTTTGGTCCAGTGTGTTCAAATATGCTGAAAAATTTTAAAGATAAAAATATATAATGCTGCTTACTTTAAATCTATCACTTTATATTCTCATTTCCAGAAATATCCTTATTCAATCTCTCTTTTTTAAAAAATAGCTTTATTGAGATGTAATTCACATACTATACAGTTGGCCACTTTAAACTATAGAATTCAATGGTTTTTAGTATACTCACCCAGTAATGAGTCCATCACCACAGTGAATTTTAAAACATTTTCATCACTTCAAAAGAAACCTCATAACCATTAACAGTCATTCCAAATTTCTATCCAAATCCTGCAAACTTAGGCAACTGCTAATTTACTTTCTGTTTCTATGTGTTTATTTAAATATTTAAAACTTCATTCTTTTTTCTTGACTGAGTAGTAATTCATATATATCTTATTCACCCATTTATCTGTTGATGGCCATTTAGTTTGTTTCTATACCTTGGCTACTGTAAATAATATGGCTGTGAACAATGGGGGTGAATCTACCTTTTTGAATTAGTGTTCTGGTTTTCTTTGCATGTATACCCAGGAGTGGAATTGCTGAATCATATGATAGTTCTATTTTTAGTTTTTTGAGGAACCTCCATATTGTTTTCCACAGAGGCTGCACCAATTTACACTCCCACCAGCAGTGTACAAGTATTCCCTTTTCTCCATATCCTTGCCAACTTTTGTTATTTGTGGTGTATTTGATGATAGCCATCCTGACAGGTATGAGGTGATTCCTCATGGTAATTTTAATTTGCATTTATCTGATGGTTATCGCTTTGGGATTGTTTATTACTAATACAGAGAAATATGGTTGGTTTTTGTATTCTGAAATCTTATGAATTGTTTTATTGGGTCTAGTAGCTCTTAGTAAATTCATTAGGATTTTCTATGTGTGAAATAATATTGTCCTCAAATAGAGATAGTTTTGCTTTATTACTTTCCAATCTGGATTGTTTTTCATTTACTTGGCTACATTCCATGTGTAGAACCTCCAGGACAATGTTGAATAGAACTGGTGAGAGCGAACATATTTGTCTTGCTCCTAATCTTAGGGAAAAGGCATTTTATTTTTCACTGTAAGTAAGATGTTAGCTGTGAGTTTTTCGTAAGTGCCCTTTATCAGGGTGCCCTGATGGCTCAGATGGTAAAGCATCTGCCTACAATGTGGGAGACCTGGGTTCAATCCCTGGGTTGGGAAGATCTCCTGGAGGAGGAAATGGCAACCCACTCCAGTATTCTTGCCTGGAAAATCCCATAGATGGAGGAAACTGGTAGGCTACAGTCCATGGGGTCGCAAAGAGTTGGACATGACCAAGCGACTTCACTTTCTTTCTTTGGAAGAAAAGAGACAAGAAAAAAGCAATAGAAAAATAGATGTTAGTGTGTCTTGCATTGAAGGTTTTGGGCCTTGCCTTTTGGACAAACCCGAAAGAGAGGGTGTAAAGTGTGTTAGTCTCTCAGTCATGTCCGAACTCTTTGCGACCCCATGGCCTGTAGCTTGCCAGGCTCTTCTGTCCATGGAATTCTCTAGGCAAGAATACTGGAGGGGTAGCCATTCCCTTCTCCAGGAGATCGTTCCGACCCAGAGATTGAACCATTGTCTTCTGCATTGCAGTCAGATTCTTTACCATCTGAGCTACGAGGTATATACCCATGACTATTTGAGACAGGCAAGAATAGGGTCTGACTGTGCCATGCTGCACACAGGCAGAATTAGGGTTAAAGATAGAAACTAAGTTAAGTTGTAGGAAAATAAAGTTATCTTTCTTGCTTACTGAAATTTTGAAATGACTCATAATCACTTTATTATTGATCAAGTATAGGGTCTTGGAGAAGGAAATGGCAACCCACTCCAGTATTCTTGCCTGGAGAATCCCATGGACAGAGGAGCTGGGTCACAGTCCATGGGGTCATAAAGAGTCAAACACGACTGAGCGACTCACACACTTTTTCACTCATAGCTAGAAGTGAGCATTTAAAATAAATACTTTTAAGTAATCTACTTTTTTCAGATGCCAGTCCTGTTCTATATGAATCAATTGGGTATCTTAGTGAATAAAATTTTTAAATGCCAAAACATTTTTTGGAATTAGCATTGATTTGTTAGGGAGTCTCTTGTGGATTATAGCAGGGTATCTTAATTGATTTGGAGTCAGAGAATAATACTATTATGGAAAAGACAATCTCCTTTTACACAGAAATCAATGACATTTTAGTGTGTAAAGGCTGTTGAAATGCTGACTGAAGATTTTAATTTTGAAACATTCCCTTTTACACATTCGAAGGAAACATGTATTCATCTGTATAAAGTTAAAAATTATACTTTCTTATTTGTAGGACTGTTGTGTAATCAGAAACAGGATTTCATGCAAAATGTGGACACACATTATAATTTTCCTAGCAAGATAATTACTATATTGCATTTTAATGAAAGGAAAAATCCATCTGAGTTCTAGAATTTGGCACTAGAATTCAAAATAAGAAATACTTGAAGTACTCTTTTTTCCCTACTTTTTCAAATATTTACTCATTTTAAGAAGCCTATATTATCATATCCATTTGAGTTCTTACTTCATTTCTCCTTCTTGAAAACTTAGAAGAGCATTGATATTATATATTGCTCTTTACTTCGAATCAGTGGATCTTAATGCCGGATGTACATTAGAGGTCAACTGGGTTTGCTTTGGAGAAAAAATATCAACACCTGGACCTCAGGCATCCTCGTGAGTGAAGGTTTGTCACTGGTATTCATTAGAAACTCCCCAGTGATTTTTATGTTCAGCCTAGGGTGAGACTTGCTTTATATGATTACTTGAACTGGTGACTTTTATGGTATGCAAATTATACCACAATAAAATTGTTTAAAATGATCATTACCAGCAGGTATCAAAACTTTACCAAAATTAAGTGTCATACCCATATGAACATCAGGTGCCAACAGTCCTGGTTACCTAGGACTGAGGGGTTTCCGTACATGTAGGACTTTTGGTGCTAAACCTGGGAGAATCCTGAGCATACTAGGAGAATTGGTCTCCCTATACTATGGAAGAGATGGCCTCCCTGGATGGAGGAGGGCCTTTTCCCCTCCCTAGTCCAGGTTATTTGAGGGGAGACAGAGACAGTGCTAGTTTCTTGCCCTTTGAGGAGACAGTCATTGCTGCTACTTCGCTATGACACACTCACTCACTATCATCCTGTTTTCTGGCTTCAGACTCCACATCTCATTGACACTAGCCTCTTAAAGACAACGAATGACTTCTTTGTCTCCAAAGCCAATGTCTCAGCAGTGTCTACTGCTGATCCTTTCTGCCATTCTTCCTTGTTTCCTGAGGCATAGTGTCAGACTGCTCTTCCTGTTTTTCCTCAAACTGTTCCCATTTCTTTTGCTGGCTTCATTTCTTCTTGTTTGTAACCTAGGTGTAAACATTTTCCCTGGTTCTGATCTTGGCTCTCTCTCTTTGTTTTTTGTGTTTTTTTTTTGGCTGTGCTAGGTCTTCTTTGTGGCTTGCGGGCTGGGCTCTTCACTGTGGCGTGTAGACTTAGTTGCCCCGTGGCATGTGGGGGTTTTAGTTCCCCAACCAGGGATTGAACCCACGTCCCCTGCATTGGAAGATGGATTCTTAACCCCTGGATCACTAAGGAAGTCCTCTTCATTCTCTTTTCTTGATTTCACCTGTTTCTTTCTGCATATATTCTCTGTTCTCAGTAGCTGTTATATAACCCACAATAACACCTATTTCCCCTCAATACCCTTGGCCTTGTTGAAGTAAGAGTAGAGGTAGATCTGACTTGTAGAACCTTAGAAAATTTCATCCTTTTTGTGATGAATCCTGACATTATGGGGGCCAGGGTTGTGATGTGACATCTAAGATAGATTCACAGGAATTAACTTTGGGAAAGGTTAGTATTTTCTGCTTCAATATACTTCAAACCCCATATTAGCTGTCTGTTACAGTGTATCCCTAGCATTTAGCAAAGTGTCTGGCACATAATAGGTGCTAAAAAATAAAGAGTAACACATCTTCAATATCAACACATTTTCAATTGCTTCTCAGTTCAGCCTCTCACATTATAAGTCATAAGTCATGTGCCAAAATGAGTAGAAGGGGATGGGAAGGACATGGTTGCAGATTAAGTTGTTTTTCCTGAGTGTTTTCTTGAGTTCTCTTGGAATATTATGACATGGCGTCTGCCCATGAGCCCTGGAAATGTTCCTGGATGGTTCTAAATATTTAAGAGATGAAGCTATTGCCATTCTATTTCCCATCAAACCTCAAGATTTCATAAATCATGACAGTACTATCTAACTGTATCCCAGTTCCCCAGAAGACATCTATGTATTATTCTAAATAAAAAAGGAACGTAAGGAAGAGTCTGTAAGGTGCCTAGAAGAAAGGGGGTCAAAGGGGAAGAGTTGACATCATGTTTCTCCCTCTGTCTGAGAAGATGGTGGACAGATCACCAGGGAGAACAATTACTGTTCCGTTCAAATGTCCCTCTGTGGGGTTAAGGAGTGCATGAGGCTATCACAGCTATGACCTTGTTCAGCTAATTCTCCCAGCCCTGATTCTGTGATGAGTAAGAAGGAGTCAGACACACTAGTTACCTATGTACACTTTTCTACAGATATTAGCTAAGTAATGTGAGCCCTACAGTTGAGCTGTAAACCACTAGCTGTTACCTAGTGGTTTCTCATTTTAAAATTAAAATTCTTACCTCACATCAGTCTGTTTTTTTTGTTGTTGTTATTTTTAGCATGAGTTAGTTGCCTCAAACTGGAGACACTGACAAAATAGAATTTCTTTCGACCTGCAAATTTAGAGCTCGTACTGTGGAATGCAGCAGCTGAATCAAAAAGATGTTACCAAACACAAAACAAAACGAAATGAAAAGATACTACCCTGTGAACAGTAAGCTGACCCGATATAGCACTTTCTGGCTTTCCTGTTTCTAACTCCAAAATCTCTATTTCACATCTCTAGCTCTAAATTACCTTGAGTTCTGGTCATCTGGGCGTCTCCATTTGGATATCCCAGGTCCATCTCAAAATTCATTTCTAAATGCAAATTAATCACCTGAAACTCCCAATTCCACATTTCTGCTTTGAATTTCTTCCTAGGATCTCTCTAGCTTCCATAGTACTTATTCGTTTTATTCACTGTCTGTCTTCCTCCACCAGAATGTCAGCTCCATGAAGGTAGGAACTTCTGTATGATTTGCTCAATGCTGTTTCCCTATTGCCTACAATAGTGTTTCATGTGTGGTAAATATTCAGTGGGTGTTTGTTTAAGCAGTCTTTATCCCAAACTTGTTCCTGTCCTGGATTAATACCATTATTGGTTTGGCCAATAATGCCCATTAATGCCAACTATGGTTTTGCAGTTTATCTGAACTCAAATCTTTGTAGTTGTTTTTCATTTTTCCCTATCCTTCTCTGATATCCACTTAAGTAAACAATTTCTTACAATGATGTTTCCAGATATATTTTAGGGTAATGTCATCCTTTCTATTCTCACTGCCACTGTTATAAGTTAAATACTTGAAAACTCTTAACTGGGACTATAAAATAGAATCTATTAAGTATCATGCTGTCTAGATTTTTGTTCCTTTAATTAATCCTGCATATCACTACCAGATCAGCCTTACTTGGAGCTCAACTCTCATTATGTTACTCCATTACTTAAAAAGGCTCAGTACTGTTTAAATAGAGAATCTTTAGCCTGGCATTTGGAAGTGCCAAAATATGGCACTGTCACTTCAGTTTTATCTCTCACTTTTCCTTTACAGATTCCTTGTGGTGTGAACAAACTGGGACACTTGTTCTTTGACGACTCCTTGAACTTTTTCCTCCTTTGTACTTTTCTCATACAGTATCTTCTTCAGGAATGTTCGTTACCAACTATTTCTTGTGGTGTTTGCTTTTGTGCTGCTCAATAATATCCATATAGTACAATCTTTTGATTCATCAGTTTTGAAAACTGACTTCCAGTGGTAGGTGAGGATTTAGCTCTTTCACAGGGTCACATTTCATCTTCGTGCCAGCTGTCTCCTGCTTGTCCCTCCACTTCCACCATCCGCGTGCTCTCTGTCCTGGGAATCTCAGCTGTATGGATCACATCTATGGCTTCCATACTCTCTGGCTCCTTGTTGGATTTGGGCAGTGGGGAGCAGATAGGAAGTGTGACAGAGGGAAGTGAGAGAGGCTAGGCTATTTTTTAACCCAAACCTTCTCCCAGTGTCCCTCAAACAAAGGTCATTGTTCCTTTCAAAAGGGCCTCATGACCTTCTTTTGGGTTTTGGCTGTCGCTCCCTTCCTTCCTCCTTTGAGCCTGTGCTGTGCTGTTCTTAGACGCTCAGTCATGTCCAACTGTTTGTGACCTCACAGATTATAGCCCGCCAGGGTCCTCTGTCCATGGGGATCTTCAAGCAAGAATACTGGAGCCTAGGGGGTCCAATACTGTGCTTCTCATACGTACTACCCACATCTTTCTAAATGATCTCTCTGTAATCATACCTTGTTTGTTATCATCTACTCCCTGTTGGGATCTGACTGATAGCTATACTTTCCTTCTGTCTTCCCAATTTAGTTAATATTAAAAATTTTAGTTAATCCAAAATTTGTTTAAAATAATGTATGAAAAATACCATACTGCTTCCTAAGTATGTTTTCTTTCTGGAACAGCCTTTTATTTTTTCACAAGTTAGCTAGTATTTCATTTTTCCTATTTCTTAGGCTTTTAACAAAATTGCTAATTCTTTCTCAGAAGACAATTGACACATCAGTTCAGTTCAGTTCAGTCGCTCAGTCGTGTCCGACTCTTTGCGACCCCATGAATCACAGCACGCCAGGCCTCCCTATCCATCACCAACTCCCGGAGTACACTCAAACTCATGTCCACAGAGTTGGTGATGCTATCCAGCCATCTCATTCTCCGTCATTCCCTTCTCCTCCCACCCCCAACCTTTCCCAGCATCAGAGTCTTTTCCAGTGAGTCAACTCGTCGCATGAGGTGGCCAAAGTATTGCAGTTTCAGCTTTAGCATCAGTCCCTCCAATGACCATCCAGGACTGATCTCCCTTAGAATGGACTGGTTGGATCTCCTTGCAGTATAAGGGACTCTCAAGAGTCTTTTCCAACACCACAGTTCAAAAGCATCGATTCTTCGGCAATCAGCCTTTTTCACAGTCCAACTCTCACATCCATACATGACCACGGGAAAAACCATTGCCTTGACTAGACGGACCTTGGTTGGCAAAGTAATGTCTCTGCTTTTTAATATACTATCAAGGTTGGTCATAACTTTCCTTCTAAGGAGCAGGCATCTTTTAATTTCATGGCTGCAATCAGCATCTACAGTGATTTTGGAACCCAAAAAAATAAAGTCTGACACTGTTTCCACTGTTTTTCCATCTATTTCCCATGAAGTGATGGGACCAGATGCCATGATCTTTGTTTTGTGAACGTTGAGCTTCAAGCCAACCTTTTCACTCTCCTCTTTCATTTTCATCAAGAGGCTTTTGAGTTCCTCTTCACTTTCTGCCATAAGGGTAGTGTCATCTGCATATCTGAGGTTATTGATATTTCTCCCGGCAATCTTGATTCCAGCTTGTGCTTCTTCCAGCCCAGCGTTCCTCATGATGTACTCTGCATATAAGTTAAATAAGCAAGGTGACAATATACAACCTTGACGTACACCTTTTCCTATTTGGAACCAGTCTGTTGTTCCATGTCCAGTTCTAATTGACACATCAGGTACTATAAATGCTATTTCTCCATGGATACCTCCTCCTTGGGCCCTACACTCTTTCTGTTTAATCATGTTTAGGAATTATCTAGTCTGGCTATCAATATCTCTAGAATCCTATGACTTCCATGATTTACTTCTTTGTTTTGCTGAAGCATATACTCTAGTACCTTCCTAAGAAATGGGAAGTGACCATTTTGAGACTTGAATATCTATAAAAAGTCTTTGATGATTTAGTTGGGTATAGCTATGTCTCATCTTTCTAACTTTAAAGTCTATTGTTGCTTTTCTTCTGACAAAAACAGTTCTGGTATTCTGCAAGGAGGTGTTGGAGGATAAAGAGTGATGGCCTAACTGCATGGCTGTGAGAAAATCTAGAGATCTTCAGCTTGTTGTGCAGACTTTCAACATATTTCTATGTTCTCAGGTCCGTACCTGACTCTTGCCTTCTAGAGTATCTGATGCCACAAAGTCTTGAGTTCTTTCTGGCTCTGCCAATACAATAAGCTTCTCTGCAGGCACTTATGAGCAGTACCTCTGTCCTCCTGGGTCCACTGATGCTATTCCATCAGCTTCCTATCTTCTAAATGTTGATATCACTAGTCAGTTATTATCGTTTCTCCCATTTTCTTTGTCCTTGTGGGCTTATAAATTTTATATTTCCTTTTCACATTAATGAAAGCAGATAAATAAGTTTGTTCAGCTAGATTTGTTTAACTAGAAAGATATCTCACTAAAGTGTTGCATTTAAAAATTGTTGAATTGACTTAAGATTCCTGGATACTTGCAGTTGTAACTTTGTCAGTTAACAGGAACTTATCACTAATTACTGATTTATTTAGTGTAGTATCATGTTCTTGGTCCTTAGATATCCATTTTGCTTTTTTCTCTAAATCCTTTGTTTTTAAATAAAATTTTTATTTTAGAATAATTTTATATTTACAGAAAAGTTGTGATGATTGTACAGAATGTTTTCATATACCCCATATTCACTTTTCCTTGTTATAAATACCATTCCTTAATGTGTTACATTTGTTGTAGTTAACAAACCAACATAGATATATCATTGTTAGTTAAAGTCTATACTTTATTCAGGTCTCTTAAGTTTTTCTGTTCTAGGATCTTGTCTCGGTTACCACATTAAATTTTTCATCATGTTCCCTTAGGGTCCTCTGGGCTGTGACAGTTTCTCACACTTTCCTTGCTTTGGATGACCTTGACAATTTTGAGTAGTACTGATTACGTATTTTATAGAATGTTCCTTAACTGGGATTTCTTTGATATTTTTGCTTATGATTAGACGAGGGGTTTTGGAGAGGAAGACCACAGAGATAAAGTGCTATTTTCATCGCATCATATCAAGGGTACTACAACTTAGCAGCATAATTCTGATGTTAACCACCTGGAGTTGGCACAGCCTCCAGACTAAGGGCACAGTCCCCAACAAGACTACCTGTGCTTCAGATATCAGTTGCAAATTTGGGGTTTCCTTTCCCACCTGCTGCTGCTGCTAAGTTGCTTCAGTCGTGTCTGACTCTGTGTGACCCCATAGACGGCAGCCCACCAGGTTCCCCCGTCCCTGGGATTCTCCAGGCAAGAACACTGGAGTGGGTTGCCATTGCCTTCTCCAATGTGTGAAAGTGAAAAGTGAAAGTGAAGTTGCTCAGTCGTGTCCGACCCTTAGTGACCCCATGGACTGCAGCCTACCAGGCTCCTCCGTCCATGGGATTTTCCAGGCAAGAGTACTGGAGTGGCTTGCCATTGCCTTCTCCGTTCCCCCCTGCACTTCTGACCAAATGGCTATAAATTCAAGGATTCCCACAAGCCCTGAAGCTTTGATAATTCACTAGAACAACTCACGTGACTCAGGAAAGAGGTATACTTAAGATTACAGCTTTATTAGAAAGTATACGAGTCAGGATCAGCCAAGTGAAGAGACACATAGGGTGCAGTTGGGGAGGATCTCAAACACTGAGCTTCCATGCTCTTTCCCCATGGAATCAGGGTGCATCACCCTCTTGGCACATCAATTTGCTCTTCAACCAGGAAGCACCTCTGAGCTTTGGTGTCCGGAATTTTTACTAGTGTTTCATTGCATAAGTATGATTGATTCAATCATTGACAATGTAATTGGACGCATTCTCCAGTATACTTCCCCTCCGTGGAGGGGTGTCAGGCTGCGCTGATATCACTTGGCTCACCTGGCTGGTCTCTCTGGCATAGCCAGCTTCCATCCTAAGGTATCTTATTAGCATAAACGCAGGTATGGTCCAAGGAGCTCAGAAATAACACAGATATTCTGATTACACAGAAAATTGCAAGGATTGAGAGTCTACCGCCCAGGCACCAGGGATAAAGGGCAGTCAAATTATTTATTATAACAGGCACATATAATCAACAATGACCTATCTCTGTTGATGTTGATCCTGATTACCTGACTGAGGTAGTGTTTTTCAAGTTTCTCTAAAAGGTTGGTTTGAAGCTCAACATTCAGAAAACAAAGATCATGGCATCTGGTCCCATCACTTCATGGGAAATAGATGGAAAAACAGTGGAAACAGTGTCAGACTTTGTTTTTTTGGGCTCCAAAATCACTGCAGATGCTGATTGCAGCCATGAAATTAAAAGACGCTTGCTCCTTGGAAGGAAAGTTATGACCAACCTTGATAGTATATTAAAAAGCAGAGACATTACTTTGCCAACCAAGGTCCGTCTAGTCAAGGCAATGGTTTTTCCCGTGGTCATGTATGGTTGTGAGAGTTGGACTGTGAAGAAGGCTGATCGCCGAAGAATCGATGCTTTTGAACTGTGGTGTTGGAGAAGACTCTTGAGAGTCCCTTATACTGCAAGGAGATCCAACCAGTCCATTCTGGAGGAGATCAATCCTGGATGTTCATTGGAGGGACTGATGCTAAAGCTGAAACTGCAATACTTTGGCCACCTCATGCGACGAGTTGACTCACTGGAAAAGACTGTGATGCTGGGAAAGGTTGGGGGCGGGAGGAGAAGGGGACGACGGAGAATGAGATGGCTGGATGGCATCACCGACTCTGTGGACATGAGTTTGAGTGTACTCCGGGAGTTGGTGATGGACAGGGAGGCCTGGCGTGCTGTGATTCATGGGGTCGCGGAGAGTCGGACACGACTGAGCGACTGAACTGAACTGAACTGACTGAAAGTTTCTCTCCTTCCACTCTTTTCATACCTTACTCTTTTAATGGAGAATAGCATTTCTTACATTAAAAAAAGTCATTTTCTTTTCTTCCTGACTCCTTATTTTTCTTTTATTTTTGGAAATATTACTAGTCAGTGCTCATTAGCATTTTGATTTGGGTGGGACTACCAAAATCTAAAAACTCTAAATCAGAACCTGCCTATATTCTTGCACAGAAGATAAAAGGATAGAAAATAAAAACAGAGCTTCAAATAAAAATTGCAGTTGCAAAGACTCTGAGTGTTTCTTTTTTTGATAATACTCAGAATCCTTGAAGGGAGGGAATTATCTCATATGAGATAGGGAAGTGCAGCTCAGGGACCTGTAGGATAAAGCTATAGACAAGAGCAAGAGAAAAATATGATTTTGACATCATATTTTTCTCTCAATTTTTATTTTGGAGATTTAATACTGGAATTCTTTGAAAGGCCTGGGATATCTTTTTTGTCCCTGTCACCAACGTTTTATTATAAAAAATTCAAACATATAGCAAAATTGAAAGAATTTTGCAGTGAAATCTATTAATTCCACCTAGATTTACTATTAACTTTTTTTTTTTTTAATCTTTTGGCCATACTCTGTGGCGTGTGTGATCTTATTCTCCGACCAGGCATCACAGATTTGAACCTGTACCCCCTGCATTGGCAGAACAGAGTCTTAGCCACTGGGTTGCCAGGGAAGTACCTGCTATTAACTTTTTACTCTGCTTGTTCTGTCACATATCCATCTATTCATTCCTCTGTCTAAACCATCTAATTTTTGGATGCATTGTAAAGTTACTTGCAGATATCAGTATCAGTTCAGTTCAGTTCAGTCGCTCAGTTGTGTCCGACTCTTTGCGACCCCATGAATCACAGCATGCCAGGCCTCCCTGTCCATCACCAACTCCCGGAGTTCACTCAAACTCATATCCATTAAGTCGGTGATGCCATTCAGCCATCTCGTTCTCTGTCATCCCCTTCTCCTCCCACCCCCAATCCCTCCCAACATCAGAGTCTTTTCCAGGGAGTCAACTCGTCTCATGAGGTGGCCAACGTATTGGAGTTTCAGCTTTAGCATCAGTCCTTCCAATGAACACCCAGGACTGATCTCCTTTAGAATGGACTGGTTGAATCTCCTTGCAGTCCAAGGGACTCTCAAGAGTCTTCTCCAACATCACAGTTCAAAAGCATCAATTCTTTGGCGCTCAGCTTTCTTCACAGTCCAACTCTCACATCCATACATGACCACTGGAAAAACCATAGCCTTGACTAGACAAAATGATCTCTGTTCATTTCCAAGGCAAACCATTCAATATTACAGTAATCCAAGCCTATGCCCTAACCAGTAACACTGAAGAAGCCGAAGTTGAACGGTTTGGATGACACGCAAATTTGTGAAACGTTCTATATTTTTATGAGATGGCTGGATGGCATCACCGACTTGGGGGTACAGAGTCGGACACGACTGAGCGACTGAACTAAACTGAACTGATGAAGACCTACAAGACCTTTTAGAACTAACACCCAAAAAACATGTCCTTTTCATTATAGGGGACTAGAATGCAAAAGTTGGGAGTCAAGAAACACCTGGAGTAACAGGCAAATTTGGCCTTGGAGCATGGAATGAAGCAGGGCAAAGGCTAATAGAGTTTTGCCAAGAGAACGCACTGGTCATAGCAAACACCCTCTTCCAACAACACAAGAGAAGACTCTACACATGGACATCACCAGATGGTCAATACCAAAATCAGATTGATTATATTCTTTGCAGCCAAAGATGGAGAAGCCCTATACAGTTAGCAAAAAAAGACCAGGAGCTGACTGTGGCTCAGATCATGAACTCCTTATTGCCAAATTCAGACTTAAATGGAAGAAAGTAGGGAAAACAACTAGACCATTCAAGTATGACCTAAATCAAATCCCTTATGATTATACAGTGGAAGTGAGAAATAGATTTAAGGGACTAGATCTGATAGATAGAGTGCCTGATGAACTCTGGACGGAGGTTCGTGACATTGTACAGGAGACAGGCATCAAGACCATCCCCCTGGAAAAGAAATGCAAAAAAGCAAAATGGCTGTCTGAGGAGGCCTTACAAATAGCTGTGAAAAGAAGAGAAGCAAAAAGCAAAGGAGAAAAGGAAAGATATAAGCATCTGAATGCAGAGTTCCAAAGAATAGCAAGGAGAGATAAGAAAGCCTTCCTCAGTGATCAATGCAAAGAAACAGAGGAAAACAACAGAATAGGAAAGACGAAAGATTTCTTCAAGAGAAGTAGAGATACCAAGGGAACATTTCATGCAAAGATGGGCTTGGTAAAGGACAGAAATGGTATGGACCTAACAGAAGCAGAAGATATTGAGATATCAGTATACTTCTCCCTAAATACTTTGTCCAGTATGTGTATTAATAACTACATTCAGAACAATTTTTAAAATGTGAAATTTACTGTAATGAAATGTGCAAATCTTAAGTGTATGTTCACTGAGTTTTACACATATGCATGGGTAGCCCAAACCACTATGACACATGGAACATTACCATCACTCCAGATGAGAAAGTTCCCCCATGCCCCTTTTCAAATAACCTCTGCCCTCACCTCCTCTGGAATCACTGTTCTAATTTTTTTCTCCACCATGGATTATTTTTGCCTGTTTTAGAGTTTTATATCAACTGAATCATACAGTATATGCCTTCACATGTAAGATTTCTTTCACTGGCGTAATGTTTTTTAGATTTATCTATGTTGTTTCATGTCTATTCTTTATCAAGATTATTTTGGATATTTTAGATTCTTTGAATTTCCATATAAATTTTAGAGTCAGCTTGGTAAGTGATGGGATTATGATTGGGATTTTGTTAAATCTATAGATCTGAGATATGATGAAAGAAATGTTTGATATTTTTAATTTGACATTTTTAGGAATAGATATCTATATAGGTTGATATATTTTAATACTTTGTCAAGAAGGAGACAGGGTCTTCTATGATCCAGGCCAGAAGAGAATCTATAATAGTCTTTGTGTATTCCATTTTGTATTGTTTACTCAGAAGGGACTTTGAACAATAATTTCCTTGTAGAACCTGGGGTTAGAGTTGCAGACTCTCTGGAGCATGAAAAATTAAGAATCTAGGTCCCAAAAGACAGACTAGAAAGCACTTCCAAGATGAACTTGTGCTGTAAAATGTGAAAAATCTACATGTTATTCTTTGATGCATGTCCTATTTAAAGAAGGCAATAACCCTTGAAATTTTTCTGCTCTGCAGCATCTCTAAACTATTTTCCCTTGGTTTTTCTCAACATCATTTTAGGAAAAGTGAAGCTTCACAACTTTGTTCTCTTCAATTCTTAATTCAGTACATACTTGGAAGATACATCTACAGATTATTTAGTTTAACTTCTTCATGTTGTATATAAAGAAATAGAAGTAAATGATTTGTTCAAGATCAGTAGCTAGTTAGGAGCAGAGTTCTGATAATATTCCAGGGTTTCTAACCTCTCTACTGCACTGACATTTCCACTTTGCTTTGCTGTCATAGTAAGTAATTCCTGAACCCCTATAATGCCTAGCACTGGGCTATGTATAGATGATATAAATTATCATTATGATATGGCTCTGGTCCTCAAATGCCATAGAGTCCTGTGTCAGAGAAGACATAATTAGAAAATAGTAAAAAGTAATATGTAATAATGTTCCAAATTGGATACAGTTTAAGATTAAGTACTATGAATGCATATAGAAGTAATATTGTGCTTCACTTTAAATAAACCTGACTGTATTATAGCAATACTGAACTGTAATTGAAAGCAGGTTGTATAAGAAAGACTTGAAACAGGCTAGTTTTGTTAACTGTTTAAAATGAATACAATCAAATTGCACCTTAAATTCATGCTCTGTTAAATAAAATATTAACAACAGTTAAAGAAGGCAAAGATTAATCCTTGATGAAATTATCAGAGAAAACATTATGGAAGAAGTAGGGTTTGAGAAATAATTTCAAGCATTGATGGAATTACAAAGAGAAAGTGATCGTCCCTCAGTTGTGTCCAACTCTTTGTGACCCCATGGACTGTAGCCTGCCCACTGGAGTGGGGGATTATAAACTATTGTAACTGGGATGCAAAAAATATTTTAATGAAAATTTGAATATATTATCCATTAAATATAAAGCTAAACCTAATAGAGCCTAAATTTATATGTGAAAGTTAAATGTGGAAAATGCTTACTGAATTAAGCACTTGAGTAGGAATTCAGATTTCTTCTTGCAGAGGTGATACTGTTTTGCCTAGGTGCTTCTTCTATGATAGCTGGTCAAAATGGAATAATGTTTTTTCAACAATATTCCTTAAAGGTAATGAGAGACTTGTATTTCCATTTTGCTTTTAGCAAGTTGACCTAAAGCAAATATCCCTGACACCTCTGTATTTCCTTATCTAGAAATGGTATTAATAATAACTTTACTGACAACCTCATGGCAGTTGTGAAACCTGAACAGGATAATGTGTGTGAAAATGCTTTGGAATCTTTCAGATGTAAGATTCAGCAAATAATAAGAGTTGTACAGATTATGGCCTAAGAAGTTTCTATGCAGGTAGTTTTAGCAATAAATACTGCAGAATTCTCTGCAATGTTGATTTGGGTTGTTTGAGGTATCAAAGATTCTAATGAACACAATGTATTATATTTTCCCTGGGGTGTGGATAACCTATGTATGTGTGCATCATGATTAGTTGATTGCTTCATATGTACTGAATCATCTTTTATCAATTCTGGGCTGATTTACAACTATGCAGTTAACTGTTATTTAGAGTGTCACTGGAAAATTCTTGTTTGTATTATTTCTAGTTTGTAGATTATGTACAAAAAATCACCTTCTTCATACTTGTATCCAGATTAATTGCATTATTGAAGAATGATAATGAACTGCTAATGCAGACAGAGAATAGTGCTCCAACTTTTAATTTCTTACGTAACTGAAGAGAAGACTGATCACTGAGAGGAGACCAGAATTATAGAACTGTAGTACTGTCTAGCTTTTCTTTCACTAAGAAGTAAGTTCAATTGTTACCAAAAGGAGGTTCAGTTGTTACTAAGAAAAACAGAACTTGGTTTGTGATGCCAAGAAAGTCTTCAATTCACTGTCGCCAAGTCCCTATTCTCTAACATCTAGTGATATAATATTTTATGGGGTTTGATAAAATTAATATAAAATTTAATAAATTGTTAGTACTCAAAAAATAACATTTAACTCTCGATAAAAGTTCAAAATACGCAAAGGCTTTAATTTCTGAACAAAATATACATATTTTTTCATATGGTAAAAAAATTGCCCTTTTATGTCAATTATATTTCAACTAAAAAATTGTCTATTAGAAATGCTATCTTGATTATAGTCTCACTGATATCTGGGTTACTGAGTAGGATTAGTTATCTATTGCTGCATAATCAATTACCATGGATTTGGTGGCTTAAAACAATACATTTATTATCTCACAATTTCTGTAGGTCAGAATTCCGTGCACAATGTAACTGAGTTCTTTGGTTCGTGATCTCTCACAAGGCTTCAATCAAGAGGTCAGCAAGGGCTGGAGTCTCATTTGAAAGCTCAACTGGTAAGGATCAACTTTCAATCTCATATGGTTGCTGGCAGAATTCATTTCCTTGCCAGCCTGTTTTCCTGAGAACCTCAGTTCTTTTCTGGCTGTTGGCTGTTCCTTGCACAAAGGTCTTCTCCATAGGCAGTTTATAACGTGGCAGCTTTCTTCTTCAGAGCCAGCTAAGAGGTCTCCAAAAAAGCCGAAAGTTACAATCTTACCTAATGTAACCACAGAATTGACATCCTATCACCTTTGTTGTATTGGTTAGCACAAGTTATGCGTCCTACTCACACTCAAGGGGAAAGGATTACACAAGGGTGTAAATGCCAGGAGACAGGGATCATTAGGGCTATCTTAGAGTCTGTTGGAAAATAACTGATTAGTTTGACAAATGACAGTCTACTAAGAGGGATGCCCATTAAGAAATCTTATTCAGGGGAATTCCCTGGAGGTTCAGTGGTTAGTACCACTGCAGGGGGCACAGGTTCAACGCTGGCCAGGGAACTAAGATCCACATGTCACATGACATGGCCAAAAAAAAGAAGAAATAGTATTCAATTAATTCGATAATTCAGAAGGATTTGGTGGGAAATGACTTAATAGAATTTTGTAGTTAGCAATACAGTATCATAAGCAAATAAGTATAAACTACTAAGCACATTATTTTTTATTACACTATCCTGCTCTTTATCTACTACTGTCAGCTATGAAATGAGATAGCCTTCATCAGACCCTGAAAATGTAGTAAAGAGTTGTACTTCAGAAAAATGTTAGAGAAAAATAGTGTCACATATATATGAGTTTTAGGAACAAATGGTTTATTTTATCAGCACATGATATTACTTTTGTTATATTGATAAGCGATATCTACTAAAAATGGCATTCTCAACAGCACAGGCCAGCATGTACTTGCATGTGTGAGTGCCAAGTCACTTCAGCTGTGTCCGACTCTTTGTGATCCCATGGACTGTAGCCGCCAGGCTTCTCTGTCCATGGGATTCTCTAGGCAAGAATACTGGAGGGAGTTGCCTTGCTCTCCTCCAGGGGATCTTCCTGACTCAGGAATCAAACCCACATCTCCTGTATCTCCTGCACTGGCAGGCGGGTTCTTTACCACTTGGCCATCAGGGAAACCCTACATGCCAACGTGTTCCCCCACAGATAAAATAAAGTTAAATAAAATAGTAATACTTGGATATGAGTAGAAATTATCAAAAGAGAGTCACTGTGGCATTACTGAAATAAGGTTGTTGACTCTGAGTAATTGTCAAAACCTCATCAGGTAATTAAGAGAGCTCTTTGTATTCTTAACAAGTCAAAATACCAGCTATTAAACAATTTAGAGCAATTATGAACAAAATGATCATTTTCTGTGTGAAAACATTTTTATCTATTAGTGTGGCAGAAAGTGAAGAGGAACTAAAAAGCCTCTTGATGAAACTGAAAGAGTAGAGTGAAAAAGTTGGCTTAAAGCTCAACATTCAGAAAACTAAGATCATGGCATCTGGTCCCATCACTTCATGGGAAATAGATGGGGAAACAGTGGAAACAGTGTCAGACTTAATTTTTTTTGGCTCCAAAATCACTACAGATAGTGATTGCAGCCATGAAATTAAAAGACGTTTACTCCTTGGAAGGAAAGTTATTACCAACCTAGATAGCATATTAAAAAGCAGAGACATTACTTTGCCAACCAAGGTCTGTCTAGTCAAGGCTATGGATTTTCCAGTGGTCATGTGTGGATGTGAGAGTTGGACTGTGAAGAAAGCTGAGCGCCAAAGAATTGATGGTTTTGAACTGTGGTGTTGGAGAAGACTCTTGAGAGTCCCTTGGACTGCAAGGAGATCGAACCAGTCCATTCTAAAGGAGATCAGTCCTGGGTGTTCACTGGAAGGACTGATGCTGAAGCTGAAACTCCAATAATTTGGCCACCTCATACAAAGAGTTGACTCATTGGAAAAAACTCTGATACTGGGAGGGATTGGGGGCAGGAGGAGAAGGGGACGACAGAGAATGAGATGGCTGGATGGCATCACTGACTTGATGGACATGAGTTTGAGTGAACTCCGGGAGTTGATGATAGACAGGGAGGCCTAGCGTGCTGTGATTCATGGGGTCGCAAAGAGTCAGACACGACTGAGCGACTGAACTAAACTGAACTGAAAGACTGCAAAAGCCTATGATGGGATAGATTAGTAATTATCACTTCAATAGTGTTTGGATTGTTGAGTTATAGTTAGTGGATGACCTCTAATAGGATTGAGAATAAATTCATTAGCCTGAATGGATAGTCAGGAAAATCCTATTTTGTTTTTATTTTTAAGCTGCAGAAGAAATGCCATGGAAAATGAAAATAGTACTTGTAAAGTTGGTTGGTATGAAATGGAGCACTTCCAGCAGCTTAAGTGTTGTGTGGAATGCTGAAGGCAAAGATACATTTCCTATTTTTAAGTTTGCCAGTTTATCTTAGAGCAAACTGATATTATAACCCTTAATGTTGGTATTTCTGCTTTATTGCTCTAAATCAGACTATAGATGTATTTTGAGAGATTATGGTGATTTGGTAGGAGTTCTTCACTCACATAAAAGGACTGAATAAATTTTGTGCTTGCAGTATTTATGACATATCATGTACATTATCTATGGTTCATAAATCCTAAATAGAAAAGGTCAAGAAATGAATTGACAAGATTGGGTACCACCATGCCAAGTAGACTAAGATATTATGTAAGCCACATGATCAAAGAGGACATTCTAATATTGTGGTAGCAGCTTCAAGCAGACAAACATCTACATGTCTCCTTTTTCCTGAGGAAAATAGAACTTCACATTAGCTGAAGTGTAGGTTTGGTATCTTGACAGGGCCCTGTTTTGTCATTGTCCTTGGAACGTTCTCTGAAGTACACAGGAAAATTCTCTTCTGAATACAGAGTGAAGTCAGGTTTTAGCTCAGTCTTATAGAAACTTATGTCTTCTCATCTCTTGTATAGAATTGAAGGGTAGGAAGGACTTTGCTGAAAAAAATACAGGTTTGATGCTTGGAGCAAATGGAACAAAAAAGCAAAAGAGTGGGAATACTAAGGCCTTGGGTGTAGAAGGTATTTGCCTGAGGAGAAAAACACTTGTTCTGAATTCTGATAGTGTGGCTTCTGTTTCATGGTAGGATCTTCTTTGAAGGTTTAAGCATTAAAAAGAGACTCTATTCAGCTATAATGTGAGCCCTTGACCTTTGCCCAAGGATTGAGTTCAATCATATAAATCAGAAATTCAAATGTCAAATCACCCATGATTTACCCAGCTTTGTATACTGGCATTTAGAAACCCATCCTGTCTCATTCTGGAGGTGAAGTTTTAGTCATTTGGAGGCATTATCAGAAGCCTATCCAGTCTAAGAACATACAGGTATTCCCCCCTCTTTTTGAAAGTTTGCTTTATGCCACTTTGTTTATATGAAGGACCTATGTTAAGTACATATTTTAAATAAATGAAATCTGAAGAGGATTTTTACTTTTATGAAATAAAAGGTGAAATGTGAAAATAGTGTTCAGCATTTGTTTTACAGCAAGTGTCTATAGAGGCAGTGCCCCCTGAGCAACAGGTTGGCACCCCAACCTCCTTCCCCGGGAACTATATGCAGCATCTCAGCATCCCAAAGAATCAGACACAACTTAGTGACCGAGCTACAACAAAAGCTCCAACAGACAACAACAAAAATGGTGACTTGATTCTGAGATCCTAAATTGTGTCTGATTCTTTGCAGCCCCGTGGACTGCAGCATGCCAGGCTTCCCTGGCTTTCACTGTCTCCCTGTGTTTGTTCAAATTCATGTCCATTGAGTCAGTAATGTCATCTAATCATCTCGTCCTCTGTCGTCCCCTTCTCCTCCTGCCCTCAATCTTTCCCAGCATCAGGGTTTTTTCCAGTGTCTCTTTATATCAGGTGCCCCAAATATTGGAACTTCAGCTTCATCATCAGTCTTTCTAATGAATATTCAGGGTTGATTTCCTTTAGGATTGACTGTCCTTGCTGTCCAAGGGACTCTCAAGAGTCTTCTCCAGCACCACAGTTTGAAAGCAGTAATTCTTTGGCTCTCAGCCTTCTTTATGGTCCAACTCTCATATCTGTATATGACTACTGGAAAAACCATGGCTTTGACTATAAGGACCTTTGTTGGCAAAGTGATTTCTCTGCTTTTAATATGCTGTCTGGGTTTGTCATAGCTTTCCTTCTAAGTCACCGTAGCTTTGAACTATTTCTGTGAGCATCTGTGCTTTATCTCAATTGATTAATATTTTTTGCATCTATTAGTAAGATGTATCCTAAGGTGATTGTTTTTTTGCCTTACACCATTTCAGCTTTCATATGGTTTCATAGGAGCAGTCTACTTTCAGATAGTGGGGGAAACCCTGTACATATATTTGTTTTGTGCAATTTTAAAAAATAAGAATGAGGAGCTTCTTTGACAGGACTTCATGTGAGCTAAGGTACTGAAAGGCCAGCAAAGTCTTTGATATGGGAAAATCCACAAACTTTGTAGACCAGGTATCCTACAGAGAGCCTGGCTCACTGGCAAGTTATTCTCCTAAGCAGAATTACTCCATGTATTTTAATGTGAACATTTGTATTAGATGTAGATAAAAGCCAGTTTCATGCTTAGTCATGAGTAGAGAGATTCAGAAACAAATCACACTATGGGGCAAAGTAGGGTCAGTTAATGGGGCTGTCATTTAGACAAGTCCATAGATGGAGTGAGGTTTTCATTTTGGTGAGCCCTTTGAACAGGATGAGAGACTTAGTTGGGGACAGTCACCTTAAACTGAAGGAAGTAGTACTAGTTTGGGGCTTTATTTAGACTATTCAGCGGAGAATGGAAACTGTCCCCAAGACCCTACTTTTCTTTAGTGAGTTGAGCAAAGTTGTACAACCCTGAGAAAGTACCTGAGGTTCATGGGCAGGAAATAAGGCAGGGTATCTGAGCTTTCAGTGAGTTCTTGGTCACCTAAGGGGGATATATATATATTTTGAGAGAGAGTAATCTAGCAGGTACAGATACTTCCTTTCTGGAAAACAATATGTACGATTACCGTATGCACAGGAGACATTCAAAATAGTTCTCTTTGTTTTGATCAGTATTTGTTAAATCATCTTAGGGTGGTAGAAGCTTAATCTTGATAAGTAAGACCCCACCACAGACTCCGTATATATAGTTTCTGTATAGTGTCCAGATGTTCACATGGTGATGTGAATGTAATTCTCGCAGTCTTTATCTACCCATACCAGCATCCATTGCAATGCCAGATACTTAATTATGCAGATTATTACCAAGTCTTACTATTTTTCTTTACCTTAAGCTCTCTCTCTCTTTTGTATTTCATTATGATTTTATTTGGGGCTTCCCAGGTAGTAAAGAATCTGCCTACCAATGCAGGAGCCGCAGGAGACACAGCAGGAGATCCCTGGGTTGGAAGTTATCCTGGAGTAGGAAATGGCAACCCACTCCAGTATTCCTGCCTGGAAAATCCAAAGGAAAGAGGAGCCTGGACAACTACAGTCCAAGGGGTTGCAAAGAGTTGTCCACATCTGATCATGCATGTGTATTTTATTTAAAAAATTTTTATTGAATTATAGTTGATTTACAACATTGTGTTTAATTTCTTCTGTGCAGCAAGCTGACTCAGTTACACACACACACACACACACATTCTTTTTCATAGTCTTTTCCATTACGGTTTGTCACAGGATATTGAATATAGTTCCCTGTGCTATATAGTAGGAACTTTTTGTGTATCCATCCTGTATATGATGGTTTGCATCTGCTAATCCCAAACTCCCAATCCTTCCCTCCCCCGGCCCCTCCCCCTTGGTAACCATACATCAGTATTTGTGAGTCTGTTTTTGTTTCACAGATATGTTCATTTGGGTCATATTTTAGAGTCCATATGTAAGTGATATAATATGATATTAATATTTGTCTTTCTCTTTCTGACTTACTTTGCTTACTATGGTAATCTCTAGGTCCATCCATGTTGCTGCAAATGTCATTATTTCATTCTTTTTAGTGGCTGAGTAATATTCCAGTGTGTGTGTGTATGTGTGTGTGTGTTTACCACATCTTCTTTATCCTTTAATCTGTCAGAGGACTTTTCGGTTGTTTCCATGTTTTGGCTATTGTGGATAGAGTGGCTGTGTATGTTGGGGTGCATGTGTCTTTTTGAATTATGATTTTGTTTGGGCATATGGCGTGCTGTGATTCATGGGGTCGTGGAGAGTCGGACACGACTGAGCGACTGAACTGAACTGAACTGATGCCCAGGATTGGGATTGCTGAATTATATGGCAACTCTGATTTTAGTTTTTGAGGAACTTCCATACTGTTTTTCATAGTAGCTGTACTAGTTTACATTGCCACCAACAGAGTAGGAGGGTTCCCTTTTCTCCACACCCTCTCCAGCATATGTTATTTGCAGACTTTTAAATGATGGCCATTCTGACTGGTGTGAGGTGGTACCTCATTGCTGTTTTGATTTGCATTTCCCTAATAATCAACTATGATGAACATCTTTTCATGTGCTTATTGGCCATCTGTATATCTTCTTTGGAGAAATGTCTATTCAGTTGATCTTAAGGCCTGGAGGGCTATAGTCCATGGGGTCGCAAGAGTCAGACATGACTGAGATTAAACTACCACCAAGGTCCCTTTATGGATCAGTTTTCTCTCAGCCACTCCTGTGGCTCTTTGTGGGGGGCAAAGACAATGAGGCTGCCTCAGACTGTTTGCCGAAACACAACACTCAGACATTTTTATTTTGTAGTCCCTGCCCCTACACTGAGTTCTATCTGGGAATGCGGGCATTGATTCTGTTCTCCTCACCTCCCTCTAACTGATGTGAGGCTCTCTCTTTCCCCTTCCTCACTGGGGCTCAATATTAGGTGAATGAGGAGAGGTAGTCAAAGTTTATGGGGTTCTTTCTTAGGAGCTATAATAAGCGCAGATAATTTTAACTTTAAAGAAAAGAAATCCTAACCAACAGTGGTTTAAACAGTTGATTATCTCATACAACAGGAGGTCTAGAGACACAGGCCAGGACTGGCACAGCAGCTTGACTATCTAACCAGGCATTCATCTTCTTGCCATACTCCCATTGTGTTACCCTCAGCTGTTAGCTTTTGTTACTGTGTTTGTCACCATTGTGCTTGTCATGTTCACCCAGCAACTGGCACACCTCAAGGTATCATAATACAATGCCATACAGTTTGTCCAAATGGGGAAGGGCTAGATGAGCTACAAGAAATGATAGGGGGAAGTCCTCTATATATATTATAAAATTTATCTCACCATAGTTACAAATCCACAGAAACCCACCCAAATTAGGCCAAGGCAAGAAGAGAACTTGTTGGAAGATGTAAGTGTATCTTATGGACCTAAGGATAGGAAGTATAGCTGAACTTGACTGTGGACTAGAAGCAGGACCCAGAAAACTGTTATGAACCAGTACAGCTGTCCTGCCTTCCTTCTCTGGACACATGATCTCTTATTGCCTGCTTTATTTTTCTTTCTTGGCATTAGCTTTCTCTATTTCTCTGTGTACAAACTAGAAAATGGTCACTTTAGTCATACCTGTTCAAATGCAAGACTGAGTACCATCTCTTATGTTTTAAGTTCTCTGGGGAAAGAATATGATTGGTCCAATTTTGATTGTATGTCAGTCTTTAATCCAATTTGTGACCATGGGGATGGGTCAAATGACTTAGCAGTTCTTAGGAGCTGTGCAAGAATACTCTTTTGAGAAGGGGCCATGGGTGTATATGTGTCTGTGTGGCAGTGGTTATTGAAGAAGAAGTAATAGACAGCTCTACTATTCTTTTGCTATCCTCAGTCTGAGGAATGTGTTAGTCACTTAGCCATGTCTGACTTTTTGTGACCCCATGGACTGTAGCCCACCAGGCTCCTCTGTCCATGGAATTCTTCAGGCAAGAATACTGGAGTGGGTTGCCATTCCCTTCTCCAGAGGATTTTCTTGACCCAGGGATTGAACCTCGGTCTCCTGCATTGCAGACAGATTCTTTACTGTGTCAGCCACCAGGGAAGCCCAATCTGAGGAAAGATAAATCAAATTAACCATTCATTCATTCTATAGACATTGGTCTCAGTTTTTTTCCTCTTATATTTTCTTTCAGAGAGTGTCAGTACCATTTATGTAGTTGCCCACATTATTAACTCTATACCACCAATAAGCATCACAGTAGCTAATATTCATTGAATACTGTACTATGTGATAGGTATTATATATACATTATTTTAAGTTCAATCTCAAAACAACTACAAATAAGTGCTATCTATTTTGTAGATAAGCAAAGTGAAATTTAGAGATGTTAAGTCAACATCTCTTCAACATCTCTTTTGGATTACTGCAGTAACCTGCCATCTCCCCTGCCTCTGATCTGGCCTCTCCAATTCTTTTTCTGCCTGGCAGAAAAAGTGGTATTTCTAAAACACAACAGATTTGTTATGTTTGATCATGCTACTTTCCTGCTTAAAATCCTTATAAGGTTCCCTCAAGATAAAGTCCAAATTCCTTCACAGAATGTATAAAACCTTTCATGATCTGGGCAGCCTTTACCTTACCAACCTCTAGCCTCATCTCTTTCAATCTTGTACCTCAGTCTATCCTCAAGCCACACAGATTATTTGCAGTTCATAACAATTCATTTCTTTCCTCTGCACAACAACCCTGTAGTCATTATCCTGCAGACTCCTACACATTACTCATAGTCAGGATTCGACTTAGATGTTACCCTATTCAGAAGTCTTTCCTGATTGAATTTGGTTCTCCTCCTTTATACTTTTGTATCACAGTGATTTTCTCTTATGCTTATCAAATCATGCTGTAATTGTGTGTTAACTTATTCTGTCTCTTGCATTGGATCGTAAAGTCCTTGAGTGGAAAGATGAAGTATAGTTTAGTTTTGAAAACCCTAAGATTATGGTAGTGCTTGGTGTGTATTTGTTGCTCAATAAATATTTGTTAAATGAATGAATCTGGGAGAAATCTGGAAGAACTTACAAAGTTACCTGGAGAGAAACAGATATTCAACATTTCTTGTTTAGTGAATGAATTATTCTGATAGCTATTTCTCCTTAACTATATTCCTTTGGCTTGTTATTTATAAAAATTGAGCAGATACAAATTTAAAAATTGAGAAAATTAACCATAAAAACATATCACAAAATAATAAAATAAGAAAGTGATACAAAACAGTAACCTAGGAGTGTTAAACTTAATGCAAGATAAAGA
Organism: Moschus berezovskii; assembly: GCF_049115385.1. Lineage (NCBI taxonomy): Eukaryota > Metazoa > Chordata > Mammalia > Artiodactyla > Moschidae > Moschus > Moschus berezovskii. Next base: position 28,073,174 of record NC_142480.1, on the reverse strand, counting down.
AGACTGAATGAAGTAACGAAGTTTGAGACTGGGGAAGAAAAAGCAAGGAATTGAATTTTTTTCAGCGCCTTCTAAATTGAATGGATTTTTTCCTGGTAATATCTGATTTAATTCTTAGAGTAATTCTTTGAGGTTGCTATGCTACAGCTGCATTAAAACTAAGGAAATTAAAGATCAGAGTAAAATAAACTGAATGATTATACAATAAACTTTCTACAGATAGAAATCAAGTGAAACAAAACTCAACCATAAAAAATATGGAGTATATGTGAGGATAAATCACTCAACACCCTAAATGATCCTTTTTTGGGGTCTCTGTATCAGCTTTCCAGCTTTCTTTCCTAAAGTGATTTCCTTCACTCTCATCTGCTTTGAATATATGGATACATCCTTCCTTTTATCAGGATAAATTCCATCTCCTCTTTCAAGCTTTGTCTCACTCAAGTTGCTTCTTGAGTGAAATTTGTTTCATTAGACCTGTTTTTTGATTTAGCTAAACTTTTTGGAACCTAGCAAAGCACGCTGACTTCTCTTTCAGAGAATTATAAGGACACAGCACTAAAAACCAACACAAAAGAGGCTATTAGTATAGATCACTCAGGAGAAAAAAAATCCTTAATAGTGGCAGTGTTTAAGTGACTATATTCTGCGCTGTGAGAACAACTGGAGTCATTTTTAACTTCCACCACTCCCTACTTCTTAGTCGGGTCAGTTTTCTAAACTTTCTAAGTCTCAGTTTTCTTATCTACGAAAAGAGGATCGTATGAAGCGTCTCCTACCTACTCCAGAACTTCTGTGAGGAGCAAATTAGAGGACATACGTGAAAATATTTCACAGACATTTGGCAGAAGGCTAAAAAATGTTTGTTCTTGGCTACAGATGAGACCACGACAAGTTTTGTTCCTGGGCTAAAGAAACTCAGAAGCTAATCGCTAGGGAATGGAAGCCGAGCGTTGCTACGTGACGTCATCACTCCGCGCCAGACGCGACGGTTTCCGGATTGGGCTTGAGGCCGTATTCCGCATTATGGGGGTTTGGATTCGTTTGCTCGTTTTTGGTGGAGTGTCGCTTCGGGGCTGCGGCGGGGCCTGTGTCCCGCTCGTGGGAAGCCGACTATTGATTTGTCGGCGCCAGGTCCGTGGTGCTGCAGGGCAGGTTGGAGGCGGGCGGGTCGGAGATGCTGGGGCGCCAGGGCGGCAGGTTCTCTGCAGGTGCTCTGCAATTGCCTCTTGCCAAGGACTCACTTCAGTCCCTCTTGGGCCCCCTCCCCTGCTCAGTGAGACCCCAGTTGTCTGGACGTGCCCACTTTCCAGGCAGGCCCCCAGTAGGACCAGGGCGAGGCAAAGAAGGATGTGAAATAGACGGTTCGAACATGGATGTGTGACTTACACATGCTTTCTTAGTGTTGTTTATTTAGAAAATAGGTTAAAGAGAAGGAAAACACGTGGAGGATTTAACTCCGTAAAGAGGGAGATGATTTACGTGCCATTTTTAACGGCTGGCAAATAAATTACAACTTAAACAGTGTGTCTCTTGCAGTTGTGATCAACAGCTATTTGTAAATAACACTAAAGGCCTAACTAATGGAGATGAGCAGAATTAGTAGAAAAGAGCCTTGTTAATCGCAAATACCTAATTGTTTAACCGTGTAATATTGGAGAAAGCTTATTTTAAAACTGTTTTTTCTTCTTCTTCTCAAGTTCTCTGGCGCTGAGAGTGAGACCCTAAAACAAAGAAGATCACAAATCATGTCTCGAGGACTTCCAAAGCAGAAACCGATAGAAGGTGTTAAACAAGTTATAGTTGTGGCTTCTGGAAAGGGTGGAGTTGGAAAGTCTACTACAGCAGGTATTAATAGGATATTCTCATTTTGAGTAGAACTTTAGGCCAACTGGCAAGTGCACAATATTAAAATTATAATTTTGTTCTTGAAAAGGTATTTGTGAAGTTTGTAATAGCTGGTTCCTTAGTATGAGGAGTTGGTAGTGATTGAGGGCTTAGATTTTGGAGTTAGGCAGAACTAGATATGTTGCCAGGTTTTTGACTCCTTAACTGAGGAAAAGGTAGTCAGGTTGCCCATCAGATCTTCAGTTTACTTAACTGTAAAGTGACAATGATGATAATCTTTTTCATAGGGTGGTCATGCAAATTAAACAAGTTAACCACTTAGCCCCCTGTCTCCTACATAGTAAGTACTCAATGTTTGGTGGTTATTATTATTTTTAAAACATTTAGTAAGTTTAATGCTAAATTTATTTCTGTTTTTTTAATACTAAATTTATTTGTTTTATTTGCATTCTTTTCTAGTCTTTTTCAGTGTACATTTAGCTAAGTAGTTGGAATGAGATTGCTTACATTATTGTGACCTATTTTCATTTAACCGTAACAGTTTTCCAGCATTTATAAAGTCAAAATAGATCTAATATTTGAAAATCTTTTAATTATTTAAAACATTTACTCTTTAGATCTTTATATTAATATACTGGAACAGAGAATTTTTTTTTGGTGGAGTTTTCAAATTGATTATAGATTTCATTGTGACTGAAATGGTGCTTTCGGAACCCGTAAAAGAAGTCCCACTAGAAATGTAAGAGGTACCATCCAGGACTGCTGCTAAGTCGCTTCAGTTGTGTCCGACTCTGTGCGACCCCATAGATGGCAGCCTACCAGGCTTCTCCGTCCATGGGATTTTCTAGGCAAGAGTACTGGAGTGGCTTGCCATTGCCTTCTCTGCCATCCAGGACTAATTAACAGGTATTCCCAATTTTTTTCAAAAGAAACTTTTTATTTCTAAAAAAAAAATTTCAGTATAATAATGTAAAAAGGTAACGCCCCCTCCTTCCAGTTCAACAGAGGCAACTTGTATTATTAATTTGAAGTCATAAATCTCTCAGGTTTTGTTGCATCACTTATAATTTTCAGTCATTTTAATAGGAATGGCTTAATTCAGATCTTAATCTATCCTTTTTGCGGTTGATTAAAAAAATAACTATCATTATTATATTTCATTTTGTTAGTTTTGACATAGTTCATTATTAAGGTCTTGTATATATTCATGTATTTTTTTTTCAACTTTTGACTAAAATTTCTGCATTTTTTTCAAATTGAAGTGTAGCTGATGTACAGTATTATGTAAGTTCCAGGTATACAGCATAGTTCACAATTTTTAAAGGTTATATTCCATTTATGGTTATTATAAAATACTGGATCTAATCCCTGTGTTGTATAATATATCCTTGTAGCTTATTTATTTTATAATAGTAGTTTTACCTCTTAATTCCCTACTCCATTTTGCACCTCCTCCCTAAGATCTGTAAAGTTTTTTTTCCTCAGATATTAATCTAAACTTGGGGTATATATGTACCTTAAAATTACTTAATTCCATTGAAACCAATGACATTTTGAAATATAAAGGGTCAGGTACAGAGTTCTGTAACTTTCACTAGAGATCCTGTGTGTTGACTCAAAGCCATATTTGGTAATTCCTGGATACAGCTGTTGTGTAGTTGTATAACCAGTTATAGATCCAACTATATAGTGTTATTAGCTTAGTTTTTTCCCCCCATTTTGATTTGAATGTATTGTGGAAGTTTTTCAGATATTTTGAAGAAATTAAGATTTAACAAGTATTGTGGTTATGATAGACTCCTACTATACTATTTGATAGATACCATATTATTATTTAAAATGGTTAGTGGTTTTTCTTAATGAATTTATGCTGTATCCTACACACTCTTGCTTTCTTTCCTAAGGATGTACAATCTATTTGATATTTTGTTTTTAAAAATTGGAAGCTCTTAGTTTTCAGTTCTAGAATCCACTTCTACTTGTGTTTTGAAAATTAAGGTTTCAAAAAAAAATAATACCTGTTTTCAGTGGTGTGAATCCTTTTGCAGGCTCTGTGTATACTTGAATTGGTTAAAGATGGAAGGCATTTTCATGATAACAGCCATAAGTTCTTTGGGTTTTGTGCATTATAATTTGTCAAATCTGTAGGCTAGCACTTGTTTAAGACAAATTTATTTATTGTTTTAGGTTCTAAGATCATCTAATGCCATGGGCTGTGGCAGCATTTAGACAGGAAAATATATGAGAAAATGTTCAGTGTATGACATATGTGTGCTTTAGTAAGCGTCCCTTCCTTGCTTTTCATCTTTGTTAGCATCATACCATCTATCTCAAATAATTGATCTATACTTTTTCTTAACTGCTCTCTCTGCTTTAGAAATAGATTATTTCTGTGTAACTCTGTTGGCATTATATTTCTTTCCCTTATATCTATTTATTCCAATTCCAAACTGTCTCAAAATATTTCCCATCTGAATATGGGTGCTAGAAATATTTTGGATTAGAATGAGGACATTTGATTAATGCAAACATGCTTTTAGATTCTATTGTGTAAATGGAGAAAGACCCTCACATTGAAATGAATTACTCTGCCTCACAGTTGGATTATGTTTAACCTACAATATACCTGAAATTCAGAATTATTTTATTATTTATGATTTAATGATTAAATATTAAAAATTAATAATGATTTAATAATGTATTGTCAAGTGCCGTTCCCTAGGCTGAGTGCTTTACACTTAGAATTTGATTTGATTCTCACAACAGTTATGAAATAGGACCTCATTTTATCGAGGAGGAAACATACTTGGGGTAAAAATAGTCGATTGTAAAACACAGATTTGTGATACTGGGGTTTGAACCAGGTCTGCCTTGAGAGTTTATGTTCTTAAATACTTAAAAGAAACAGTTCTGGCATCATCTGTAACATTGTGCGGTAAGACATTGTGATCCACAGTGTGAGGGTCTGTTTATCAATTTGGGAATTTATTTCTTTTGGTCATCATCTCGTCTCTTTCTCATCTCAGGTGTAGCATATCTCTCTTGCTGGGTTAACAGTGGTTTGGGGGCCTACTACTTTCCCCGTTTATGTCTGAGATTCACTTTTAATAGGCACTTTTGGGAAAATGTTTCACTGTCTTACCTTTTTACCTTTTTCCCTTCCCTCTCCTCACTGGTCCAAGCTTTCAGTTATGTGGGTATTTGTGAGCTGAGTATTTGGAATTCCTGTATTACCTGCATTTTTTTTAAAAAACAATAGGATCAGCTCCATTTTTATTAAAACGTAATTTTTCTGCAAAGTATATTTTGAAAATAATTGAATGATATATACATTAATATGATTGAAACATTTAATGGATTATTTAAACACACTTGTAACATATGATAAATGGATTATTTAAAGTTTTGAGGCAGGCATCTGTTGGTTATGCTGAAATGTTACTTTCCTTTTTGTCTTTTTTACTTTCTATAGTCTCTCCATGTCCTTGTTGTTTTTTTTAATAAAGGATTTATATTAAAATTTTATTTGCTTTGGTTATTACCTTGAAAATATTAAAAGGCAAAATGAATTCTGGTAGAAGGAAAGTTACTAAATTTAATTACTTTTTTGTTTCTTACAGTGAACCTTGCACTTGCTCTAGCAGCGAATGATTTGGTAGGTATTTACTAATAGAACTACTAATTTATTAACATATTTTAAGTCAATGATTTAGAGCATACTGATGTTTTTCATTTACTCTTATCAGGGTCTGTATATTGTAGCTCTAGTTACTTGCATGTCTTTAAGGGGCTAAAAAATCTGCCAGAAGTACTGGTTACATTTACTAATGGTGATGAAAATGGAAGGGGATTGCTGGTCAAGGAATTCAGGTAGCCTCTAGAAGTTAGAGAAGGCAAGAAATGTTTTTTTTTCCTTAGAGCCTCCCAAAGGTATGTAATCGTGTCTGCACCTGAATTCTAGCTCATTGAAACCCATTTGAATTTCTGTGATAATTTTTTACAGTAGAAGTAGGAAATTGATACAGGAAGTCAGTTTTCTTAGTCCTTAAAATTTCAAGTGTCTTTATTTTATCTTCATATTTGCTAGTTTGACTAGATGTAGAATTCCAGGTTCACAATAATTTGCTCTCTGAACCTTGAAAACAGCTTTCCATTTTCTTCTAGCATGCTAAAAAGATGTCTGATGATAGTCTGATTCATACTGCTTTGTAATAACCTGTATTTTTCCCCTTGAGGCTTTTATGAGTTTCCTTTATGTCTTTTAAATTTAGAAATGTCACAGATATGTGTCTGGTTGTTGGCATTACATTTTTTTTTACCTGTTTGGAAATTGGGCAAGCAGTACAAGGCTTGAGTCTTTTTCAGCTTAGGGAAAATTTCCTCATTGATTACTTTTTGTGATGTGCTTGTTCTTTCTCCAGAAATCTATTAGGTAGATATTGACTGTTTATGCTTGTTTATTTTTCTCTCTTATTTTCCATCTCTTTGTCTTTTGCTCTGTGTTTTGAAAGATGTCTTATGCTATTTTCCACACTGCTATATTAGGTTGCGGTTGTTATTTAGTCCTTTTTATTTTTATTTTTAATTTGGAAATTATATTTTTTCTAGTTTTTCAGACCTGTTTCCCTATTTTGCAGTTGCTTTTCCTGATCACTTAAAAAAACGATTGTACCATTAGTTTGAGTCTTTCTGAGGATCCTAATTAGAATTAATAAAAAAGGTTCCTTTTAATGATCTCTATTTATTTAGCACGGTGATTCTTATAATGTGGTCCTCTGACCAGCAAGGAGAAGGCAAGGGCACCCCACTCCAGTACTCTTGCCTGGAAAATCTCATGGATGGGGGAGCCTGGTAGGCTGCAGTCCATGGGGTCGCTAAGAGTCGGACACGACTGAGCGACTTCACTTTCACTTTTCACTTTCGTGCATTGGAGAAGGCAATGGCAACCCACTCCAGTGTTCTTGCCTGGAGAATCCCAGGGACGGTGGAGCCCGGTGGGCTGCCGTCTATGGGGTTGCACAGAGTCGGACATGACTGAAGTGACTTAGCAGCAGCAGCTGACCAGCAAAATGAACATCACCTGGGAACTTGTTAAACACATAAAATCTTGAGCCCCAGACCTACTGAATCAGAAACCCTCAAGGTGGAGTCCTACAGTTTGTGTTTTAACCAGCCCTCTGGGTGAGATTCCCTGGTGGCTCAGATGGTAAAGCGTTCTGCCCACAATGCAGGAGACTGGGGTTCGTATCCCTGGGTCGGGAAGATCCCGTGGAGAAGGAAATGGTAACCCACTTCAGTACGCTTGCCTAGAAAATTCCTTGATGGAAGAGCCTGGTGGGCTACGGCCCATGGGGTTGCAAAGAGTTGGACATGACTGAGCGACTTCACTAAAGTTTGAGAACCATGCATCTAGAATTTTTTAGAACTCTAAATTGCTAATGCACTCTTTTTGTTTTCCTGTGTGATTGTTTTTAATTTAGTTTTAAGGGTTTTTTTTTTTTTTTTTTCGGTTTCAATGCGAATTTGGAATAGAAGAGAGATACTCATGTATGGTTGCTGCTGCTGCTGCTAAGTCACTTCAGTCGTGTCCGACTCTGTGCGACCCCATAGACGGCAGCCCACCGGGCTTCCCCGTCCCTGGGATTCTCCAGGCAAGAACACTGGAGTGGGTTGCCATTTCCTTCTCCAATGCATGACAGTGAAAAGTGAAAGTGAAGTCGCTCAGTCGTGTTTGACTCTTCACGACCCCATGGACTGCAGCCTACCAGGCTCCTCCATCCATGGGATTTTCCAGGCAAGAGTACTGGAGTGGGTTGCCATTGCCTGCATGTATGGTTAGGCAACTTTATTGAAATAAAAGCCAGTACTACTTTTTAAAGAATACTTTTTATTAGAGCACTTAGTTACCTTGAAGAAAGGACCCCATCTTTCTTAAATTAGGGAGGAAACAGGAAAAATTCAGTGGATAGGAAGGTAAGTAAATTCATAGGTGTGGGGATCTTTTAATTTGGTTATCATTTCAGCCAAAGCTTTGAGTCTTAAGATAATGTGAAGTAACCATGTAATAAACAATCTAAGGATGAAAAGCATAGTTAGAAGGGATTGATTCCTTCATGTTAAATGTTGCTAACGTTTTAAAAATATGTTTTTATTTATTTTCATTCATTTATTTTGGTTGTGCTGGGTCTTTGTTGCTGCTCGCGGCTTTTTCTAGTTACAGTGAGCACTGCCCTGTTGTGGTGCACAGGCATCTTGCTGCCTCTGGGCCCGTGGGCTTCCGTAGCTGCAGCACACAGGCTTAGTAGCTGTGGCTCGAGGGCCCTAGAGTGTGGCAGGCTTCAGCAGTTGTGGTGCATGGGCTTAGTTGCCCCACAGCATGTGAAATCTTCCCAGACCAGGGATCAAACCATGTCCCCTGCTTTGGAAAGTGGATTTTTATCCAGTCCTAGATGTTGCTAGTTTGGTGAGATGGTAGCTCTGAAATTTCTGTTTTTCTGTTTGCTTCACTCTACCTGCACCCCCTCCTTTAGGGATGAGAGCAGCTTCGGCTTTAATGCTCTAGATGTATGGCAGGGAAATTGGCCGCAAGAAAGGAAAAGCAATATTTTTCTCTGGCCCACTTTTTCAGAAAGCATTTTAGTATCCTTAAGTGTCTTTAAACACATTGTAGAATTTTCCTTAGGAAGGGCTTCAGTATTCTGTTGCCCAGAAGGTGAGGTTTTTTTTTTTTTTTTTTTCCATGATTTTTTTTTTAAGCAATGTTAATATAGAACTTAGAAAAAAGAAAGTCAAGAAATTTGAGCAGCATGTCATGGAACTCAAAGATAATCTGACACAATGCAGTATTTTATAGTTGGTTACTGTCTTGTCCTAGTTAATTAGTTCACATGTATTTAAGAAAGGTTCATTGTATACAGCTTGTATACTTGATTAACTGTTTTTGATTTGGGAGCAACATGTTTGACTTAAACTGTGATCTGCTAGAGGACTAACTGCATATAGAAAAGACGATACATCATATATAAATATATGATTTATATATACCTGGCATAGTCTTATAATCTGTATTTCCCAACTTTAGATTTTAGTAATATTGCATTTATTTCAAGGACATGTTTGGTCTATAGGGAAAACTCAAGATTCCTCCAAGGCCTTCTCATTGCCTGAGCTGATATAGGTGGCTTATGTCCAGGGACATTTATTGGGGCATGGTACTAGGGTATGTTGCTTTGGGGCTTAAAACCTCCAGGTATGATGGTGTCTTTAGAGCTCATCTAGTGATTCATCCCCATGGAGTCTCAATTCCATGGAGCTTGTGTTGTAAGAGGGGTCTCTGACCCACTTACCCTTTAAGCCAACTTTGCCCAAGACCTTGCTGACTGTTTTCTCCGTTCTTCCTTGGGTTGCCTTTTTTCAGCATCGCAGTGGGAAGATCTAGTAAGACTTGTTTGTTGGCCTAGAGGAAACAGGTCCAGGAAGTTACTCATTTTACTTACAATGTTGGTCTTAATAATCTCTAAACAGGGTTATATAAACCCCAGGGGATATGTAAGATAGTCATTGGAATGTGGAATTTTTCTTTATTTGTATGAATTTTTATCTTTTAAATTTATGTTTTTTGTATATCCTTTATAATTTATAGTAAATTAGTATAGTGGCTCTAATAAAGTCAACAGATGTATTAACATGTATTGAGGTTGTATACCTAAACATTTTTCACCGAGTAGGGTACGTGGTCAAAAAAGTTTGGTTGTGCTTGGTTCAAAAGAAGACTACTTTATAGATGGAAATAAAAGTCTTGGAGGAATAGGGTGTGAATTTTCCCTGCCTTTTCTTTGCCTTTTGTACTTTTCTTTGGGGATGTAGAAGGTAGTGTTACAGGGCAGAATTTGGGATCCTGTCATGTGTACCATGCATTTAAATATTCAGTCCTGTGGTATATTGGAGCTGGCTCATGCTAGGTGTGAGAACTGATTGTTAAATTTTCAAGAATTTTGCAGTTGATATCCTGTTGTTAGCTCAAAATAGGCCATGGTGGGAGTATTTAATTAATGAAAATTGACAAATACTGAAAATTAGACTTCCCACCTCACCCTGGGCCATTGTTAAACATTTTCTGGCACAACACTGATTATACATGTTACCAATTATATATTTTAGTATTTCTTTTTTCTATCTTCTTAACCAATTTTATTATGGATCTCATTCTTCTACAGTATAAATTTAGTGAACAGAGAAGCACTGAAACTGGAGAGGGGAAGGTAAAGGTCACCAGAAACCATTGATAAGCTCTGTGATATTCCTAAATCAGTTTCAGTTCAGTTCAGTCGCTCAGTCTTGTCCGACTCTCTGCGACCCCATGAATCGCAGCACACCAGGCCTCCCTGTCCATCACCAACTCCTGGAGTTCACTCAACCTCATGTCCATCGAGTTGGTGATGCCATCCAGCGATCTCATCCTCTGTCGTCCCCTTTTCCTCCTGCCCTCAATCCCTCCCAGCATCAGGGTCTTTTCCAATGAGTCAACTCTTTGCATGAGGTGGCCAAAGTATTGGAGTTTCAGCTTTAGCATCAGTCCTTCCAATGAACACCCAGGACTGATCTTTAGAATGGACTGGTTGGGTCTCCTTGCAGTCCAAGGTGCTCTCAAGAGTCTTCTCCAACACCACCAGTTTATTTCAGTTCATTTTAGTTCAACAGACATTTAATGAGCACCTCTAACACTCACTGTCAGCCACAATGAGTATGGGTATATAGAGAAAAGTAAATATGCCTACTAAGAATGCATTAACAAAACTGTTTTCTTTTGTGTATATATAATTATATAAGTGTATATATGTCTTTTTGTGTACGTGTGTGTATTTTGTTGATGGTAATCGTTTCAGTTCAGTAATCGTTTCTTCTGTGAGTGAGAAAGTGTGCTTAAAGCAACACTTAATAAGGTTTTACCATAATTTGTTACAGAGTAGGCACACTGTGCACTCTTAAAGGTTTTATAATCTAGTGAAGACAAGAGGAAGATAAATGTCTTAAAATGATGAACCGTGTTCAAGGTCAAGTATCAGTGTTTCTGTCCAAGACAACTAGCTTTTATTTCAGAGAAAAGCCATCTTTTTTCATAGAGCATTTTTGTGAACGTAATTATATTTGCCTTTCACAGAAGCCTATAATGCAGTACACTTAGTTTATCAGTTTTACACTCTTTATTGATTCTGCCCTATCCTTGTCACATTTCATCAGCCAGCAAATGTCCTTTTTTGTCTCTGCAATATTTTTCCAGTATGTATCTTTGTTTTTTCACTGTTCCCACTCTAATTAAGCCTCATATTACTTCTTTTTGGCTCATTCATTCATGTATGAACAGTTACAGAATGCCTACCTTTCCCCAAGAATTTTGCTACTTTGGAGAATATAGAAATGCATGAAATACAGCCAGCCCCTGCCTTTAAGGGCCTTGCAGACCAAGAGACTGCTGCAAGCACCTCTTACCTGCCCAAGCACAAATCCATTCAGTACATAATGCCAGATTATTCTTACTTGAGCACCATTGGAACCCCATTTCACCCTGCTCAGAGTCACTCCTGAATGCCTTTGGTGAGCTTCAAGATCTTCTATAATCTGGCTCCCATCCACCTTTCTGGGTTTATTTTCAGCTCTTCTAAATGGTCCCTGTGCTCTGGCAAGTCTGGGTTACTTGCTGTTGCCAGTGTGGGCTTGATTATATTGATACTATGTTCTTAATAGCTTACAGTGTTTCTTCTATGTTTCTGCTGGAGTGTTCTCTACATTTTCTTCAGCTTTATACCTCCTCTCCTCCAGGCTGCCATGCATGGCTTGTGCTGGTTACCTGCCCCTCAAGTACTTCTCAAGGGATTTGACTGATGACAGACATCCAGGGTATCCTCTTCACGTGCACCCGCAGACTGCATTCTGATTCACACTGAGGCTCTGTATGAGCTGGCCTGCCCTGAGAGGTGCTTAGTGCCGTGCTCCCTGAATTTACTCCCAGTGAGGGTCTTTCTTCCATCTTGTGAAATCCAGTAGCACTATTTATTGTTACTATTACGTACCCATGTAACCATTCTGGTAATTTTTTATAGCAAATAAAAAAAAAACTTATCAAACATTTGTTATATGTTAAGCACTGTTCCTCATGATATGTTTCTTAATTCATTTATTCTTCATAGCGACCATATGGGAATAGATACTGTTATGATCCCTGTTGTACATAAGAAGCAGAAGCAGCTGTAGGCTAAGTAATTTGCCCAAGCTCACCCAGGAAGTAAATGGCAGAGCCAGGTTTGAATGCCATCCTAGATCCTGTGTGCTTAGCCTATTTCTTATACTACTCCTATGATAGCTAGATTCTTATGATTCAGAACTGTGTTGTCTTCATTCTTGGGTATTGACTTAGGAAATAACAAATGTTTGCTACATGGATGAATCAAGTGTATAGATTGGTTTCATAGTATATAAGTGCAAAGTTTTGTTTTGCCTTGTTTTTTGAGGAGTGGTGTGGGATGGGAGGGCTTGTTGTGGCTTAGTGGCCTGCACACTATTCTCTTCCTGATTCTTAAATGATAGTGTGCTCCATCATTCTACTTGGCTCTCTTCTCATTTTATATTGTCCAATAATCTCATCTTTTCCCACTACCCCAGTAACTACTCATGTGCCCTGGATTCTAAATGCATCAGCAGCCTAGATATCTCTCCTGGGTGCCAGACCTGGCTGCCTTACCTACTGTAGGTGCCCATTTGAGTGCTTTACAAACATTTAGGCTCAACATGTAGAAAACCAAACTCTTCTTTCTGGTAATTATCTTTGTCCTGGGACAGTCACGTGGTTCCCTCCCACCTCCAAATCAGATACCTGTTCCTGCTGCTTCTACCCCTCAAGACTTTCTGGAGTGTGTCTTCTCATTTCATCCCCTAATGCCATATCTTTTCAGACCTTTATTATGGATCTTTCATGAGGTGATTCCAGCTGTTTATTTTCTCTGCTATGATGCTTTGAGGACAGGACTAGTACTTCCCATATTATTTTAGAGATCTGTTTCCTTGTTTAATTTCTGTGCTAGTTTAGGAACCTTTTTGGGCCAAAGATCTTGGCCTTATTCCCTTTTTTTAAATTCTCAGTCTCTAGTCCAGTGATGGTATATAGAAGGCTCTTAGTAAATGTTGGTAATGACAGTGGAACACGTTAAGTGACGAGTGGTTGTGAATATATATACTAATATATTTCACATATGTAAATTCTAAGTGCTGGATAAGCTATCTATGATTTGTTGAATGCTAAATTATGCCCCTTTCCCCCCTGAGCAAATGAATGAAATTGACATCTAAGTGGGATAATATGACGTGCTTAGCACAATGGCTGATACATAGTAAGCTTTAAATTACTTTTTAGTATTGTAGCTAAATAAAAATTTTTTGCAAGTAATGTCTCAAAAATTGATGGGCATTTTACTTAATTGGCTATTAACAAAAACTTATTTTAAGTTTTTACTTATTTTCCATTGCTACAGTGAATCATTACGTAGAATTTTAATTGGACTGAAAGATGGAAAAGGAAGCAGTATAATCTTCAAAGAGTTTGTGTTTCTTTGGTAATTTTTTTTCCATTGATGTTTATCTCAAAATACTTATTTTTTCCCCATGATTATATAATGTCTTTACACTTATTCTTTGCAGATATACTGCTCTATTTCACAAAATTATTATGAAAGGCTCTTAAACATAATTAAGATTGTCTTAAGTCTTTGAAGTTCTGTGATTATGTTGGGAAGTTTTAGTTCAAGATTAGGTTTTGGTTTTTGAAAAGTTCATTGATCTTGGAAACAGAACATGATATGTACTGCCACTTAAAACATTATGATTTTCTTCATTAATAGTTATGTGTATAGCAGTTAACAGTCTAGCTTTATGGTGGCAAACACACCTGGGCTTGATTCTGGCTCTGCCTCTTGCAACCTGTGTAACTTTTGCCTATACCTACCTCTTAAGGCTGTGAGTATTAAAGGAGATAATACATATATAGCACTTAATTCAGTGTCTGGCACATTGTTGTTGCCGTTCAGTCGCCTCTGACTCTTTGTAACCCCGTGGTCTGGCATATAGTAAATGCCAATAAGAACATTAGCTGTTCTAAATTCCAGCCTGGATACATTAACTATAATATTGGTTATAATGTGAATTTGGATTAAATATGAATGAAACTCTGTTTTTCACAATTCCTAGGAAACCCTGATGTATACTACTTAGCTCATATTGGGGATTATCTTCTCTTTAATGCCAGTGTTGTAAAGAAATTACAGTATATTAAAGTAACCTGTTAATTTTTTTTAATCATTGCTTGGTAGTATATACAACATACACATTTCTTATAAAAATATTTTGTTTTGTTAATGGTTAGCCATTTTGGAGGAAGGGTGCACTGTTAGTGTTCAAAGTATAGATATTTTAAAGCTGAAGAGGAAACTCGCACAAGAGATCCACAATTGCAAAATCATTTTTCCTCCTTTTTGTTCTTCAATTCAAAAGTAATTCTTGGTAAGGAGTGTTTTTTAAGTGAATTTGAACTCACATGTTTGGACATTTACTGAGGAGAGACTCAGAAGATATATCTGTAACTAGAGCAAAAATCTTAATTAAAACTAAGAATTTGTTTTAGGATAAGAAATGGATTTATTTTAGTAGTTATAAATAAATTTATAATGACTTTCTTACAAATATTTGATAATTGTGATCGCTACACATATTCATACATATTACATTCATAGGGGATTATCAGTTTATAATTAATGAAAAGAATGAACAGATTTCCAGTGAAGCACTTTTGTCTTGGACTTCCCCGGTAGCTCAGCTGGTAAAGAATCCGCCTGCAATGCGGGAGATCTGTTTGATCCCTGGGTTGAGAAGATCCACTGGAGGAAGGCATGGCAACCAACTCCAGTATTCTTGCCTGGAGAATCCCCATGGACAGAGGAGCCTGGCGGGCTGCACTGCATGGGGTCGCAAAGAGTTGGACACGACTGAGTGACTAAGCACAGCAGAGTACTTTTGTCTTATTCCTTCATATATAGGTTTGTTCATTCTTTTATAAAAACATTTGTTGAGGGCCTGTCATCTCCTAGGTTCTGTGCTTGACATAGGAATTCAGAGCTGAAAAAGCCCTACTGCTGTCCTCATCTTAGTTAATTTACAGCCTGAGTGCCTGTTTGGGAGATTGTTATTTCAGGTGGAGCCAGGATCTCTGTGTGACTGGATGATTTTTGACTTGTCTCTGGTCTGCTTCTCTTCTCATTTGCCACAGATGCTCTTCCAAATCTTTCCCATTCCACATTTCTTCACCCCTGGCATGTGATCTTGCCTCCTATTCAACTTGAAAAATGGACTTTTCCTCGGTAACGTGTTTACTGTCCTCTCCCTCTATCATTTGTATCTTTCTGTGATCATCATGACTACCTTCCTCAGGGAAAGAGATTTCAGACCCGATACCTCTGCCTGGACTCTTGATCCTCCATTTTCTGCCTTTTCTAGGATTTGACTCATACGTTCCTTTTGGTTATCTTCAGTTTATCTTTACTCATTCCTTCCCCTTGGTCTAGAGAGCTGCTCATCTCACTCATACACATAGAAAAGTATAAATGTGTATTTGTTGGGTGAGTGAATGAATCAGCAGATCTTCTTTAGCCCCTGGGTCCCCTCAATCTTCTGCCCCCTCTGACTTTCCAGTTATAGCCATACTTGAGAGAGTTGTCTCCACCTGCTGTGTCAGTTTACCCAATTCTCATTTATTTCTCAACTTCTGTAATTTGACTTATTACTATGCTGTTGAATTTCCTCTTGTAGTTATCAGCTATCCGCCAAATATGTATTCTCTGTCCAAACTGCTTGATTCTACTTGATATCCTGCTACATTTGATACTGCTGACCACAGTGGCTGACGTGTTAGAGAATCTTTGTTTGGCTTTTTCATCATTCTATCTTGATTCTTATCTCTTTCTCCAACCCTTTCAGTTTCCTCTCTAACTTTTCATATTGCTCCATTTGTATATTTTAACGTTTTTCTCCCTTATTCTTAACATGCCTTCCCTTTGTCTTTATATACTGCGTCTTTGTCATCTGTCTCTTTTTAAAAATCTAGACCCTTATTTTCAGTAGTTTGTTCAGCATCTCCATTTGGTGTTCTACAGATCTGTCAGATTTAAATCATTGAAATGGAACTACCATAATTTCCTTCCTCTCCTAAACCTTCTGTTCCTGTATTCTTTGATAATTCACTTATATGCTACCGTTACTCATGTCAGTTATCTATTGATGTGTAACAAACCACCCTAAACTTACTCATATAAAGCAACAACTATTTTATTTTGCTCATGGTTTCTATGGGACAAAAATATGGCTAAAGCATAGCTGGGATGGCTTGTCTTTGTTCTACAACATTTGGGGCTTCACTGGGGAAGATTCAAATGGCTGGGGACTTTAATTATCTGGGACTCTTCATTCATGTGCTTGGTCCTTGGACCAGGATGATTTGAAGGCTGAACTTAGCTGGGATTGTTGATTGGAGTACCTTTACCTGGCCTTTCCATATCACACGGGCTTCATCCCAGCATGGCAGCCTCAGTGCAGTTGGGCTTCTTACGTGATGGCTCAGAGCTTTGAGAGTTAACGCCCCAATGAATGAGGAGGAAGATGTATGGCCTTTTGTGACTAGTCTGGGTTGTCAGGCTGGGTTGTGGACCGAAGTACTCATGTGCTTCCCGGATTCAAGGGGGAGGAGGCATAGACCTCACTTCATAATGGCGGGGTACTAGTAAATATGTGGCCATGTTTTAAAAATACCACACCATATCTATTAATGTCCTGTGTAGAAACCTTGATATCCTGTCTTTCATTTCTTTAATGCCACCCCACTTTTATATATCTGTTACTAAGTACTGGCCTTTTTAAATTTGGAAGTATCTCCTTTTCTCCATTATCATGAACATATGTAAGACTTTTATTACCTTTCACTTAGAAGTTTTCATAACCTCTTAATTAGTCTTTATTATCTCTCCCACTTGAATTAAATAGTGATTCCTTACATTGACTGTAGGATAGTTCTTACTGCATACAGGTCTATGTCCAAATTGCTTAATTTAGCTCTTAAAGGTTGTTGTTGGTGGTTTAGTCACTAAGTCGTGTCCGCCTCTCGCGATCCCATGGACTGTAGCCTGCCAGGCTCTCTGTCCATGGGATTTCCCAGGCAAGAATACTGGAGTGGTTTGCCATTTCCCTCTCCAGGGGATCTTTCTGACCTAGAGATCGAACCTAGGTCTCTTGCACTGCAGGCAGTTTCTTAAAGGTTGTGTCTGCCTACATTTCCACTCGGTGGTTGACTTTGCTTTAGCTGCTCCTTTGCATTAGCTGTCTTCCTTGTTTTCTTTGTCCAGTTCCTTTCATTCTTCAAGTCTCATGTTGGCAGTTTTGTTCCTCTTCTAAACCTCCTTCCTCTCCGAAGCCTTTTTAGTGGCTTCACATAATGTCAATGTCACTTCTTCCTCGTTGGTTCATACGGTTATCTCGTGCCATTAGAATGACCATAACTTTCACAAGGTCAGGGACTATATCTTAAATTATCTGCCACTATTGCCTGTCCTATTATATACTCAGTAAATGCTTGCTGCTGCTGCTGCTGCTGCTAAGTCACTTCAGTTGTGTCCGACTCTGTGTGACCCCATAGACGGCAGCCCACCAGGCTCCCCTCGTCCCTGGGATTGCTGCTGCTACTGCTGCTGCTGAGTCACTTCAGTCGTGTCCGACTCTGTGTGACCCCATAGACGGCAGCCCACCAGGCTCCCCTGTCCCTGGGATTCTCCAGGCAAGAACACTGGAGTGGGTTGCCATTTCCTTCTCCAATGTGTGAAAGTGAAAAGTGAAAGTAAAGTCGCTCAGTCGTGTCCGACCCCTAGCGACCCCACGGACTGCAGCCCACCAGGCTCCTCCATCCATGGGATTTTCTAGGCAAGAGTACTGGAGTGGCTTGCCATTGCCTTCTCCGCTGGGATTGCTAGGCGACTGAAAACAAATTTCACTTTGGTCGAATTCTCTAAAGATTTGAATGAGTTACTGGACTTTCTAAAATGTCTATAAAATTACCAAGGAGTTATTTTTGTCTTAGGAGAGTTATGCACAGAGAAGCTTGAAGTTAGGGAGTTTACATTCTGTGTGTCAACGTTTTATTTCAGTTAAATCATATACAACAAAACCAAAAACCTTATACTTGAAATATTATCATTGTGTGCCAGAATTTAGGGAAGTGAGCAAGGATTAGGTTTAAAAGAAGCCTTGATAAGATTAAAGCCTGTGAGAATAAAGTTGAAACCAGAACAGTATTGTTTTTGTTTGTAGCATTTTAAAGTTTCAGTTTTGGCCTTGAAATAGTTCACGTTACAGATTTTGTTCCAGCCTATTTCTGTTTGGTCAGGAACATGTGATAGTTCACTTTTGGCAGTTGCACTGTGTGAAAGGGCTGGGGTCAGCACTGCTGTGCAGAAATGGGTCAATGAGCGTTCAGATGAAAGCGAAAAAAACTTTTAAAGAGTCTTTATTTATTGTTGATGTAATAAGACAAAATAATTATAAGCTTGAACCTCTTACTGTGTCCTTACTTCCTCCTTCATCTCTCAAATGCCTTGCCAAATTAACCACATCAACGAATTTTACAGAAAATGGATTGCTGTTTTAAATAGTTCTTTAGCTATTATTCTTAAGAAGCTTCTTCAGAAAGTCTTTCTCTGTTGTCCTCCAAAAGGACATAAGTCTCCTTTGTATGTCTATAAAAGTTTGAAATGGCCATTTAAGAGAACAGGCAGCATGTTCTGCTTGAGTGAGTGATAAAGTACAGCAACCACCTATTTTTCAGCTGAGCTGGAAGGAAGAACTCTATCCTACTGTTTCTTTAAAAGATGATTTTATCACTGTCAGGACAGATAACAAGCTAGGATTTTTTAAGAGCAATAAATGACAAGTTGGTTTATTACCTGTGGCTTTTAAACAATGTAACATTCTTAAATTAAAGAGAGAAAGTACTCAGGTAATCTTGGAAAGCAGTTTCCATGCCCTGCATGGAAATATGGTTACTCTATGTTTAGATTTTTCCTGAATAAGATAAGACACATATGGTTTCTCCAAACCCTGGAACAGCCTTGCTCTCAAATTTGTGCTGGAATGTGATGGGGCTCTTTGTCAGTCACCATGGAAACTGACCAAAGCTCTATCTAGGCCTATCCTTTGGGCTATTTGGGGTGACTTAAATAAAAGATGACCAGCAAATGTAATCCTATTCCCCACATATGTATTTTCTCTAAAAATTATTAAAAATACAGCTTATTAAGAGAGAAAAGGGTATCTGTATCCTATTTTTATTAGGCTATTTGAAACATTCTGTGCAGCTGAAGACTATTCTGGCCAAGGAACATTAATGAAAATTCTCATTTTGTATGGGCATAATTCCATTGGTTTGTGATTTTGTCTTTTGGCCTCTGTGCTTATATATGCAATAGAATAACAAATGCTGAATTTCCATTTACTGCTTAGTGATGGAGGGGGACTTGTCATAGATTTTAAGTCATGTGTATTATATTTTACCGTTGCCATGTGAAATGTGATTTATGTTGTACAGAGATGGGCGAGTTAAAGGCATCTGTGAGCAATTAAGATAATTCAGTATTCAGGTATTATGGACTTCTAATAGTACATCTTCTGAAATGACCAGTTTGCAGCTAAAGTTAGAGAGGATGTTACATTTGTGGTGATCCTTGAAAGTCTGAGCTTTGACAGTCTCTTCTGTTTCCTCAGTGGGAGACTGGTCAACAGAGGAGGAGGGTCTGAGCAGAGACTATGGGGATTTGCCTGATGCTGACAGAAGAGCCTTTTAAAATTTTTACTTATTTTTTAAATTAATTTTTATTGGCTGTAGTTGCTTTGCAGCATTGTGTTCAAAGTCTTTTTTAAATAGTTAATTTTAGAAATTAAGATGAAATTTACACGAATAGAGTTTTGTGTTGTGAGCCACACTGCCTGCATTATTCCATATTCAAAGGTTTATTCCATTTTCAAGGTCAGACTTTGAAAAGGTAAAAATGGAAACTTGGATTGTTGAGGCTCCTCTTGGTTATTTCAAATAACATGATTTCCTTTAATGTTCAATAAAGTCTATCTATAAGAAATGAAAATACTCAGTGCTTCTACAGATAGAGATACTTTGATTCATTCATTCAAGTACTTACTACGTACTTAGGTACTGAGTACTTTTCTGGGTCCTGGAGATATAATGATAAAAAAGTCCACATTCCTGTTATAAAGGAGTTTACGGTCTGGTGGAAGAGATACAATAAATAAATATATACTTTTAGGTAGTAGCAAGAGTTATGAAAGATAAAGCAGTGTAAGGAAACAGAAAGTGATGGGAAGTGCTGTTTTAGATTGGGTTGTCAGGAAGGGACTGTCTAAAGATGTCAGAGCAGAGACCTAAGTAAATTGAAAAACTGGGCCTGGGGAAGAGCAGAAGCCCTGACATGGACTCCACTTGAATTGTTTAAAGAATACCAGGAAGGTCAGTGTGACTACAGTGGACCAGGGGAGAGGTTGGCAGGGTCACGTCATGCAGCCTTATAAGCCATGGTGAAACTCTGAACTTTTTTTCTGAGTATGATGTCAGTTTTTAAACCAGGGCAGTGACATGATCTTATTTACTTTTTAGAAGGATGCAGCTGCATTGTAGAGCATAGACTGTAGGGGAGTAAGAATGGAAGCAGAGAGACTTGCTAGTAGCAGTTGCAGGAGTTTAGACTAAAGATGATAGCTTGCACTGTCATCTGCCTTGGTGGTGGCTATGTGCTGTGCTTAGTCATTCAGTTGTGTCCGACTCTTTCCGACCTCACAGACTGCAGCCCGCCAGGCTCCTCTGTCCATGGGGATTCTCCAAACAAGAATACTGGAGTGGTTTGCTATGCCCTCCTCCGGGGGATCTCCCCAACCCAAGGATCAAACCCAGGTCTCCCTCATTGTAGGCTGATTCTTTACCATCTGAGCCATCAGGGAAGCCCAAAAATATTGAAGTGGGTAGCCTATCCCTTCTCTAGGGGATCTTCCCAACCCAAGAATCGAACCAGGGTCTCCTGAATTGCATGTGAATTCTTTACCAGCTAAGCTACCAGGTAAGTCCTTGGTTGTAGCGGTAGTGTTAATTAAGTACTTAGGTCCCAAACCCATCACTCGAACTATTTCATCATCCTGAACTGAAACCTGGGATTTGGGAAAATGGTCTTATATCAAGTAGTACATTTTTAAGGTTGTGATAATGGAATGCCTGTATTTTAAGACTTATCCAAATTGCTAAACCCATAGAGAGTTAAAAGAAAAGACATTGGTTTTAAATGTTCTAATTGGTATAGCACCTTGGTTTTAAGCAGTTGTCTACTTGTTACTTTATTAGCCAATGCCCCATACTTTCTTTGGCTTAAAATAGTGGAAATCTTTGTTCTTTTAGAAGTTCTCTAAGGAATTAAAAAAAAAAAATCATGTCAGGATGAATTGGGTACTGACTAGAATGGTTAATTTCCAAAAGCTACATAGCATAGAAATTCTATCATGGTAGAGACAATTTGAAAATTAATAGATGCCGGTGATAATAGGATAGAGGGTACTTGTTTATGAACAGAGTATTTTAGTGAGCAAACGCCAGCTGTGCATGGCTAAGGGTGGCATTCATCCAAGCAAAGGATGTTTTTGGGGAAGTTTGTGTACTTTTTTTTTTAAACAGCAGAGAGACTTTTTTTTAGTTAGACTACTGGTCTCTTCTTTTACAGAGGATTAAGTTTCAAAGGAAGGATCAGACCACTCTGGTGGGATGAGATGGTTGTGGAGGACATATTCGGAATAAGAGGGATGTTTACAACAATACTGGGCTAGAATTTCTCTAAACACTATGGTTTGTAGTCATTTGACCAAAAAGTCAAGGGCCAAATCTTCATATTACTTGTTTTCCTCCATTTAATGAGAATGATTGAGATTAATTAGCTCCCAATTTTGTATTTACAGTGGTCACACCACAGAGCCTGTGAATACTTAAAAAAACTTTTTTTTTCCACATAATAATAATAAATAATACCTGTTTTGAGCATCAGATCTTTGCAAAAGTAGTTTGGTAGTAGAAATTGTTTTTGTAATGGAGAAAAAAGGACTAAAGATTGTTCAGTTCAGTCGCTCAGTCGTGTCCAACTCTTTGCGACCCCATAAATCACAGCACACCAGGCCTCCCTGTCCATCACCAACTCCCGGAATTCACTCAACCTCATGTCCTTCGAGTCGGTGATGCCATCTAGCCATCTCATTCTCTGTCGTCCCCTTCTCCTTCTGCTCCTAATCCCTCCCAGCATCAGAGTCTTTTCCAGTGAGTCAACTCGTCGCATGAGGTGGCCAAAGTATTGCAGTTTCAGCTTCAGCATCAGTCCTTCCAATGAACACCCAGGACTGATCTCCTTTAGAATGGACTGGTTGGATCTCCTTGCAGTCTAAGGGACTCTCAAGAGTCTTCTCCAACACCACAGTTCAAAAGCATCAATTCTTAGGCGCTCAGCTTTCTTCACAGTCCAACTCTCACATCCATACATGACCACTGGAAAAACCATAGCCTTGACTAGATGGACCTTTGTTGGCAAAGTAGTGTCTCTGCTTTTTAATAGGCTATCTAGGTTGGTCATAACTTTCCTTTCAAGGAGTAAACGTCTTTTAATTTCATGACTGCAGTCAGCATCCGCAGTGATTTTGGAGCCCAAAAAAGTAAAGTCTGACACTGTTTCCACTGTTTCCCTATCTATTTCCCATTTAGGGATGGGACCAGATGCCATGATCTTAGTTTTCTGAATGCTGAGCTTCAAACCAACTTTTTCACTCTCCTCTTTCACTTTCATCAAGAGGCTTTTTAGTTCCTCTTCACTTTTGAGATGGGAATACCAGACCACCTGACCTGCCTCTTGAGAAACCTCTATGCAGGTCAGGAAGCAACAGTTAGAACTGGACATGGAACAACAGACTGGTTCGAAATAGGAAAAGGAATACGTCAAGGCTGTATATTGTCACCCTGCTTATTTAACTTATTTAAAGATTGTTATAAGTAATCAAAAGAAAAAGGGAAATTTAAGAGTCTGAGATACGTCTTTTTAAAACTTTTTTGACTGTGCCACACAGGATCTTGTTAATAGTTCCCTGACCAGGGATTGAATCCATGCTTCTTGCAGTGGAAGTGCAGTCTTAACCACTGGACCACCAGGAAAGTGAAAGTGGAAGTGAAGTCGCTCAGTCCTGTCCAACCCTTTGCGACCCCATGGACAGTAGCCTACCAGGCTCCGCGATCCATGGGATTTTCCAGGCAAGAATACTGGAGTGGTCTGCCGTTTCCTTCTCCAGGGGATATTCCCAACCCAGAGATCGAACCCAGGTCTCCTGCATTGCAGACAGACACTTGACCGTCTGAGCCAAGGGCGGTCCCTGAAATGTCGGTTTTTTACAAAAGTATTTATTTATTTATTTTTTGGCCACTCCATGCAGCTTGTGGAATTTTAGTTCCCTGACCAGGAAATCAAACCTGTGCCCCGTGGAGTGGAAGCTTGGAGTCCTAACACTGGACCTCCAGGGAATGCCCCTGAAATGTCATTTTTAAAGGAGGAAATTGAAGTCAGGGAAGAAGAGACCTGCCTGGAAACAAGTCCTGTAATTGGAACTTGAGTAACATGTGCCTTTGACAGAACCTCCTGCAAAGCTGCTACTTATACTTGTGGTCCTTGAATTAGGGCTCTGACATTTTCATATTTGCCATGGAAATGATTGTGATAATATAAATGATTCTTTATTTTTATACTTGATTAGGTAGAGAAGATGGAAGCCAGATGTTGTTTAAGTGTGTATCTTCTGAGACTGCAGGGACTGTAACACAGGCAATAGTAAACTGAAGGCAGCAGAGTGGGTGTTGCTGAAGCTTGTAGGGCAGGGGTGGACTGATAACGTCTGGTGTTTCTTGGTAACTCTTGGTTTTGGTTCTGGCATAGTTGGCTAGGTTAACTGATTACATCACATGGTCCGTGGTTTTATGATTCATGTTGTGAAACTGGAGAACCCAAGGCATTCCTTTAAAGTGTGTTTAACTGTCTGCTTTATGTCAGACTCTATGGTAGGTATTTTGAAATAGAGTGGTGAATAAGACAGTTCAAGTTGTTTATTTACGTCTGTGCTAAGTACTGCAAAGGAGAAATCCTGTTGTTAGGAAAGCATGCAACAGCATGCTGTTCCTAATCTGAGGGCTCGGGGAAGACTTCCCTGAGGGAGTAACAGCAGTTATATCTTCTTTCCAACAACCACCATTGCTGTCTTTCCCAGTACTCTGTTCTATTTTTTTTTTTCCAGTTTAATCACTGTTATTGCCCCAAATTCTTAATTTTCTTCTTCCTTCGTGTCTCCTTCTCCAACTCCCCTACCCCATCACTCCCATTAGAATGAAAACTCCTGGAGAGCAAGGACCTTTGTGCCAGAAAACCCTGAATTGAAAGGAACACGGAGAGGTGGACGAATGTAAAAAAGGCCAGTGAGGTGGCAGTCAGTATGAGAGGGAGAACAGCAGTCTTGGAGACCATGTCAAGGATTTTAGAAGTTTAGAATTTGTCGTAAGGGCAGTGGGAAGCAGTTATAAGCAGGGAATAGAAATGTTCAGATTTGCTTAAACATTACGTCACTGTTGCGTGAAGAATGATAGAGATGTTAGGATGGGTCCAAGAGACCAATTTAGGCTGTTACAGTAACCTAAGTAGCAGAACATGGGTGATGTCTTAGATTTTTGCAGTGAAATTGGAGAAGAAAGTAAAATTGGTAGGTCTTGGTGATGGATTGGATACAAGAGAGGAGAGGAAGAAGTCAGGGGTGACCTCCATCCCAGACTTCTTTATTGTACAGCTGAGTTGATGTCAGATACGTTTTCCTGATGCCTTTGCAAAATAACGTGCACATTTTCAGGTGTTATATGTAGAAGAATTCTTCCTGATTGTGAGATATGAGCAAATGTGTTGAACTTTTTCCAGTCAACTTTTGGTCAAGACAGAAGTGCACCATTTAGTCTATACTATTTTACCTACTATTAAGTAATCTATATTTTTGCTTAAGGCTTGCTAATTGTTATAACTGACTGGGGTCTGAACTTTTCTTTTTTAAATGGTTTTATTGAGATATGATTTCACATACAGTTACATACAGTTAGATTCACATGCAAATAGATACCGTTTACCTATTTTAAGTGTACAATTCACTGGCTCTTAATATATTCACAGAATAGTACATCTGTCAATTTTATAACACTTTTCATTACCCCAAAAGAAACCCTGTAGGGCTTAGCCATTATTCTTCAATCTCCTTCTGTACTCCAGCCTTGCTGCTGCTGCTGCTGCTGCTGCTAAGTCGCTTCAGTCGTGTCCGACTCTGTGTGACCCCATAGACGGAAGCCCACCAGGCTCCCCCTTCCCTGGGATTCTCCAGGCAAGAACACTGGAGTGGGCTGCCATTTCCTTCTCCAGCCTTCAGTTCAGTTCAGTCGCTCAGTCGTGTCTGACTCTTTGCGACCCCATGAATTACAGCACGCCAGGCCTCCCTGTCCATCACCAACTCCCGGAGTTCACTCAAACTCATGTCCATCGAGTCGGTGATGCCATCCAGCCATCTCATTCTCTGTCCTCCCCGTTTCCTCCCACCCCCAATCCTTCCCAGCATCAGAGTCTTTTCCAGTGAGTCAACTCTTCGCATGAGGTGGCCAAAGTATTGGAGTTTCAGCTTTAGCATCAGTCCTTCCAATGAACACCCAGGATTGATCTCCTGTAGAATAGACTGGTTGGATCTCCTTGCAGTCCAAGGGACTCTCAAGGGTCTTCTCCAGCACCACAGTTCAAAAGCATCAATTCTTCGGTGATCAGCTTTCTTCACAGTCCAACTCTCACATCCATACATGACCACGGGAAAAACCATAGCCTTGAGTAGATGGATCTTGGTTGGCAAAGTAATGTCTCTGCTTTTTAATATACTATCTAGGTTGGTCATAACTTTCCTTCCAAGGAATAAGCGTCTTTTAATTTCATGGCTGCAATCAGCATCTGCAGTGATTTTGGAGCCCAAAAAAATAAAGTCTGACACTGTTTCCACTGTTTCCCCATCTATTTCGCATGAAGTGATGGGACCAGATGCCATGATCTTAGTTTTCTGAATGTTGAGCTTTAAGCCAACCTTTTCACTCTCCTCTTTCACTTTCATTAAGAGGCTTTTAAGTTCTTCACTTTCTGCCGTAAGGGTGGTGTCATCTGCATATCTGAGGTTATCTCCAGCCTTAGGCAACCTTAATTTACTTTCTGTTTCTAGTGTTGTTATTCAGTCGCTAGGTTATGTCTGACTCTTTGTGACCCCGTGGACTACAGCAGGCCAGGCTTCCCTGTCCTTTACTATCTCCTAGAGTTTGCTCAAATTATGTTTATTGAGTCGATAATGCCATCCAACCATCTCTTCTTCTGTTGTCCCCTTCTCCTCCTGCCTTCAGTCTTTCCCAGCATCAGGATCTTTTCCAGTGAGTTAGCTCTTCCAGCTCACTTGATTCATTCGTTTTTGTTTTTTTTTTCTAATCTGGTCGTACTCCTGTGTGTTCTTGCCTCCAGTGTCCACAGCTATCAGAGCTAGTGTGTTCCTTTGTGGGAGCTCTCAATGACCTTTTATATATTCCATAGAGACAGAGTCTGCCTAGTTGATCATGTGGATTTAATCTGCAGCTTGTACAGCTGGTGGGAAAGTTTTAGGTCTTCTTCCTTAGCCCCACTGCCCCTGGGTTTCAGTTGTGGTTTTATTTCCACTATTGCATGTGATTTGTCCACTGGGATTTCCTCCTGAGGCTGCCCTGGAGGACTTGGGTTTGCCCCTGTGAGGGCCAGGTGTGGAGGTGGTGCAGCTGCTTGGGTCACAGGGGTTCTGGCAGCACCAGGTACTCAGGGAAGTTGGCAGCTAGGGCGGCAGGAAATATAGTGCTCTAGAGGGGTATGGCAACCAGTATTGGCCAATATGCTCCAGTATTCTTGCTTGGAGAACCCCCCTCCCTGACAGAAAAGCCTGGCAGGCCACAGTCTACAGGGTCGCAGAGTCAGACACGACCGAAGTGACCCTGCGCACATAGGCGTAAGACTTTTTTTTGCCTGTGGCAGCTCTGCCCCAGTGAGAGTTGAGTGTGAAGGTGGCACAGCTGCTTGGCTTGCTGGGACCCTAACAGCACCAAATGTGCAGGGACACGGACTGCCTCCACTGTAGGAGTTGTGGCCCTGTCAGAGGCTTCTTCCGAGTCTCTTGTAGCTGGTAATCAGAAGGCCTGTTTGGCCAGTCTTTCTCCGTAACTCCACCGATTCAGGAGCTTAGAGGGCTCCCTTGCCTGGGGTCCTTCCCTGTTGTTCGGCCCATCAGGCACATTTGGGGCACCCTGGGTGGGGTCCTACTCTGTCGTTGGGCGCATCAGTCACTGAAGTGAGTGCCCTGAGTGGGGTCCTGCTCTGTAGTTCAGTGCATCAGGTGTTTGATGGGCCAGTCCCTCTGTTGTTTAGCTGCTGACGCTGCCTGGTGGGGAGAGAGGGGCTATGGTGATGGCCCCACCCACTATGTGTGCCTCAGCAGTATCGCCTTGCTTCCATGGCTTCCTGGCTTTCCTCCACAGGCATTTCCCACCAGTCTCCTCTCTCACATCCCTTCGATCCATCTCTCAGCAGTCAACAGCAGCCCTCCCCCTGGGATTGCTTCCGTTCCGTTCCGTCGCTCAGTCGTGTCCAACTCTTTGCGACCCCGTGGACTGTAGCCTGCCAGGCTTCTCCGTCCATGGGATTCTCCAGGCAAGAATACTGGAGTGGGTTACCGTTTCCTTCTCCAGGGGATCTTCCCGACCCAGGGATCGAACCCGGGTCTCCCGCATTGGAGTCAGATGCTTTAACCTCTGAGCCACCAGGGAAGCCCACAATCCCTAAACTCCAGCTCTCAGCTGTTGCACCTTCAAGGAAACTTACGTCTCCCTGTCCAGGGTATGTATGGCTGCAGCAAGGACTGTCTGATTCTCATTCCATTTAGGCTGCCACAGATGAGTTCTTTCACTCTCAGCCTTAAATGTTTCTCCTCTGACTCAGCTGCTGCTGCTGCTAAGTCGCTTCAGTTGTGTCCGACTCTGTGCGACCCCACAGACGGCAGCCCACCAGGCTCCTGAGTCCCTGGGATTCTCCAGGCAAGAACACTGGAGTGGGTTGCCATTTCCTTCTCCAATGCTTGCATGCATGCAAAGTCTCTTCAGTCATGTCCGACTCTGTGCGACCCCATAGACGGCAGCCCACCGGGCTCCTCTGTCCACAGGATTCTCTAGGCAAGAACAGTGTTGTTGGTTGTCATTTCCTTCACCTCTGACTCAAAAGAGTGCCCCAAAATGGGGATTGGACCCTGCTTCAGTTCCCCCACCATCCAGTCTTACTAACGCTCCCTGTTTTTCTGCCTATCCCTTCTCCCTACTGAGTTTTGCATGGTTCTATATATTCTTTTCCTCTGGTCAGGTACTCTTTTCTGCTCTCAGCTGGACTTCTGCACGCACTTCTGTGTCCAAAGGTGTATTTCTGATGTATCCATGGGGAGAGTTGTACTCCACGTCCACCTACTGCTCTGCCATCTTGTTCTCTGAATGTTGAGTTTTAAGCCAGCTTTTTCATTCTCCTCTTTCATTGTTGTTAAGAGGCTCTTTAGTTCCTCTTCAGTTTCTGCCATTAGAGTGCTTCCGTATCTGCATATCTGAGGTTGTTGATATTTCTCCCAGCAATCTTCATTCCAGCTTATGCTTCATCCATCCCGGAATTTTACATGATGTACTCTGCATATAAGTTAAATAAAAAGGGTGATGGTATACAGCCTTGTCTTACTCCTTTCCCAGTTTGGAACCAGGCAGTTGTACCATGTCCAGTTCTATATGTTGCTTCTTGACCTGCATACAGGTTTCTCAGGAGACAGGTAAGGTGGTCTGGTAAATTTTCCACAGTTTGTTGTGATCCACACAAAGGCTTTTAGCATAGTCAATGCAGCAGAAGTAGATGTTTTTCTGGAATTCCCTTACTTTCTCTATGACCTAACAAATGTTGACAGTTTGATCTCTGCCTTTTCTAAATCCAGCTTGTGCATCTGGAAGTTTTCAGTTCATGTACTGCTAAAGCCTAACTTGAAGGATTTTGAGCATTACCATACTAGTATGCAACTTGAGTGCAGCTGTATGGTAATTTGAACATTCTTTGGCATTGCCCTTCTTTAGGGTTGGAATGAAAACTGACCTTTTCCAGTGGCCACTGCTGAGTTTTCCAGATTTGCTGACATATTGAATGCAGCAGTTTAACAGCATCATCTTTTAGGGTTTTAAACTGCTCAGCTGGTATTCCATCACCTGCACTAGCTTTGTTTGTAGTAATGTTTCCTAAGGCCCAGTTGACTTAACACTCTAGGATATCTGGCTCTAGGGGAGTGACCACAACTTTGTGATTAGTCAGGTCATTAAGACCTTTTGTGTATAGTTCTGTCTGTTCTTGCCACTTCTTCCTAATCTCTTCTGTTTCTGTTAGGTCCTTGCTCTTTCTGTTGTTTATTGTGCCCTTCTTTACCTGAAATGTTCCCTTGGTATCTCCAGTTTTCTTGAAGTGATCTCTAGTCTTTCCCATTCTGTTGTTTTCCTCTACTTATTTGCACTGTTCATTGAAGAAGGCCTTATCTCTCCTTGCGATTCTTTGGAACTCTGTATTCAGTTGGTTATATCGTTCCCTTTCTCCCCTGCTTTTCGCTTCTTTTCTTTCCTCTGCTATTGAGGCATAAAACCTCCTCAGACAACCATTTTACCTTCTTGCCTTTCTTTTTTTGCAGATGGTTTTGGTCACCTTTTCCAGTACAATGATTCAAACCTCCATCCGTAGTTCTTCAGACACTCTGTCTGCCAGATCTAATCCCTTGAATCTAGTTGTCACTTCCACTGTATAATCATAAGGGATTTGATTCAGATCATACCTGAATGGTCTAGTGGTTTTCCCTACTTTCTTCAATTTAAGCCTGAATTTTGCAATAAAGAACCGATGATGTGAGCCACAGTCAGCTCCAGGTCTTGTTTTTGCTGGCTGTGTAGAGGTTCTCCACCTTTGGTTGCAAAGAACAGATTGATTAATCTGTTTTTGGTATTGACCATTTGTTGATGTCCATGTGTAGAATCGTCTCTTATGTTATTGGAAAAGGGTGTTTGCTATGACCAGTGTGTTATCTTGGCAAAACTCTATTAGCCTTTGCCCTGCTTCATTCTGTACTCCAAGGCCAAACTTGCCTTTCCTCCAGGTATTTCTTGATTTCCTGTTTTTGCATTCCAGTCACCTGTGATAAAAAGGACACCTTTTTTTTTTGGTGTTAGTTCTACAAGGTGTGGTAGATCTTCATAGAACCAGTCAGCTTCACCTCCTTTTGCATCAGTGTTGGGGAATGAACTTGGATTATGTAATTTTGAATGGTTTGCCTTGGAAGCTGACCAAGATCATTCTGTCTTTTTTGAGATTGCACTCGAGTACTGCATTTCAGATTTTTTATTGACTAAGAGGACTACTGTCTCATTTTCTGTCTCTATAGGTTTGCCTGTTTTGGACATTGCATATAAGTAGAATCATTCAATACATGATCTTCTGTGACTGGCTTCTTTCACTTAGCATAATATTTTCAAGGTTTATCCATGTCATCAGTTCAGTTCAGTTCAGTCGCTCAGTTGTGTCCGACTCTTTGCAACCCCATGAATCACAGCACGCCAGGTCTCCCTGTCCATCACCAACTCCCGGAGTTCATTCAAACTCATGTCCATCAAGTCGGTGATGCCATCCAGCCATCTCATTCTCTGTCGTCCCCGTCTCCTCCTGCCCCCAACCCCTCCTAGCATCAGAGTCTTTTCCAGTGAGTCAGCTTGTCGCATGAGGTGGCCAGAGTATTGGAGTTTCAGCTTTAGCATCAGTCCTTCCAGGATTGATCTCCTTTAGAATGGACTGGTTGGATCTCCTTGCAGTCCAAGGGACTCTCAAGAGTCTCCTCCTGCACCACAGTTCAAAAGCATCAATTCTTTGGCGATAGCATGTTTCATTTCTTTTATTTCTGAGTAATAATCCATTGTATGGTTATAACACATTTATCTGTTTCATCCAGTTGATGGACGTTTGGGTTGTTTCCACTCTTTGGCTATTTTGGATAATGCTGTTGTGAATATTTGTGTGTAAGTTTTTGTATGCACATGTATTTTCAGTTCCCTTGAGGGTATACCGAGCAGTGGAATTGCTGGGTATACCATTTTACATTCCTACCAGCAGTATATGAAGGTTCCAGGTTTTCTACATCTTCGACAATGCTTTACTTAGTTTCTCTTCTTTTTGATTATAGTCATCCTCCTGGGTGTTAAGTGGTTTCTCATAGTAGTTTTGAATTGAGATTCCCAGCAGTGTTTCTATTGGACTAAAATATAATAAGATAGAGGAAGAACAGTTTACTGGCCAACATAGAATATGTTAATCATAAGAGAATAGAAATGAATTGGCATATGCAAATAAGTATTTTAATCATTTTCTAAGACTTTGCATTATCTTTATGATTCGTATTTATCAATTAACAATGAAGACATTTTATTTTGTACCTTAAATTCAAAATAGTTTTGAGGTTCCAAAATACTTTTCACAAATTCCCTAAATATTTTTGTTATAGTTTTTCTTTCCCTTTAAAATATAGTCTTCATCCCTTTTGGCTCCTAAAAGACATAGTTGAGTACATCTACTGATTTTGGACAAGTTCAGTTGAGCAATCCAAGGACCATCTTGTACCAGTCACTCTTTTTACTGTGTTTACATGGGGGCTCCCTTCACAAATCCTCCAATCTTGTGGGGGAGACAGATAACACATTTATTTATATATAAGGAAGAATGTGACAAGTGTAGCAGTTGGCAGGTATAAACAGAGTGTGTTACTATCAGAGTTATTAACTAGAAATTAATTCCAGTTTTTAGCAGAGGTAGTAACTTGTAGACTAGGTAGAATTTTGGCTGGTAGAAAGCAGAATAGAAGAGAATTTTAGGTTGAAGGAACTATGTAAGCAAAGTCCTGAAGTGAAGTCGCTCAGTCGTGTCCGACTCTTTATGACCCCATGGACCGTAGCCCACCAGGATCCTCTGCCCATGGGATTTTCCAGGCATGAATGCTGGAATGGGTTGCCATTTCCTTCTCCAAAGCAAAGTCCTAGAAACAGGAAATTATAAGGTGTTTGGGATGAGAAGTAGTCTGTGTGATTATAGTTTCTGCTGTATTGGGACAAGACGGCTCATGGGGGATCCAGCTGAAAATAGCCTGGATGTATACGACATGTAAAGGACTCTGACTTTTGTCCTGTAATCAGTGGGCTGCTTTAGAAAATTATCTGCTAGTGTACAGTTCATGATAAATTCTATGCTTTTCAAAGGTAAAATGTATACTGATGGTGAAGAACAAATTATAGATAGATGGGGAGGCAAGGGAGGCATTTGTAATAAGAAGGGTGGCAACTGACTTATCAGCTAAAATTCGCTTAAAAATAGGGGTTTATTATATCACATGAAAGAAATCTGGAAGTTAAAGAGTTGGTTAAAAGAAACCCAATTATATCAGGGCTCTAGGATGGCATTGCTGCATATTTCTTGGTTTAATCTTTATGGTCACAAGATGGCTCTCATTTAGTCACAAACAGGAGGTAAAAGGGTGGGCTGTCTTGTTAGAGAAGAGAACTTTGACTAGGCACTCCTAGCCTGACTGACCAAGATTGGATCTCATGACAGTGACTTAGATGCAAAGGAAGCTGGGAAAATGGGGAATCTGATTTTTTCCACCTTTGTAGTGGAGGTGAGCTCTGCTGATGAAAAGGACAGGTGAGAGTAGGAGTTCTCAGAGGCTAGAAATTAGTAGTGTTCAGTTCAGTTCAGTTCAGTCGCTCAGTCGTGTCCGACTCTCCGCGACCCCATGAATCACAGCACGCCAGGCCTCCCTGTCCATCACCAACTCCCGGAGTTCACTCAAACTCATGTCCACAGAGTCGGTGATGCCATCCAGCCATCTCATTCTCCGTCGTCCCCTTCTCCTCCCGCCCCCAACCTTTCCCAGCATCAGAGTCTTTTCCAGTGAGTCAACTCGTCGCATGAGGTGGCCAAAGTATTGCAGTTTCAGCTTTAGCATCAGTCCCTCCAATGAACATCCAGGATTGATCTCCTCCAGAATGGACTGGTTGGATCTCCTTGCAGTATAAGGGACTCTCAAGAGTCTTCTCCAACACCACAGTTCAAAAGCATCGATTCTTCGGCGGTCAGCCTTCTTCACAGTCCAACTCTCACATCCATACATGACCACGGGAAAAACCATTGCCTTGACTAGACGGACCTTGGTTGGCAAAGTAATGTCTCTGCTTTTTAATCTACTATCAAGGTTGGTCATAACTTTCCTTCCAAGGAGCAAGCGTCTTTTAATTTCATGGCTGCAATCAGCATCTGCAGTGATTTTGGAGCCCAAAAAAATAAAGTCTGACACTGTTTCCACTGTTTTTCCATCTATTTCCCATGAAGTGATGGGACCAGATGCCATGATCTTTGTTTTCTGAATGTTGAGCTTCAAGCCAACCTTTTCACTCTCCTCTTTCACTTTCATCATTTTAGTAGTGTTAGGAGATGCTAATACTCTCTAGTTAGTAGTAAAAAGGCAAAAGAACAGACAGATTTAAGAGATAAATTAGAAGTAAAGGAGAAATTAAGATTGGTTCCTGGTTTGGTGGTGAGTGAAGAGATGGTAATACTATTTACCAAAGTGTATTTCCCGATGTAAAATTGAATCCTTAACCTGTTAATACCACTTACGAGGTGATACCGTCCTAGGCCTAGGACCCTATTATTGTACCTTCTAATCACCAACCTAATGGAACTTGGAGGAGACTGTTGGAGGTAGTTCAGTATTTTTTTTTTTTTTAATTGATTGTTTTACAGTATTGGTTTGATTTCTGTCATACATCAACATGAATTAGCCACAGGTGTACATATGTCTGCTTTTCATTTTTAAGGACTACTTCTTGGACCAGTGTCAGCTCACTGCATAAGAATCACCTGGGGAGCTTGTTAAATAAATCAGAATCTTTGGGAGTTTGATTATTTTTAGATCTTGGATTTGACCATCAATTTAGTTAACAAGCTCCCCAGGTAATTCTGATGCACAGTTTTGTTTAGGTATATTTGGTAGGAAAAATGTGGACTTTGGTTTTAGGCAACCTGAATTTAAATCCCAATTCTTCACTTATTAACTGTGTGAATTTGGCCAAAGCACTTGACTCACAGAGCTCAGGTACCTCATCTGTGACATGTGTAATAACAACAACATCACCAATAATAATAATAATAGCTACTTTACATAGCTTTTTGAAATACACAGTATTTATGTAGCGTGTCTAGCTTAATGACTGCCATATTGTAAGGATTCAGTAACTGGTTATTTTCATGTACCTTAATAAGTACTGGGTATTTAATTTAGCAAAGAAACACATTTCTTTAAAGCTACAACAAAAAGAAAATAAAAAGCCAAATATAATAAATTGCTTTTCTTGTTACTTGGTATCCACTGTAATCAATAATTTATTTTTTTGGCCCAGCCAAACACATTCTAAGCTTGAGCATATAAGCTCTGTTTATTTTCCTAACTGTATTTTTGCTGTGTCTGTTCTGTATAATCTATATAAGTATATAGCCTAAAAATCAGTCAGTGTACAGAATTACTAATCCAATTTCTGTGAAATACATTATTTAATATTCAGCAGAGGCTATATTTTTCACAGTTATCTCATATAAAACCTTAAACTAGGTAGGGTTCTTGCTCTTATAAAACAAAAACCAAACAATTCTGATAAAAGTAATAAGTGCACATTTAGGATCATTTTGTTATTCTCGGGGCTTTTGTAGTTGCCTGGGTTAATAATTGGAATGTTATTGTGGATGACTGTCTCGTGATAAATAACTGCTCACTGAGAGTGAATGCTCGTTTTTCCTGTTTCGGTGCGTAAGGAGGTCTTGGTGGAAGGGAGAAGATGCTAACGTTGTCCATTTGCTTTGTGCTAGGGAATTTGACATAATTTGTCTTATAGGAAAGAGGCAGCCTGCTGTAGTGGGTTCCTGTGGACTCTGAAGGCATGCTGTCTGGGTTCCTTTCTCAGCTCCTGCACTTACAGATGTGACTTTAGGTATATTACCAGTGTTTGCGTGCTTTGACATTATACTGTACACCTACCTCATGAGGTTGTTGTGAGGATTACATCAGCTAACATACCTAGAGTATTTACGAAGTGCCTGGCTTATAGTTCTATATACTGTTGGCTATTCTTAGTTTCACACATTTCACAAATTTAAGCTGTTCTGCAGTCTCACAAAAATCCTGTAAGGTATGTATCTTAATCTTTTTCTATATGTAAGAAAACTGAGGTTTGGTGCGGTTAGTAACTTAGCCACAATGCTGTCTACTTGGTGATGCAAATCCTAGATAGCTTTTTTCTGCATTCTACTATGAACTCCGGGAGTTGGTGATGGACAGGGAGGCCTGGCGTGCTGTGATTCATGGGGTCGCGGAGAGTCGGACACGACTGAGCGACTGAACTGAACTGATGCCTTTAATAATTTAGTTATTTTTAAAAAATTCTAAAAATAATACTTATGTGATTCATATGGTATTAAGTAATATTGATTTCATTTATCAAAAAATATTTTTGTTAATTGGCAATAGAATGGATTAACTATTTTTGAACTTTGAGAAAGCTGGTAATATTTTGAAAAACATTTTTTATTGATCCTCCCTTAAAAATATTGCATCAAGGGATGTGGAGAAAAGGTAACCCTTGTACTTTGTTGGTGGGAATGTAAATTGGTGCAGCCACTGTGGAAAACAGTATGGAGTTTCCTCAAAAAACTAAAAATAAAGTTGTCATATGATCCAGCAAATCTACTGCTGGATATATATTTGAAGAAAACTAAAACAATAATTTGAAAAAAATACATGCACCCCAGTGTTCATAGTAACATTATTTACAAAAGCCAAGATATGGAAGTAATCTAAGTATCCATTAATAGATGAATAGATAGATGAAGATATATTTATAACAGCAGTATTCTGTAAACAACTGCTGCTGCTGCTAAGTCGCTTCAGTCGTGTCCGACTCTGTGAGACCCACCAGGCTCCCCCGTCCCTGGGATTCTCCAGGCAAGAACACAACGGAATACAACTCAGCCACAAAAAATAATGAAATTTTGCCATTTGCAACAACATGGATAAATGTGGAGGGTATTACGCTTAGTGAAATAAGTCATTCAGAGAAAGAAAATACTGTGTATTATCCTTTATATGTAGAACCTAAAAAATACAACAAACTAGCAAATGTAACAAGAAAGAAACAGGCTTATAGATATAGAGAACAACTGTGGTTACCAATAGGGTAGAGTTAAGGGGGGAAAGTGAAATAGGGTAGGGAATTAAGTACACGACTGAACTGAACTGAACTGAACTATGTATGAAATAAATACGCTACAAGAATATATTGTGCATCACAGGGAATATAGCCAGCATTTTTTAACAGCAGTTAATGGAGTATAATCTTAAAAAATTGTGAATCACTATGATATAACCTGAAACTTACATAATATTATAAATCAACTATGCTTCAATAAAAAATTAAATATTGTATTAAGGTGTATTGAGATATTTTAAAGTATAGTGTAGTTGTAGTAGGTATTTAATTGAAATTAATTATATAAATATAACTTACTTGGGTTTCAGTTCTGTTCAGTTCAGTCGCTCAGTCGTGTCTGACTCTTTGCGACCCCATGAATCACAGCACGCCAGGCCTCCCTGTCCATCACCAACTCCCGGAGTTCACTCAAACTCATGTCCGAGTCGGTGATGCCATCCAGCCATCTCATCCTCTGTCGTCCCCTTCTCCTCCTGCCTCCAATCCCTCCCAGCATCAGAGTCTTTTCCAGTGAGTCACCTCGTCGCATGAGGTGGCCAAAGTATCATTTTATACTTGATGATCATAATATCTCAGTTCAGTTCAGTTGCTCAATTGTATCAGACTCTTTGCGACCATAATAGTACCTTGAGGTTTTTGGACTTAATATTTTTGTTTGTTGTGTAGTTATATAAATATTTGAATACAATGCCATTATTTATTTCATTTATAATATGGATGCATTTGTGATGCATCTAAATCTAAATCCTGAATTATTTAACCCTAAATACATTTTATGGAATATATATACAGTTTTGCTTGCTAACAGATCGCCACTAATGTGTGTGAATGGTATTGACTTGAGACATTTGTGTCTACCTCTCTGTATCTTTTATAAGTATAATTGTGTACTGAATAAGAAACTTAAATTAAAATATTAAAATGAAAGATAGGCTGTATTTTTTGTTTTTAATTAATTCTGTAACAGAGGGGTGGAAGTATGTTAAACTAGCCTCTAAAGCCAGTCATGCATTAGAAATGTTTCCTAACTTACTCTTCCTCCTTCTCTGTAAGCACACAGATACATGCACCACACTTACCAAACAATAAAATAAAAATATTGTTTTATAAGGTAATTTTCAGAAGGTAAAAAGCCCCAACTGCTTTTCCCCTTTATAGTTTTAGATAGAAAGCGTTATGCACAACTTGCTTTGATATTTCCCATTAGAAGCAATAGCGATTTTGTTTTGAATAGCTCTCAAGAAGCTATGTGTTTCCTCTGCAGCACTGTTTGGCCTGCCTTATAAATTTCTTTTGGTAAAGTGCAGATTGTTTCCAGAAATTCATTTTCTCTCTTTGGAATGGAATGGAAGTTGCCGAATTTGCTTATGGGTTAGAAAGAGAACAGTTACCCAAATTTTACATTCAATATATTTTTCCTTAGTTCCATTTAGTTTATAACATATTGGTGGCAAAACTGTTCCACATCCTTTGAATTTCATGATATGATTCTGTACAATAAGAAGTTATCCAGATCTTTCTCACAGGACAGTCTGTCTTTTTTTTCCTAATTATTTTCCCCTTCCTCCCTAACTTGGCTCTCACCAGTTCCTTTTTTCTGTCTCATTTTTTTCCTTCTCAGTAGTTTGTTTCCCTCATCTCATATCCTTGAAGAATAAGGAGGGCCCTAAATCCTTGGTAGGGCAGTGTTGAAACAATTGGTGAATGGAGAGCAGAGGACACATGAAGACATGGGTTTTAAAACCAGCTGCTTGGCTCCTGTGATTTTGAATCTGGAGGGTGGATCATGTGCTCTGTTTACATCTGATTCCTGCATTGCCGCATTGCTTTTCTTTGCAAGAGCTGCTATCAGAATTGTAAAGGCTCTTCCCTGCATTGCAGTTTAGTTAAGGACATTTTGAAGGAATTGATGTTGGTTTTCAGCGCTTTTGCTGAAGTACCTTATCTGATTTGGGGAAGAAGTTTCTTACTTGGTTAGGTTTGTAGTTCTGTAGTTCTACAGGCTTCAGTTCAGTTCAGTTCAGTCGCTCAGTCGTGTCCGACTCTTTGCGACCTCATGAATCACAGCACGCCCGGCCTCCCTGTCCATCACCAACTCCCGGAGTTCACTCAAACTCATGTCCATCGAGTCGGTGATGCAATCCAGCCATCTCATTCTCTGTCATCCCCGTCTCCTCCCACCCCCAATCCTTCCCAGCATCAGAGTCTTTTCCAGTGAGTCAACTCGATGCATGAAGTGGTCCAAGTATTGGAGTTTCAGCTTTAGCATCAGTCCTTCCAATGAACACCCAGGATTATCTCCTTTAGAATGGACTGGTTGGATCTCCTTGCAGTCCAAGGGACTCTCAAGAGTCTTCTCCAGCACCACAGTTCAAAAGCATCAATTCTTCGGCGCTCAGCTTTCTTCACAGTCCAACTCTCACATCCATACATGACCACGGGCAAAACCATAGCCTTGATTAGACAGACCTTTGTTGGCAAAGTAATGTCTCTTCTTTTTAATATGCTATCTAGGTTGGTCATAAATTTCCTTCCAAGGAGTAAGCGTCTTTTAATTTCCTGGCTGCAATCAGCATCTGCAGTGATTTTGGAGCCCCCAAAAATAAAGTCTGACACTGTTTCCACTGTTTCCCCATCTATTTCCCATTTAGTGATGGGACCAGATGCCATGGTCTTAGTTTTCTAAATGTTGATTTTTAAGCCAACTTTTTTCACTCTCCTCTTTCACTTTCATCAAGAGGCTTTTGAGTTCCTCTTCACTTTCTGCCATAAGGGTGGTGTCATCTGCCTATCTGAGGTTATTGATATTTCTCCCGGCAATCTTGATTCCAGCTTGTGCTTCTTCCAGCCCAGCATTTCTCATGATGTACTCTGAATATAAGTTCAATAAGCAGGGTGACAATATACAGCCTTGACGTACTCCTTTTCCTATTTGGAACCAATCTGTTGTTCCATGTCCAGTTCTAACTGTTGCTTCCTGACCTGCATACAGGTTTCTCAAGAGGCAGGTCAGGTGATCTGGTATTCCCGTCTCTTTCAGAATGTTCCACAGTTTATTGTGATTGACACAGTCAAAGGCTTTGGCATAGTCAATGAAGCAGAAATAGATGTTTTTCTGGAACTCTCTTTCTTTCTCCATGATCCAGCAGATGTTGGCAATTTGATCTCTGGTGCCTTTGCCTTTTCTAAAACCTGCTTGAACATCTGGAAGTTCACGGTTCACATACTACTGAAGCCTGGCTTGGAGAATTTTGAGCATGACTTTACTAGCGTGTGAGATGAATGCAGTTGTGCGGTAGTTTGAGCATTCTTTGGCATTGCCTTTCTTTGGGATTGGAATGAAGACTGACCTTTTCCAGTCCTGTGGCCACTGCTGAGTTTTCCAAATTTGCTGGCATATTGAGTGCAGCACTTTCACAGCATCATTTTTCAGGATTTGAAATAGCTCCATTGGAATTCCATCAACTCCACTAGCTTTGTTCATATTTGATGCTCTCTAAGACCCACTTGACTTCACATTCCAAGATGTCTGGCTCCAGGTGAGCCTTAGATTCTGTCAAAAAAAGGGGCTTGTTGATGTTGCAGATAAGAGGACTATTATTTTTAGAGGTTAGTATCTAGAAGTATCTTTTTCTGCATCTGTTTTACCATGGTGATAGAAGGCTTCCTAATTTTTCTATGATTTTGAAGACTCTACTAAGAGCATCAGTACTTTTTTTCTTTAATTATAAAGACCAAAGATGCAAGGCTTTTCTTGATCTTAGTTGTTTTATTCCTAATTTACACTCTCTGATACTTGCTAGATGAAAATGTGGAACTTAAGGCAATTACTTTTTGTTAAAGAAGATGTTGCCTGTCTCTGTGGTGTGTGTATTCTGGAAAGGAACTCACACACACACACACTTTTGTGTTTTTTATGTTTAAAAACAACCAACCTTTTTATGTTTAAAACCCTGGGTTGAACCTAATCTTGATAGTGAACAGGTATAAAAATTGCCTTCTTTTTATGAGCCCTTTCACACTATATTGTGAGTCTAGTTTTAAAAAATTTAGATAGTGTGCTTTTTTTTTAAAGATAGTATACTCTTATCATATATATATATTTATATGTATTTTACAGCAGCCCACTGTAACCAGTCTTTGCACTAGATTTTCTTCTATGAAGTCCCATTTTTCTGGAGTTGAGATCAGTAGAAAAATGAAGATAACATTGGATTTTCTTGGGAAAAAGTGGTGGTTAAGAATAGACTGCAAGGAAATGTATGACACCCCCCCTTTTTTTAGTACTAGATATTTTAAACTTTACCTACATTAGTTAATTTTGAATTCTCTAACTTACACTGTTAGTGTAGAGGTGTTAGGAGAGGGAATTGCATGAACTCATATAGAGTGTTAGATCTTAAGAGAGACCTTAGGGATCATATAGTAACCAATCCTGATACTCTGTAGAGGAACGCTGGAGGTTTATTCATTCACTCATCCACCCATTCACTCAATGAATATTTATTTTACTATTGGTATTTTAGGTGCTTGGGGATATCCTTAGCCTTATGGAGTTCACAATAAATAGATATTAGACATCATAAGTAAGTAAATAGCATATTGGAAAGTGATAAAAGTCGTCTAAGATAAGGGGGAGAGAAAGTGCTTGCGTGAGGGTGGGTTTGGTTTGCACTTCAAAATAGGGTAGGTCCCAGTGAAAACATGACATTTGAGCAGAAACTTGAAGATGAGAGTGTAGTCTGTGTGACTATCTGTGGGAAGATTATGTCAGACAAAAGGGATAGCCAATTCAAAGGCTAATACATGGGGCCGTGTCTAGGTTACTGTTCACTGAATAGTAAAAACATCACTTTGGCTTCTGGAGTAAAAGTGGACTGAAGTTAACAGGTGATGAAAGTTAACAGGATTGGAAGGCAAGGGTATGAGACACTGGATAGATTACGTGGGGTCTGGTGAGTTGTAGGGACTTTGGCTTTTCATGAATGAAATGTAGGAAGGGGTGTCAGTGAAGGGTTTTGACATCATCTGACTTATGTTTCAACTCTGAATCATTCTGACTGCCCTGTTGAGAAGAGATGCTGGGGTAGGATTACTAGATTTAGAAAATAAAAATATGCTCACTAAATTAAATTTGAATTTTAGATAAACAATAATTTTTTATATACATTTGTACCATGCCACGTGACTGTTTACCCATATGGCAGAATGTAAACTACAATTTTTTAGTTAAAAAAAGAAAAAGAACACCCTTCATTGTTACTGTTGTTTACTGTAGATGACTGTTACCCTGATCCTGCTGATCCCAAGGCATGGGCCTTAGAGCAAATCTTCATCTTTGCCTTGCCATACTATCCAAATGACTGTTTTTCACCTTGTGGTCATCTTATACCCGTGAGTGTTACAAATGCAGTTTGTTGGACTCTGCCCAGACCTACTGAATCAAAATTTCTTGAGATAGCACAGAGAATCTCCATGCCTGCCTACTGTTCTAGATTCTATTTACAGTAGTGAATAAAACATACAAAATTCTTTATCCTAATGAAATTAGTATTCTAGTGGGTGAGACAAACAAGATAAGTAAATATATAGTAAGTTAAATATTTATATAGGTGCTAAGAAGAAAGAAAAAGCACGACGGGGAAAGGACATATGCTGTGTAACGATGAGGGAGTTGTAGTTTTAAACAGCGTGTGCCCAGTGAAGACCTCACCATATAGTGATGTTTGAATCGAGACTTGAAGAAAGTGACAGAACAAGGTAGATCCCTGGAGTTATGCATTCTTCAGTGAAGAAATAACAACTGCAAAAGTCCTACTGCTGCTGCTGCTGCTGTGTCACTTCAATCGTGTCCGACTCTGTGTGACCCCATAGACAGAAGCCCACCAGGGTCCCCTGTCCCTGGGATTCTCCAGGCAAAAACACTGGAGTGGGTTGCCATTGCCTTCTGCAATGCATGAAAGTGAAAAGTGAAAGTGAAGTCACTCAGTCGTGTCCAACCCTCAGCGACCCCATGGACTGCAGCCTTCCAGGTTCCTCTGTCCATGGGATTTTCCAGGCAAGAGTACTGGAGTGGGGTGCCATTGCCTTCCTAAGGCAGGTGCAAATCTGGTGTGTTAAATACACTGCTGGGGGCCGTGTGTCTGGAGTGGAGTGAAAGGGGAAAAAAGTAAGGGAAGAGATGAGAGGAAAAAAAAAGAGGAGTGGTTAGTGAGTGTTAGTAATTGGGCTTTATGGTATGTTGGAAAGAGACTTGGAAGCTAGACCCAGCTATGACATTATCTCTGGACCAGTTTCTTCTTTGCTAAAAAGCAGTTGGAAGATTAAGATAATCTCTTTTGGTGTTTTTTTGTCTGTTTGTTTCGTTTCTAATCTTAAATAGTCTTTAATTTGATACTCTTCCATTTCTAGCTTGTTTGCAAACAGTTCATCATTTGAGATTCTTTTGTCCTTTTCATGAGCTCATCTCTGCCCTCTGTCCAGCCATGTGAACTTTTTCCTTTATGTTGCCCTTGTTTTTCTTTCTTTCTTGATTGAACTTGAAAGTTTAGACAGTCCTTTGATAAATTATAGTAGGAAATTGTTCTCTTATCACTTTGTCCAACCATTACTACTTCTGACATTCAAAGTTATTTAATGTTAGGTAAGAATTAAAGGCGTGCTGCGATTCATGGGGTCGCAGAGTCGGACACGACTGAGCGACTGAACTGAACTGAAAGTTCATGGATCACAGCCTTGTTGTGGTGAGGGAACTTGTGTAACTCAGTGAAGCTATGAGTAATGCCATGCAGGGCCACCAAAGGCAGGCAGTCATGGTGGAGAGTTCTGACGAAATGTGGTCCACTGGAAGAGGGAATGGCAAACCACTCCAGTATTCTTGCCTGGAGAACCCCATGAACAGTATAAAAAGGCAAAAAGCTATGACACTGAAAGATGAGCATCCCCCTCCGGCCCCCCCGCCCAAGTCAGAAGCATCCAATATGCTGCTCGGGAAGGTGGAGGGCAATTACTAATAGCTCCAGAAAGAATGAAGCGGCTTGGCCAAAGGGGAAATGATGCTTAATTGTGGATGTGTCTGGTGGTAAAAGTAAAATCTGATACTATAAAGAAAGATATTGCATAAGAACCTGGAATGTCAGGTCCATGAATCCAGGTAAATTGGACTTGGTCAAGCAAGAGAAGGCAAGATTAAACATTGATGTCTTAGGAATCAGTGAACTAAAGTATATGAGAATGGGCAAATTTAATTCAGATGACCGTTGTATCTACTTCTGTGGGCAAGAATTCCTTAGAAGAAATGGAGTAGCCCTCATGGTCAGAAAAGAGTCTGAAAGGCAGCACTTGGGTGCAACCTCAAAAACAACAGTGTGATCTCAGTTCGTTTCCAAGGCAAACCATTCAACATAACAGTAATCTGTGTCTGTGCCCTAACCACTAATGTCAAAGAAGCTGAAGTTGACCACTTCTTTGAAGACCTCCAACACCTTCTAGAACTAACACTCAAAAAAGATGTCCTTTTCATCATAGGGTATTGCAGGACAGAAGCAGAAAGTCAAGAGATACTTGGAGTAACAGGCAAGTCTGGCCTTGGAGCACAGAATGAAGCAGGGCAAAGGCTAACAGAGTTTTGCCAAGAGAACGCACTGGTTATGGCAAACTCTTTTCCAACAACACAAGAGACGACTCTACACATGGGCATCAACAAATGGTCAATACCAAAATCAGATTGATTATGTTCTCTGCAGCTCTATACAGGCAGCAAAAGCAAGACCTGGAGCTGACTGTGGCTCACATCATCGGTTCCTTATTGCAAAATTCAGGCTTAAATTGAAGAAAGTAGGGAAAACCATCAGACGATTCAGGTATGATCTAAATCAAAGCCCTTATGATTATTCAGTGGAAGTGACAACTAGATTCAAGGGGTTAGATCTGGTAGACAGAATGCCTGAATAACTGTGGGTGGAGGTTCGAATCATTGTACAGGAGGCAGTGACCAGAACCATCCCCCCAAAAAGAAAGGC
Organism: Moschus berezovskii; assembly: GCF_049115385.1. NCBI lineage: Eukaryota > Metazoa > Chordata > Mammalia > Artiodactyla > Moschidae > Moschus > Moschus berezovskii. The sequence continues at coordinate 28,028,663 of NC_142480.1, read as the reverse complement.
AAGAAGGCAAAATTGTTGTCTGAGGAGGTTTTACTCCTCAATAGATGAGGAAAGAGGAGAAGTGGAAGGCAAGGGAGAAAGGGAAAGGTTGCATCCAACTGAATGCAGAGTTCCAGAGAATAGCAAGGAGAGATAAGAAGGCCTTCTTCAATGAACAGTGCAAAGAAGTAGAGGAAAACAATAGAATGGGAAAGACTAGAGATCACTTCAAGAAAATTGGAGATATCAAGGGAACATTTCGTGCAAGAATAGGCATGATAAAGGACAGAAATGGTAAGGACCTAACAGAGGTAGAAGAGATTAAGAAGTGGCAAGAACATACACAGAAGAATTATATACAAAAGGTCTTAATGACCTGGATAACCATGATGGTGTGGTCACTAACCTGGAGCCAAATATCCCAGAGTGTGAAGTCAAGTGGGCCTTAGGGAGCATTACTACAAATAAAGCCAGGTGGTGATGGACAGGGAGGCCTGGCGTGCTGTGATTCATGGGGTCGCGGAGAGTCGGACACGACTGAGCGACTGAACTGAACTGAACTGATGGAATTCCAGCTGAGCTATTTAACATCCTAAAAGTTGATGCTGTTAAATTGCTGCACTCAATATGCCAGCAAATCTAGAAAACTCAGCAGTGGCCACAGGACTGGAAAAGGTCAGTTTTCATTCCAGTCCCAAAGAAGGGCAATGTCAGAGAATGTTCAAACTATCATACAATTGCACTCATTTCACATGCTTGTAAGGTTATGCTCAAAATCCTTCAAGCTCGTCTTTAGCAGTACATGAACTGAAAAATTCCAGATGTACAAGCTGGGTTTAGAAAAGGCATAAGAACCAGAGATCAAATTGTCAGCGTTTGTTGGATCATGGAGAAAGCAAGAGAATTCCAGAAAAACATCTACCTCTGCTTCATTGACTATGCTAAAGCTTTTGACTGTGTGGATCACAACAAACTGTGGAAAATTCTTCAAGAGCGGGAATACCAGACCACCTTACCTGTCTCCTGAGAAACCTGTATGCAGGACAAGAAGCAACATTTAGAATTGGACATGGACCAATTGACTGGTTCCAGATTGGGAAAGGAGTACGTCAAAGCTGTATATTGTCACTGTATATTATTTAACTTCTGTGCGGAATACTTCATATGAAGTGCTGGGCTGGATGAATCACAGGCTGGAATCAAGATTGCTGGAGAAATGTCAGTAACCTCAGATATGCAGATATGATACCACTCTAAAAGAGGAACTAAAGAGCCTTTTGATGAGGGTGGAAGAGAAGAGTGAAAAAGCTTTTGAAACTCAACATGAAAAATCCTAAGATCATGGCATCCATCGCTTCATGGCTTATAGATGGGAAAAAGTGGAAGCAGTGACAGATTTTGTTTTCTTCAGCTCCAACATCCCTGCAGTTGGTGACTGCAGCCATGAAATTAAAAGACACTTGCTCCTTGGAAGGAAAGCTGTGACAAACCTAGACAGCATATTAAAAAGCAGAGACATCACTTTGCCAGCAAAGGTCTGTATAGTCAAATCTATGGTTTTTCCAGTAGTCATATATGGATGTGAGAGTTGAACCATAAAGAAGGCTGAGCACCGAAGAATTGAAGCTTTAGAATTGTGGTGCTGGAGAAGACTCTTGAGAATCCCTTGGACTGCAAGGAGATCACACCAGTCAATCCTAATGGAAAACAACTCTGAACATTCATTTGGAGGACTGCTCCTGAAGCTGAAACTCCAGTATGTTGGCTCCCTCAGGTGAAGAGCCAACTCATTAGAAGAGGCCCTGATGCTGGGAAAGATTGAAGGCAGAAAGAGAAGAGGGCGGCAGAGGATGAGATGACTAGATAGCATCACTGACTCAATGGACATGAGTTTGAGCAGACTGTAGGAAATGGTGGAGATCAGAGGAAACCGGCGTGCTGCAGTCCGTGGGGTCGCAAAGAGCTGGACAGGACAGTGACTGAACAACAGGAACAAGATAAGAAGCGTTTTTCTCTACTAAGAGATTTAAATTCTTTGAATGACAGCTTGACTTCAAGCTTAACAGAGAGAGGAAAAAGAGGCTTGACTAAGCTTCAAATTGAATAAATCCCCAATTCCAGTCCAAGGTTAAATATAATATAATCATGGGATTCTTAACTGGATACCTCTGTGGAAAGGACACTTTTGAGTAGGTCTTAATCTTAAATGAATGTTTACTTACAAATAATCAGGTAGACCACTCTAAGATGTTGTTTTGATGGATTCTGTTAGCAGATGTCATGGATAAAAAGAACATCATGAAGCTTTGCAATCTTCTTTAGTATTAATTCTGTTGTAAGAACAAAGCACGATCAAATTTATTGCTGGAGGCTTTGAAATCCAACACACACAAAAAACAGGACTTGTAGGCTCTCAAATTGCAGCTTTCATGCAGCGGTAATGAAACATTATAATCACTCTGAATAATTCTGCCACCTTGTCTAGCTCTCACAGGGTATTGTGAATTATAAAGAAACAAATCCAAAAATCTAAGTAGTATCTCGGGGTTTGATCTGTAATGTTTTTGTTGTCTGCTAGAGTTTGAATACTTCAGGAGAGTCAGAGAAAGGGTATAATATTAGGTACCAACATATTAGGTTAAGTTTATGATGGCAGTTCCACTTTATAATAGTTGTTGTTTAGCCACTAAGTCGTGTTCAGTTCTTTTGTGACCCCATGGACTGTAGTCCATCAGGCTTCTCTGTCCATTAGATTTCCTAGGCAAGAATGCTGGAGTGAGTTGCCATTTCCTTCTCCAGGGGATCTTCCTGAACTAGGGAGTGAGCTCACATCTCCTGCTTGGCAGGCAGGTTCTTTACCACTGAACCACCTGGAAAGCCCACTTTACAACAGTGCATTTACAAGTTTCTTTTGCTAATAATCATTTTCTTTGTCTGTTTTGTATTGATGAGGCTTTTGTAGTGATTATTCTTTTGGGTCTGGCTGTAATGAAAGAAATCTTAATTGGACCTTTCTTGACTAAATATAATTATTTTAGGAGGAGTGAGGTAGAAAGGCATCATAAAACTTAGTTGAACAATCAGCTGCATATATTTATTTGTAACCTCTACCTTGCTCATATATTTTCTTACAGTGTAAAACTGTTGAAAGTTTAAGTTGAAACTGTTCATACACTTAAAATAGGAGCCTATTGAAAAATAATGGTGTAAATTTTGAAAAACAAAGTTTATTTTGCATCTTTTGAACATTATTGAATTCTCAACTTGAAAATTTGTTTCAGCTGATTTTTGTAGCTGTGGTAATTTTATCAGGTTGCTAGCTGTGCCACAATCAAAGTACAATATACTTTAATTAATACAGGCTTTGGAGTTTCTGTTTAATGGACACTGATTTATTTGCATTTTATAAAATCAAAACAAGACATACTAAGTTCCAATGAAACAGCCTAAAAAATGTGCTCCTTATTATTTTTAAAAACTAACCAATTAAGGATGAGGAAGTAAATCTTTACTAAGATAGCTCCTCTGACACCATAAGAGATGACTGTGTTCTGCCTGCTCTTCAGTTCAGTTCAGTTGCTCAGTCGTGTCCGACTCTTTGCGACCCCATGAATCACAGCATGCCAGGCCTCCCTGTCCATCACCTACTCCCAGAGTTCACTCAAACTCATGTCCATCGAGTCGGTGATGCCATCCAACCATCTCATTCTCTGTTGTCCCCTTCTCTTCCCGCCCTCAATCCTTCCCAGCATCAGAGTCTTTTCCAGTGAGTCAACTCGTCACATGAGGTGGCCAAAGTATTGGAGTTTCAGCCTTAGCATCAGTCCTTCCAATGAACACCCAGGATTGATCTCCTTTAGAATGGACTGGCTGCCTGCTCTTGGCTTCACGAAAATTAGGTTGTTGGGCAGCTGAATGACTTTGTCATGAAAAAGTTTATTTTTAAAATCACTGTTGGCAAACTATGATCTGTGGACTAAATCCTGTTTTTGTAAATGAAGTTCTATTGTACACAGCCATGCTCATTTGTGTTTACATGTTGTTTATGGTTGCTTTGGTGCTACAGTGGCACTGTTCAATAGTTTCAGATTAAATGATCCACAAGTTTTAAAATATTTTCTGTTATTTGGCCCTGTTGGAGGATCATGCTGACTCCTGTTTTTTAATCTAAGTCTTTTGTAGATAGGTCATGTTCAAGTTATGGTGGAGTTTTATGTGGTTGGTATTTTTGTGTTTAATTTTCCATTCTGCTTCATTCTAAGGAGGGGTAGTTAAAAAAAAATCATTTGGAGTGTTAGTTTCTAGCTTCTTCATCAAAAGTAGGTATAATACCACTTTACATGGTTGCTATGAGGAGTCAATGAGAACTGTAAATAAAATCCTTAAAGTGCCTGGCACCCAGCAGGAATTCAGATGGTGGGGAGATATAATCAGGGAAAGTCTAGGTGTTTCTTTGGGTGATTTAGGATGGCGTGTTTTTAGAGATTCTGATTTCTCCACATAGCTGGCTGTGGAAGCCTAGTTTATACAGGTTCTTAATGAACCTGGGTGTTCATTGGAAGGACTGATGCTAAAGCTGAAACTGCAATACTTTGGCCACCTCATGCGACGAGTTGACTCACTGGAAAAGACTCTGATGCTGGGAAAGGTTGGGGGCGGGAGGAGAAGGGGACAACAGAGAATGAAGATGGCTGGATGGCATCACCGACTCGATGGACATGAGTTTGAGTGAACTCCGGGAGTTGGTGATGGACAGGGAGGCCTGGCGTGCTGTGATTCATGGGGTCGTGGAGAGTCGGACACGACTAAGCGACTGAACTGAACTGAACTGAATGCAACATTGTTGGTTAACTTTCCTCCATCCTTTCCTTCCTGCTTCCCTGTGCCCCTCTTTCTGTTTCCTCTCCTTCTACTGACCATTGTATATTGCAGGAAAAATGGAGTATGAGAGGGATGGTCATGTCCCAGGTCTTGACTGAGTACCTGGGATAGGCTGCCAAGTGAGGGTCCTTGACCTTGTGCAGGAAAGAGTCCAAGAGCTAGCCATAGTAAAATGAAAGCAGGTTTACTTAGAGAGACACACTGTTTTGAGGGGCTTCTCTGGTGGCTTAGATGGTAAAGAATCTGCCAGCAATGCAGGAGATCCAGGTTCGATCCCTGGGTCAGGAAGATCCCCTGGAGAAGGGAATGTCTATTCCCCTGGAGAATCCTATGGACAGAAGAGCCTAGTGGGCTAATGTCCATGGGATCTCAAAGAGTCTGATGTGACTGAGCTACTAATACACACACACACACACACACTCAAGGTCTACTCGAAGTCGAATCTTCCTCCATCTTGAGCCTAGTATGTTCTGACCTGTTTCGGTCTTACCCTCTTGTTTTTCATGCTTGTGTCATTCTTTTAAAAGTTATGTCCTGCCCTCTTCCTGTGGGTCTCAATACCTTTGCTTCTCTGTTTCCTTTTTGATACATGTAAGCATTAGTACTAAATTTAGTACTAAATTTAGTCAGTCAGTAGAGACATATAGAGGATTTTCCATTATTCTTAGTTCCATCCTGTAGGAAGCAGAGGAAATTAACTTCCTGTGATCTCCCTCCCTACCCTCTTTATTCTTATGTATAATGTGTAGTAGCAGCTATCTAGGTGTATATGGAAAATCCATTCCTACCACAGCAAACTTTAGAGCAGGTCTTCAGTTTTGTTTTAACCCATGATGCCAAGGGCGCAGTTGTGGACAGGCATAGTTTTCTTCTAGAAGACAGATCAGATAGATGATAAATAGATTCTCCCTAACATTTTGAAGGAAACTTAAAGATCTAGTGATGATAAAATTGAGCTGGCAATCTTATATTGCAAGCGCTCACTTCGTTGTTTTCTTGTTTCTTGAAAACATAAACTTAGAAAACTAAGTTATTTTACTTGACAGGTATTTTTAGAAGGTTAATTTGAAACCTGGGACCTAACCCTTTCAAGTTACTTTAAAACCAATGTTAATATAAATGAGAGCAAGGACACAGAATCTTAGAATTTTTTTTTGTTTTAATTGGCATTATTATTGTTTTATGGTAGCGTTTAGTTTTGTAGGTGTCATGGAAAAGATATGGAAAAGAGGTGATAGTTATATTATTAGCAGACCCATTGATAATAGTTAACAGTCATCCACATTTGTTAGTTTGAAACTCTTTTTATCCTTAGTGAATTTACTCCTATTTTCAATTCAACTGAATTCTTTTGTTTGTGGTTTAAAAAGGAGTTAAATTGGGTCAGAATTTCTCGTTGAATGTTCTACCTTTTTAGAGCTACTGACTGACCTGAATTTAGTACCAGTGCTTACATACATCAAAAGGGAAACAGGAGAGAAAGGTATGAAGACCAGTAGGAAAAGAGGAAAGTGAAAGGGAGAGAGGGACAGAGGGAAGGAGGGAGGAGAGGGAAGGAGGGAAGGAGGTTAATCAGAAATGTTGCATTAGTTCAGTCCAGTTCAGTTCAGTCCAGTCGCTCAGTTGTGTCCGACTCTCCACGACCACATGAATCACAGCACGCCAGGGCTCCCTGTCCATCACCAACTATATGTTACATTAAGAACCTGGTTAAACTAGGCTTCCACAGCCAGCTCTGTGGAGAAACCAGAATCTCCAAACACATGCCATCCTAAATCACCCAAAGAAACACCTAGACTTTTCCTGATTATACCTCCCTACCACTTGAATTCCTTCTGGGTCCTGGCACTCTGTTAAGGATTTTATTTACAATTCTCACTGACTCCTCATAGTAACCGTGTAAGGTGGTCTTATACCTACTTTTGATGAGAAAACTAGAAACAAACATTCAAAATGGTTTTTTAAAGTATTAAACCCAGTTTTTATATATCACCATTCTATTAAAGGGAATGTATTCTTCCTCCTTTTTCATTTATTTTACAGTAAACTGAGAGATAGATAGTAATCTCGAGTCCTTTAGCTTCTGTGAGTCACAGAGGGACATTAAATGATTTTCTTACAACTGCCATTTGAGTCAAAGTTAGGGGCTTAAATTTGAATGTACCTTATTTTGCCTATTTATAGGAACCAGACACATTTAAAAAGTAATTTTGTGTCTGGAAATAGATAACAGAAAATGAGAGATTGTTTAGTGTTAAAAAGTTTTGAGAGTTTAAAGAATTTTATCTTGCCAGCATACAGGGAGAGAACTGGGTGAGTTGTATGTCATGGGGAAACAGAACTCAAAAGCATGTGTTAGTATTAGCATTCTGTTTGCTTGTATATGAGAAAAACCAGTAACAAATTGATTGAATCTGTGAAAGGAGAAAGCAGGGAGGTGGTGGGGGGAGAAGAAAAAAAGACTTGCTTAGAGATAGTGAATTTTGTTTGTCTTTCTTTGTTAATCTGCTGATTAACTGTCAGCTAGTGAAGAGATCAGTCAGATATTCTGCTCTTGGGCAACTGCATGAATCATCAAAGAAAACGGTTTTGGTTGTTTGTGAATTCTCTGGAAGACTTTGGGTGTTCCTCTGTGACTTGCACGTAAGAGGTTGCCTCTGTATTCTGTCTGCCACTGTTGTCATTAGCATTTCCATGCCAGATTTGCATCAGAATTCCTCACTTGCTTTAATTTCGCTCTTGTTTCCATGATTTTCTCCCCTCATTTTGTATTCTTTGGTGTGTTACATAGTCTTTCCGAAAGTTAATGCTCCATCTTCCTGGGGTTATGTTTGCTGTTGTAAACCATTATTTTAACATTGTGTGCATGTAATTTGTTAGTTCTCAGATCAAAAAATCTTAGTTTGTTTGTGATTGTATGGGAGATCTGAACCACAGTGTTTAAAGTGTGTGCAGTGGATTTCTTTGGTCGGTTATCTGGAAGAGATTAGTAAACCAACAAAAAATATTTACACTGAGCAGTTTATGTTCTTTTACCTTACTGTTGCTTTAAAAGTTTAGGTTATGATTTTGAAATGTTTTACAAATTAGCTGCTCTGTAGTTAGACTTCCTGTTGCTGTGCACTTTATCTTTGATGAAGAGTGGGGAAATCTTACGGTAAATTCTGTTTTCTTACAGTCAAAGGCTGTTGGTTTGTTAGATGTGGATGTGTATGGCCCTTCAGTTCCAAAGATGATGAATCTGAAAGGCAATCCAGAATTATCACAGAGTAAGTAAAGAAGAGGTAAAGAGTATGACAATATAGTTACACTTTTATTTAGTATCTGCTGGGTGTCAGGCGCTATGCCGTATACCATGTATACTTTATGCACACTGCAATATAAGGTATGGAGCCAGACTCTCTGGGTGTGAATTCTGGCTCTGTCACTGATTAACAGTGTAGCTTTGAATGACTTGTTCAACCTTTGTGCCTCAATGCCCCCATGTGTAAATAGGGTTAAACGGTTGTGCTTACCGGATAGAATTGCTATATTTAATTGCTTAACTAAAAAATTGCTGTAAATGTAGTGCTTGTCACACTGTACATGGTCAAATTTAGCTCATCATCGTCTTTGTATATAAAACGTGTGGATGTATGGGGGTATTTGAATAGAAAGTAATATATTTATTAGAAGAGCTGAAAATTATTTTCTCTAATCAGGTTTTTGTTATATTTATTTTGTTTTTGAAAAAACCGTAAAACATTAATTTCTCTCCCTAGCCTTCATTGCCATCAATGATAGGACAGAGTAATTTTTTGAATAAATCGTTAGCTGTTGTTATATTTTCTTACAAAACTATTAAATATAAAGTTTTAAGAACAAGGAAATTCTGTGCTAAAAAAAAGAAAAATTGAAACAATGGTAACTTTCCTTGAAACATAGTTTTGAGTGAAGATACTTTATTAAAATTTATTGGTAACTCAATAGTAAGCATATGAGATTGAGTAATTTCTTTTATTTCTTATTGGACCTTTTATTTTCTATGAATCTAGGACAAAATGCCTGTATTTACTGAAGGGTTTTTATTGCATTTTCTGTGTACATAACAGAAGGTGTTATTTTTGTTGTTGTCATTAAATATTAGGTAGTAAGACATTATCTGCTAAAGGTGCCTTTGTGTTGAGATGGGCTTCCCTCATAGCTCAGTCATTAGAGAATCTGCCTGCAATGCTGGAGACCCAGGTTTGATTCCTGGGTCAGAAAGATCCCCTGGAGAAGGAAATGGCAACCCACTCTAATATTCTTGCCTGGAGAATCCCATGGACAGAGGAGCCTGGCAGGCTGCAGGCCATGGGGTCCAAGAGTTGGACACAATTTAGCGACTAAACCACCACCAAGGTGGTTTTGTTCCTGCTGTAGCTGTTGAAATCAGTTACAGTGTTAAGTTCTGAATAACTGCTTATCAGATAATAAGGATTCTTCCTATTATTTTGAAGGAATTTAAGGCTCTAGTGATGATAAAAGTGACCCTAGCCGTCCTACATTACAAGCACCCACTTAAGTTGTTTTCTTGTTTTGTGAAAATATAAACTTAAAGCTAATTTATTCTAGTTTCTTTGTTCTTTGCTCTTTTAGTGGAATGCGTACTTAGTTTACAAATATGTGCCATGAGCCAAAATGTCAGACTTACACAAAGGAGTAGTGAATTTGTGTACTTTAAATGGTAGACTCTTTACGTCTGTCTCTTGATTAAAGTAGCATGAAAGCTAGTGCATGTAGCTCACGAGTGAAGGCAAAATGGAGCCCTTGGTGTCAGTTTTTTCTTAAGTAGCCTGTTCAGTCTATGCCAGTATAAATACTTGAAGTGAACTTTAATTTCTTTCTTCTTGTTTTCTTGAAGCTGTACTCTTAAATTTGATGTTTGCAAATTGGCTGCCATTAAATAGACTTTCTGGTAAAAATGAGCTACTGGAAATCTTGGAAAGCCTGAAAAGAATGTGTGTTGACAAGCAGATTTCAAGTCCCATAAGAAATAAACCAAACGATTAAGGCATTCACTTAGAAGAGTGTGGATTCTTGAAAGCCCATCTTATAAATTGGTTTTTGAATCTTAGATAAACCTGCTACCATTGTACTAATTGGCATCATTATGACTTTTCTGTGTTTTTGTCATTTTAATGTATCCTGTATTACTGTTTATTAAAGAAAGCACAGTGCAGCATGAAATTATCTTATTAACAGTAAGAAAAAAGATTTGTTTTCAGTGGTTCAGATTTTGGGGAGATAGAACTGTGAGCAGAATCTTAGCTTTATAAATGTTTCCCCTGTTCTTGGACTTAGCTACACAATCATAGAGGGAATGGGACTTCAGGATTGTCTTTTTCTCTTCATTATTTAAGCAGACATATGGTAATTAGTTTTGATCAATTTGTTAATTTTAAAACTCCATGTTAAAGTTGGCAGATTCATTCTCTTATATTTTTTCTTTTTGAGAAGATTATAGAAAAACCACACTTCTTATACTTATGATATTTTAGTCTTGATCACCAAGGGAAATTTTACATTTGTTTCTAGAGAAGTGAATTCAGTAATTGAGGAAAAATTTGTTTATAATAGCTTTAGATTTCTTAGGCTGAAAATGTTTCTATCAGCTTAAAATGACAGTAGTGATTTTCTGTGTTGGTATGCAGTATGCAAAATTATGGTAATGAAAAGTCTAGCCAGTTTGTAGAGAGAGTACTGTACAAAAACCTCACCAGGTTGACATTATAATGGCTGCAAATGACCAGTTGCTTTGGGAACATAATGGAATTCACATGTGTAGTTTGAGAAATTATCATCTAAGCATGAGTTAAGTTTTTTTTTGTCTAAAGAACAAATACCAGTCATTTTTCTCTTTTTTAAGAGTGTAAATAACATAATATGCAGATTTCATATTATAGTATAGCTAAACTATAGTCCTGGAAATTATTGACTAGGAAGGTTTCCAGTTGAAATTGTAAGAAAACATTACATGGTAGTTGCACACAGAAATGTGTTGTTAATTCAGTAATACTCTTTTTTGTTGAGGATTTTCACTAAGCTTTCTCAGCTAACTTTTATTGGTAGAAATCTGCTTTCTTTCACAGTTTTGTGATGATGAATTCACACTTTATCACAGTTGTGAATTTATCACTACTTAGTTTTACTAAAGATGTCTTATATTTAGCTAATAAAGTAGGAAAAATTTTAAGGCCTGTGGAGAGAGGTTACTAAAATTGAAATGTCAAGTAATTATACTGAGGATGACACAGTGCTTATTAATAGTGATTAACTATGAGACTTTTTTTTTTGAGTAGGATTCACTTTTCTTTTGTTGGGGGATAGATTTCCCACTCATGTCATAATATTCTGCTCTCTCTGTCTTAATAAGCATTTTCCAAGTTTATGAAATGAATATGTGTACAGAAGAGACAGAGAAAATGTGGAAAATCAGCTTAGGCAAATGACTTTTTATAATAGCAATCATCTCCAGTAAGAACTACCAGGAAGTGACTAAATTTTTTTAAGGTAATTTAAGTGCATAAAGAATGAGAGTGAATTCTACTTATTTCTGAAATTGCCTTTTTTCTTCCAAGGCTGAGAGTTAGGGGTGTTACTGAAGTTACTGACGTCAATAACTAAATTCTGATGCAGTAGTTACAGCTCCAGAAGTTTCTCATTTAAAATTTGCTTTTTTGGTCATTGTCTTGTGGACTCTTGGGTTGATGCTCGAGTTCCTCTGGTTATCTTTGGAAAGGGTTCTGGAATGTATTGCATAATCAAAGTGTTATAGAAATGACTTTTTTCTTGCTGCCTTCCTGGGTTTTGTTTACAATCTGTATTTTACCTACAATGTTAAATTGTTATTGTTGTTTAGTCACTGAATTGTGTCCAACTCTTTTGTGACCCCATGGGCTGTGTAGCCTGCTAGGTTTCTTTGTCCAAGGGATTTACCAGGCAAGAATACTGAAGTAAGTTGCCATTTCTTCTCCAAGGGATCTTCACTACCCGGGATGGAACCCACGTCTTCTGCATTGGCAGGTGAACTCTTTACCACTGAGCCACCAGTGAAGCCCAGAATATTAAGTTCAGTTCAGTTCAGTCGCTCAGTCATCTCTGACTCTTTGCGACCCCATGAATCACAGCACGCCAGGCCTCCTTGTCCATCACCAACTCCCGGAGTTCACTCAAACTCATGTCCATCAAGTCGGTGATGCCATCCAGCCATCTCATTCTCTGTCGTTCCCTTCTCCTGCTGCCCCCAATCCCTTCCAGCATCAGAGTCTTTTCCAGTGAGTCCACTCTTCACATGAGGTGGCCAGAGTATTGCAGTTTCAGCTTTAGCATCAGTCCTTCCAATGAACACCCAGGATTGATCTCCTTTAGAATGGACTGGTTGGATCTCCTTGCAGTCCAAGGGACTCTCAAGAGTCTTCTCCAACACCACAGTGCAGAAGCATCAATTCTTCGGCAATCAGCTTTCTTCACAGTCCAACTCTCACATCCATATATGACCACTGGAAAAACCATAGCCTTGACTAGACGGACCTTTGTTGGCAAAGTAATGTCTCTACCTTTTAATATGCTATCTAGGTTGGTCATAACTTTCCTTCCAAGGAGTAAGCGTCTTTTAATTCCCTGGCTGCAATCAGCATCTGCAGTGATTTTGGAGCCCCCCAAAAATAAAGTCTGACACTGTTTCCACTGTTTCCCCATCTATTTCGCATGAAGTGATGGGACCAGATGCCATGATCTTAGTTTTCGGAATGTTGATTTTTAAGCCAACTTTTTCACTCTCCTCTTTCACTTTGATCAAGAAGCTTTTTAGTTCCTCTTCACTTTCTGCCATAAGGGTGGTGTCATCTGCATATCTGAGGTGATTGATATTTCTCCTGGCAATCTTGATTCCAGCTTGTGCTTCTTCCAGCCCAGCGTTCCTCATGATGTACTCTGCATGTAAGTTAAATAAGCAGGTTGACAATATACAGCCTTGACATACAACCAGTCTGTTGTTCCAAGTCCAGTTCTAACTGTTGCTTCCTGACCTGCATACAGGTTTCTCAAGAGGCAGGTCAGGTGATCTGGTATTCCCATTTCTTTCAGAATTTTCCACAGTTTCTTGTGATCCACACAGTCAAAAGCTTTGGCATAGCCAATGAAGCAGAAATAGATGTTTTTCTGGAACTCTCTCGCTTTCTCCATGATCCAGCAGATGTTGGCAATTTGATCTCTGGTGCCTCTGCCTTTTCTAAATCCAGCTTGAACATCTGGAAGTTCATGGTTCATGTTCTGTTGAAGCCTGGCTTGGAGAATTTTGAGCATCACTTTGCTAGCGTGTGAGATGAGTACAATTGTGTGGTAGTTTGAGCATTCTTTAGCATTGCCTTTCTTTGGGATTGGAGTGAAAACTGACCTCTTCCAGTCCTGTGGCCACTGCTGAGTTTTCCAAATTTGCTGGCATATTGAGTGCAGCACTTTCACAGCATCATCTTTCAGGATTTGAAATAGTTCAACTGGAATTCCATCACCTCCACTAGCTTTGTTCATAGTGATGCTCTCTAAGGCCCACTTGACTTCACATTCCAGAATGTCTGGCTCTAGGTGAGTGATCACACCATCATGATTATCTGGGTCGTGAAGATCTTTTTTGTACAGTTATTCTGTGTATTCTTGCCACCCCTTCTTAATATCTTCTACTTCTGTTAGGTCCATACCATTTCTGTTCTTTATCGAGCCCATCTTTGCACTGGAGAAGGGAATGGCAAACCACTTCAGTACTCTTGCCTTGAGAACCCCATGAAGAATCCTGTCACCCTATTTTATCAAGACAAAAGTCCACCCTTCACTTGGCATATTGTTTCTTACACGGGTCATTGAATAGTCTGAACTAAATACTTTTCTTAGTATGGTAAAACCCTTTTCCTTTTTCCTTTGCCAGTTCTGAGCTGGAGAATAGGCAACCTCTTTTTTAGAGTTCTACTTGTTCTGCTGCAAACCATCTTAGCCAAAGGCTGTAGCACATAAAGTCAATGAAGAATGCTTTATTTATCTACAGAACAACCAAGTGTATTTTAGTAGCTGTGTGTGCATAGTCAGGCACTTGTTCATATCTGACTTTTTGTGATGCTATGAACTCTAACCCTCCAGGCTCCTCTCTCTATGGACTTCTCCAGGCAAGAATACCAGTGGTGGTTTAGTAGCTAAGTTGTGTCCGACTCTTGTGACCCCATGGACTGCAGCCTGCCAGGCTCCTCTGTTTGTGGGATTTTCTAGGCAAGAATACTGGAGTGGGTTGCCATTTCTCTTTTCCAGAGGATCTTCTTGATCCAGGAATTGAACCCGGGTCTCATGCATTGTAGGCAGGTTCTTTACTGACTGAGCTACAAGGGATGCCTAAGAATATTGGAGGAAAACGAAGGATATTAGAGTGGGTGCCATTTCCACCTCCAGGGGAATCTTCCCGACCCAGGGGTCAAACTCACACCTCCTGTGTCTCTTGCCTTTTCAGGTGGATTCTTTACTAATGAGCCACCTGGGAAGCCATTTTTTAGTAGTTACTACCTGTTAATTTTTGCTTTCTTTCACAGGATGACAGCAAATAGTGTTGATCAAATGTGTCTGCTTATATGTCAAATAGCTCTTATATCTTTGTGTTTATGATTAGCACCTGCCCCAAGACAAGATTGGTGTCCTATTATGCCTCTTTTGCTTTCTGAGTTATATCAGAGGGCTGCCCTTAAGATACGTAGATTGATAGGAGGGTACATTTGTAATATAGCCATACATTTTAAGGCTATTTGTAGTTCTGAGATGGGAATTTGAGTTCTTGTCCATGGAGCTGAAGAATGGAATCTACGAACATACAAACACTCATGGTAGTAAGTGAATAAAATTTATTAAAGAGGAGGAAAGTACAAAGTTCTCAGCATAGACCCTGAGACAAAGTGACGAGTCCCCCAAAGGTGGGACTTACAGCCATTTTTATATCCTTCCTTAAATCACATTATTTCTAATCAATCAATTTAAAGGTCAAGATACTTAACATACTTTAAACACACACATGATGGTGTGATCACTCACCTAGAGCCAGACATCCTGGAATGTGAAGTCAGGTGGGCCTTAGGAAGCATCACTACGAACAAAGCTAGTGGGGGTGATAGAATTCCAGTTGAACTATTTCATTCTTAAAAGATGATGCTGTGAAAATGTTGCACTCAATATGCCAGCAAATTTGGAAAACTCAGCAGTGGCCACAGGACTGGAAAAGGTCAGTTTTCATTCCAGTCCCAAAGAAAGACAATACCAAAGAATGGTCAAACTACCACACAATTGTACTCATCTCACACGCTAGCAAAGTCATTTTCAAAATTCTCCAAGCCAGGCTTCAAGAGTACATGAACTGTGAACTTCCAGATGTTCAAGCTGGATTTAGAAAAGACAGAGGAACCAGAGATCACATTGCCAACATCCATTGGATCATCGAAAAAGCGAGAGTTCCAGAAAACATTTATTTCTGCTTTATTGACTACACCAAAGTCTTTGTGTGGATCACAAAAAACTGTGGAAAATTCTGAAAGAGATGGGGATACGAGACCACCTGACCTGCCTCCTGAGAAATCTGTATGCAGGTCAAGAAGCAACAATTAGAACTGGACATGGAACAACAGACTGGTTCCAAATCGGGAAATGAGTAGGTAAAGGCTGTATATTGTCACCTTGCTTATTTAACTTATATGCAGAGCATATCATGCGAAATGCTGGGGTGGATGAAGCACATGCTGGATTCAAGATTGCCGGGAGAAATATCAATAACCTCAGATACGCAGATGACACCACCGTTACGGCAGAAGGTGAAGAATTAAAGAGCCTCTTGATGAAAGTGAAAGAGGAGAGTGAAAAAGTTGGCTTAAAACTTACCATTTGGAAAACTAAGATCATGGCATCTGGTCCCATCACTTCATGGCAATTAGATGGTGAAACAGTGGAAAAAGTGACGGACTATTTTTTTCTGCTCAAGAATCATTGAAGATGGTGACTGCAGCCATGAAATTAAAAGATGCTTACTTCTTGGAAGGAAAGTTATGACTATCCTAGACAGCATACTAAAAAGCAGAGACATTCCTTTGCCAACAGAGGTCCGTCTAGTCAAGGCTATGGTTTTTTCCAGTGGTCATATATGGATGTTAGAGTTGGACTGTGAAGACAGCTGAGCACCGAAGAATTGATTCTGTTGAACTGTGGTGTTGGAGAAGACTCTTGAGAGTCCGTTGGACTCCAAGGAGATACAAGCAGTCCATTCTAAAGGAAATCATTCCTGAATATTCATTGGAACGACTGATGTTGAAGCTGAAAATCTGATACTTTGGCCACCTGATGCGAAGAACTGAGTCATTTGAAAAGACCCTGATGCTGGGAAAGATTGAAGGTGGGAGGAGCAGGGGATGACAGAGGATGAGATGGTTGGATGGCATCACCGACTCAATGGACATGAGTCTGGGTAAACTTCGGGAGTTAGTGATGGACAGGGAGGCCTGGCGTGTTGCAGTCCATGGGGTCGCAGAGAGTCAGACAGGACTGAATTACTGAACTGAACTCAATATGAAACAGAAGTTAATTACTACCTTTTCCTGGGTCTGAGTGCTGATAATTTTTCAGACTAAAGACACATTCCAGGAACTCAGAACAGTGGAGTGGGATGTTTACTGAAAACAAGACTGAGGTCTCAGAGTTCTACATTGACTGCCTAGTAATTTCTGCCTCAGTTCATGTTCTCTTTTCTAGTCTAACTCCAGACTGGAAATGTGGTGTTTTGTTTTGTTTCCCCTTATTTCCTAATCTTGGATCATTTTCAGTATTTCTCAGCATTATCAGGACATTTTCAGTATCTTCTCTGAAATGAGAAAAATTAAACTATTATTAGGCATTGTGAAAGGGTAGCTTGCAATTTTGTTTCTAATGCTCTTGTTTTTATGTATGTATTCTTTGGATTTTTGCTTTTTAAAACAGAACATATTATTGCTGATTCATAGTTACTTTAATAATTCAGTGAGTACTTTAGAAACCTTTGAGGAATATTTTAACAAAACATATGCTCTCCCCCTCCTTTTTTTTTTCTTTTTGAGCTAAGAGAAAGTAAAGCATTTAAGACGGAAAAAGAGTTTGGTGAAAGCAGAACATAAAATGAGCTTTGAAGTGGAAGATAAGGGAAATAATTCATCCATGAACTGGGGACTCCAGGGCGAAAGGGAAGAGGCCATTAATAATGAAATTATACTAAGAGGCATGAACAGTTTTGATGGTCTGGATTTGGAAGCTCGGAAGAGAGAAGAGAAATTAGACTTGCTATCCCTGGTGGCTCAGCTGGTAAAGAATCCGCCTGCAATGTGGGAGACCTGGGTTTGATCCCTGGGTTGGGAAGATCCCTTGGAGAAGGGACGGACTTCAGTATTCTCGGCTGGAGAATTCTATGTACTGTATAATTCATGGCGTTGCAAAAGAGTCAGACACAACTGACCGACTTTCACACACACACACAAATAATGAAGTAAGACATCTTTTTCATTTTCTTTCTGCACTTCCACCCTAGATTTTGTCTGTGTGGCATACATCTATACAAGGTAATGCATTCACATGCCATCTTGTTCTTTAAGATTGGATAGATTTTATATACCCATGTTCATAGCGTTATTCACAGTAGATAAAATGCAGAAGCTACCCTCGTGTCTATCAGTGAATGAATGGTTAAGCAAAGTGTGGTATATACATACAATGTAGTATTAGTCAGCCTTAAAGAGATAATTCTGACATAACCTGAAACATGGATGATGAGGACGTTATGCTAAATGAAGTAAAACCAGTCATATAAAGAGAAATAGCGTATGATTCCCCTTACATAAAGTACTTAGAGTAGTCAATTTTATAAGGACAGAAAGTAGAATGGTAGTTGCCAGGAGCTGGGGGGAAAGGGAAATGGGAAATTATTGTTTGGTGGATATAGAGTTTCAGTTTTTTATGATGAAAAGAATTATGGAGAGGGATGGTAGTAATGGTTGGACAGCATTATATTTAATATCACTCTATTATACACTTAATGATTAAGATGGTAAATTTTATGTTATGAATGTTTTAACCACCATTACAAAAGGGAAAAAAATGGGTTTATTTTTTGACAATATTAACTGACTAGGCTTAACAGTATAGGCTTTCTTCAGTGTGTCTATGGTCTCAACCCAGTGAATCAACTTGCTCTGTGAAAGAGCAATCTTTACAGAACCGGGAGAAAATAGAATAGTGAGGTTTATTTGGGAGACTTAGTAAGCTTAGCTGTAAACTTTCTCTGTTGTTCAGTGTGGAAACTTCACTAGTATACAAGTTGTTAAGAATTGTTGCCAAAAATTATATTTTTGTGTCATGAAAAGTGACAGAGCTTATTACATTTAAAATTCTTATTGTTATTGCTACCTCTATTACCATTTGTAACATTGTCAATGTTATAAACACCTCTGTGATTTGGTCCCTGCCTTCTGTTTACTTCCACTACCTCAATTCCAATAACCTTGTTCTGTTATTCAGCAAATACCAGTTTCAGTGGCCTCTGTTTCTCAAAAATGCCATGTTCTGTGCTGAGGACCCTCACATAGGATATTATCTCTGCCTGAGACACCTTACATTTCTGTTGTCTTCCACCCCTCCTCCACAACTAATTTCTGCTATCAAGTCTCAGTTTTAATGATTCTTCTTCTGTGACTCCTTCTCTCACTTGTCACTCTCCCTATTGCAATTGCAAGGGTAAGTTATCTGTTTAATTTTTTCAGTCTCCTCTACTGGCAGTAGAACATCCACAGAGCAGAGGCTTTCTGGCTTAGTTTCACTTATACTTGGTTATATAGTAGATGCTCAGTCAATCTTAGTTGAATAAAATAAAGTTTTCTGTTAAATTTCTTATACATTAGATGCATACTTTATTTTCTACTTTGGGTATATGAATAACTTAATTTGCAATCATAATATATATATTTTAAATGAATAATGTAGACTGTTTTAAGGTATTTTCTTAGCCATTAGTCTTTGTGGTAGATGAATGATTCTTACACCACTTTTTTCCATTTTTAGGAAAAGAGAAAGAACCTATATGGTTAGTAATTTGACATTTGAGAATTATGTTACATGGAGTGAAATGGTTGTTCACATTGTTTCACTGAGGTAGGACAGTGCCACTCTTGCCTCATATTTTAACTTTAAAATGTTGAGTATAGATAGATCTGGTTACCTATAAGGGGTAGAGGATTGTGGGGCCTGAATTTGGGCCATGATAGAAAGGACAGGGTTCACAACCCCTGCTCAGAGACAGAACAACCTGGGAAAAGAAAAGGAACTGGAATCTCAGCATGCATCATCATTCTTTTCCTTAGACTGTCTTCATTGCCAGGCTAAAATAGTGCATGGACAAAGATTATTAGGTGAATGTATTAGTATAAAGGTGTTATTTGAGACTGTTTATTCTGGAACTTGTTATTTGTAATAGGTTTGGAGACATGGTGAGTGAGGAAGCAGTGACAGTAAGTTTTGATTTTATTCTGATGTCACTGAGGTATTTCAGTTAAGGAAAAGAAAGCAGAAGTAGCAGCTTGCAGTTGGATGGGCTTTGGGAACTCCCCTGCAATATACAAACCACAGACTTTTCTTGGAAAAACTGGGTTCCCCAGAAAGCAGAGCCCTGCACACTAATAATTTATTAGGGAGTAAAACTGGGTTGAGGAAGGAGAAAAGGAGGGAGAGCCAATATGAAAATGTGCTGTCAAAAATGACGAGGTGTTTTTGATTGTCGTAACTGGGGGGAATGTAGTGGGTAGACACCAGAGATGCTGCGAGATATCCTGCAATGCACATATCCTGTAATGCACCAAGCACACTGATAATAAATTATTGGTGGTGGTTTAGTCGCTAAGTTGTGTCTGACTCTTGTGACCCCATGGACTGTAGCCCACCAGGCTCCTCTCTCCATGGAATTCTCCAGGCAAGAATACCAGAATGGGTTGCCATTTCCTTCTCCAGGGGATGGGATTGAATCTGGGTCTCCTGCATTGTAGGCCAATTCTTTATCAACTGAGCCACTAGGGAAGTCAATAAATTATTATCTGGTCCAAAATGTCACTTCTGCTGGAGTTGAGAATTCCTGATTTAGATAATGTAAATCTGGTGCCTCTACCTTTTCTAAAAGCTGCTTGAACATCTGGAAGTTCACGGTTCACATACTGCTGAAGCCTGGCTTGGAGAATTTTGAGCATGACTTTACTAGGGTGAGATGAGTGCAATTGTGCGGTAGTTTGAGCATTCTTTGGCATTGCCTTTCTTTGGGATTGGAATGAAGACTGACCTTTTCCAGTTCTGTGGCCACTGCTGAGTTTTCCAAATTTGCTGGCATATTGAGTTCAGCACTTTCACAGCATCATCTTTCAAGATTTGAAATAGCTCAACTGGAATTCCATCACCTCCACTAGCTTTGTTCGTAGTGATGCTTTCTAAGGCCCACTTGACTTCACATTCCAAGATGTCTGGCTCTAGGTTAGTGATCACATTATCGTGACTATCTTGGTCGTGAAGATCTTTTTTGTACAGTTCTTCTGTGTATTCTTGCCACCTCTTCTTAATATCTTCTGCTTCTGTTAGGTCCATACCATTTCTGTCCTTTATTGAGCCCATCTTTGCATGAAATGTTCCCTTGGAATCTCTAATTTTCTTGAAGAGATCTCTTGTCTTTCCCGTTCTGTTGTTTTCGTCTATTTCTTTGCATTGATCACTGTGGAAGGCTTTCTTATCTCTCCTTGCTATTCTTTGGAACTCTGCATTCAGATGCTTATATCTTTCCTTTTCACTTCTCTTCTTTTCACAGCTATTTGTAAGGCCTCCTCTGACAGCCATTTTGCTTTTTTGCATTTCTTTTCCGTGGGGATGGTCTTGGTCCCTGCCTCCTTTACAATGTCATGAACCTCCGTCCAGAGTTCATCAGGCACTCTATCTATCAGATCTAGTCCCTTAAATCTATTTCTTACTTCCACTGTATAATCATAAGGGATTTGATTTAGGTCACACCTGAATGGTCTAGTGTTTTTCCCTACTTTCTTCAATTTAAGTCTGAATTTGGCAATAAGGAGTTCATGATCTGAGCCACAGTCAGCTCCTGGTCTTGTTTTTGCTAACTGTATAGAGCTTCTCCATCTTTGGCTGCATAGAATATAATCAGTCTGATTTCGGTGTTGACCATCTGGTGATGTCCATGTGCAGAGTCTTCTCTTGTGTTGTTGGAAGAGGGTGTTTGCTATGACCAGTGCGTTCTCTTGGCAAAACTCTATTAGCCTTTGCCCTGCTTCATTCCGTGCTCCAAGGCCAAATTTGCCTGTTACTCCAGGTGTTCCTTGACTTCCTACTTTTGCATTCCAGTCCCCTATAATGAAAAGGACATATTTTCTGGGTGTTCGTTCTAAAAGGTTTTGTAGGTCTTCATAGAACCGTTCAACTTGGGCTTCTTCAGCGTTACTGGTTGGGGCATAGGCCTGGATTACTTCCAGAAAAGCATCTATTTCTGCTTCATTGATTATGCCAAAGCCTTTGACTGTGTGGATCACAATAAACTGTGGAAAATTCTGAAAGAGATAGGAATACTAGACCACCTGACCTGCCTCTTGAGAAACCTGTTTGCAGGTCAGGAAGCAACAGTCAGAACTGTACATGGAACAACAGACTGGTTCCAGATAGGAAAAGGAGTACGTCAAGGCTGTATATTGTCACCTTGCTTATTTAACTTATATGCAGAGTACATCATGAGGAACGCTGGGCTGGAAGAAGCACAGACTGGAATCAAGATTGCTGGGAGAAATATCAATAATCTCAGATATGCAGATGACACTACCCTTATGGCAGAAAGTGAAGAGGAACTCAAAAGCCTCTTGATGAAAGTGAAAGAGGAGAGTGAAAAGGTTGGCTTGAAGCTCAACATTCAGAAAACAAAGATCATGGCATCTGGTCCCATCACTTCATGGGAAATAGATGGAAAAAGAGTGGAAACAGTGTCAGACTTTATTTTTTGTGGCTCCAAAATCACTGCGGATGCTGATTGCAGCCATGAAATTAAAAGACGCTTATTCCTTGGAAGGAAAGTTATGACCAACCTTGATAACATATTAAAAAGCAGAGACATTACTTTGCCAACAAAGGTCTGTCTAGTCAAGGCTATGGTTTTTCCCGTGGTCATGTATGGATGTGAGAGTTGGACTGTGAAGAAAGCTGATCGCCAAAGAATTGATGCTTTTGAACTGTGGTGTTGGAGAAGACTCTTGAGAGTCCCTTGGACTGCAAGGAGATCCAACCAGGCCATTCTAAAGGAGATCAGTCCTGGGTGTTCATTGGAAGGACTGATGCTAAAGCTGAAACTCCAATACTTTGGCCACCTCATGCGACGAGTTGACTCACTGGAAAAGACTCTGATGCTGGGAGGGATTGGGGGCAGGAGGAGAAGGGGACGACAGAGAATGAGATGTCTGGATGGCATCACCGACTCTGTGGACATGCGTTTGAGTGAACTCCGGAAGTTGGTGATGGACAGGGAGGCCTGGCGTGCTATAATTCGTGGGGTCGCAGAGAGTTGGACACGACTGAGCGACTGAACTGAACTGAACTGAACCCAAAAGAATTTCAGAGAGATTGCAGTGCTGTGTGGGACTGAGAATAGAATTTTGGGGAAATAACCTAAGGTGATCAGAGAAAGACTGAGAAGGAGTGACCAGAAAACTAAGAGGAAAGCAGGAAGAAATGGCATCCTGGAAGCCAAGGGGGAGCTTTAGGATGAAGTGGTCAATATTTTTGGGCTTACCTGGTGGCTCAGAAGGTAAAGCATCTGCCTGCAATGTGGGAGACCTAGGTTCAATCCCTGGGTTAGGAAGATCCCCTGAAGAAGAAAATGGCAACCCACTCCAGTACTCTTGCCTTGAAAATCCCATGGATGGAGGAGCCTGGTAGGCTTCAGTCCATGGGTTGCAAGTCCATGGGGTTGCACGGGGGTCAACATTTTTAGAGAGGCAGAATTAGATAAGAATTAAAAATTATGTATTTTAAATTTGGTAATATTTCTGTTTTCAGTTTATGAAACTACTGTTTTGTAAATGTGCACAACTTGTGTTGCGCTTCTTGAAGAAATGTGTTTTATAAAATATTTACATCTGGCCCCTGGGAAATCAATCATTTGAAAACTGAGCATGACTATAATGGTACTGTGCTTTCCTCCAGGGGAAGAAGATGAGTAAGATGTAAACTGTGTTCTTGAGGAGCTTACAGTGGGACAGACGGGAAATGTCAGCACACAATGTAAAGTACGAAGAGGTGTGAACAGAGAACCATGGAGATGGAGAGGACCTTCTAATCTTTCTGTGATGTAGTACATACAGCCAGCCCTGCATCCTGATAAGGCTGGAAAGAGCAAAAGACTTGGGCGTATTGAAAACAAATAATGGAAAGATTATGTTTATTTTTTAATTTCAGTGTTAAAAATGGCCATTGGGACTATGGGTGATACGTTCTGTCATGGGCAGTATGTATGGGATATTTCGCTTATAAATCATAATATAAACTACCACCTTCTATCTCCACCCCAACACAGCCTTTTGTTTAAAATGTGCCTGAGGTTTGTCTCATTTCTGTGTCGTTTCTCTTTCCTCTCTACCCACTTCTGTTTCTTTGTAATTCCAAGGAGAGATAGGAAATGGTAGTTATAACTGAGGGCTATGGGGAGCTGGAAATTTTTCTGGAGAATCTATAAGTTTATCCTAGAGTTGACTTTTCCTCTTATCTATCCGTTTCCTCCAAAATAAACGATAATCATCTCCTTACGTCCTAACCCTGGGTGTGACCAGAAGTAAAGTGAGATGTTTTTCTCATAAATTTGTATTTTTTCACTTTAATATTTAGATTATAAACTGTTTACTTATCTTCATATTCTTCTGAGTGTTGGTTGCAAAGAGTTGGACACGACTGAGCGACTAAGCACAACACACAGCGCACAGTAGTTCTCAAACTTTCTGGCCTGTGGGGCCTTTTATGCTTTTAAAAATGATAGAGGATCCCACACAGCTTTTGTTAATGTGCTGTGCTGTGCCTAGTCGCTCAGTCATGTCCAACTCTTTGCGACCCCATGGACTGTATAGCCTGCCGTGCTTTTCTGTCCACGGGGATTCTCCAGGCAAAAACACTGGAGTGGGTTGCCATGTCCTCCTCCAGGGGAATCTTCCCAATCCCCAGGGATCAAATCCGGGTCCCCTGCATTGCAGACAGATTCTTTACCATCTGAGCCACAAGGGAAGCCCAAGAATATTGGAGTGGGTAGCCTATCCCTTCTCCAGGGGATCTTCCTGACCCAGCAATTAAACTGGGGTCTCCTGCATTCAAGGTGGATTCGTTACCAGCTGAGCTACACAGGAGGTTATATTTATTGACATTTATCAAGTTAGAGTTAAGAGTGAGAAATTTAAAAAAAAAACTTTATTAATTCATTAAAAATAACATTAAGCTCATACTTATTAACATAAATAACATTTTAATGAAAACTATTTTCTGAAGTAAAAAATCAGTGAGAAAAGTGGCATTTAGACTTCTGTAAATCATTTATATGTCTGACCTAATAGAAAACTGCTTGACTTTCATAACTAGTTTTTCGTTCTGTCTGTTGCAATATTTCGGCTGAAATATATGAGGAAATTCCAGCCTCACACAGACATGTAGTTAGAAAAAGACAATAATATTTTAGTAGTTATTTCAAATAAGTGTCAGGTTTTTTTGATGCTACACCAAAATTTGACAAGTAGTAGTTTCATTTTTAAAATTAATGTTATTGAAGTATAGTTGATTTATAATATTGTGTTTCTACTGTACATCAAAGGGATTCAGATATATTTGTGTGTGTGTGTGTATACATATACACTTTTCCATTATGGTTTGTCACAGGACATTGAATATAGTTCCTTGTGCTTGACAGTGGGACCTTGCTGTTTATCAGTTCAATATATGATGGTTTGTTAATCCAGATTCCCATTCCTTCCCTCCCTTCCCTTCTACCCCTTGGCAACCACAGGTTTGTCTTCTATGTGTCTTTGTCTTTCAAGTAAAAATGGTGGTCCGTGAAAGATACAGCCAGTTAGCTTACAACTCAAACAATTATACAAGTGCTTTCCCTTGAGGATTTTAATTGTGTGCTGCAGAGATGCTTTATATGTATTTTCTGTGTTGTCACACAGAATTTTAAAAAGATGTGTACTCAAGGGTCCAGATTTAATAAATAAATTTCACTACTTCATCCAGATCTGGCCTTTATTTTTACTGCAGTTCATGGTGGGGGAGAGTCTGATGACTGCTAGTCCATTTGGTGCAATTGCCTTGATTTGTGCTAAGACATCATTAGTTCTAGTACCCATCTTTGCTTTTGGACCATCAGTGCAAAAGTTGACTGAGTGGAAGGCCAAATGATATCTTAGTACTTTTATGAAAATAGTCTTACCCTCTTGGATCATCTGAAAGGTTTTTGGGGATCTCTAGAGGACCAGAGGAAAAAGGCAATGGCACCCCACTCCAGTACTCTTGCCTGGGAAATCCCATGGACAGAGGAGCCTGGTAGGCTACAGTCCATGGGGTTGCTAAGAGTCGGACACGACTGAGCGACTTCACTTTCACTTTTCACTTTCATGCCTTGGAGAAGGAAATGGCAACCCACTCCAGCGTTCTTGCCTGGAGAATCCCAGGGACGGGGGAGCCTGGTGGGCTGCCATCTATGGGGTCGCACAGAGTCGGACACGACTGATGCGACTTAGCAGCAGCAGCAGCAGCAGAGGGCCAGAGAGTGTACTTGGAGACCTACTTGTTTAGTAGGACATTCTTCAACCAGAGGTCAGAATTCTTGGTTTCTGGTGTAGTGATGCTTGTTATGGATTTCAGGAAATTATTGACCTCATTTTTTTCTTCCTTTTTTAAAGTAATGTGGAAGCGAGTGCTTTGCAAATGAATTAGTTTGTGTCGGAAGTCTGGAAATATTATTTAAACGTGGCTCTTTGTAAAGAGGTTCTGTAGAGTTGCACTGGGACTTTTCTCCCATTTATTTTATTTACTATTTTGGCATTAAGGTACCTGGAGTTGATAACCTATTATTTTTTAAAAATTTCTAATTAATTTTTCAAAAGTATAATACTTGGATATGATCTTTATCAACATAGACACTGCAGTCATGTTAGAATATAGACTAAAGATACAAAAGATGTCCTCAAAGCTGCTTGTAATCTGATTAATATACAATCAGAAATAGCAATATAATGTATTTTATGCTATTACATGATTGCTTTGGAGAATATAGGAGACTAGAGAGGGCACAGAGAAGTAGAAAATGTCTTTAAGAATTTGATAGAATTAAACTGGACCTTAATGGAAACAGAAATGATAATGAGCCAAGAAGCACACAGAATACATCATACTTCACAGTGAAGCTTTTCCACTCCCAAATAGCCATTCAGTTTCCCCCCTTGGATTCCTTCTTCCCTTTCTGTGGTTTGGGACATAGGTTTTCTTACACTTCTCAATTTTGGACCACTCTGAGGCCTGTGATTTGTGCTGCTGTTAAGACAGTGTGCTGTGGTGGAAAGATATTAGGCTTTGGGATCTCACTAATCCAACCCGCATTTCTGGTGTCACCATTTACTGCCCATTGGCAAGGTCTACAACTTTGAAGGCTGTATAAAAAATAAGTAAAAAATAAATTTAAAGGTTCCCAGTAAATGCTCACTGCCTTTCACTGTTATTACAAGTAGTCGATAGTGACAGAGGATGCATCAATTAAGATGATAGCATCAGTTGGTAAAGAATCTGCCTGCAATGCGGAAGACCGTGGTTTGATTCCTGGGTCGGGAAGATTTGCTGGAGAAGGGATAGGCTACTCACTCCAGTATTCTTGGGCTTCCCTGGTGGCTGGTAAAGAATCTACCTGCAGTGCAGGAGACCTGGGCTTGATCCCTGGGTTGGGAAGATCTCCTGGAGAAGGGAACGGCTACCCACTCCAGTATTCTGGCCAGGAGAATTCCATGGACTGTATAGTCCATGGGATTGCAAAGAGTCAGACACAACTGAGCAACTTTCATGCTATGATGAAATTTATCTGTTAGACTCGGATAGCAAAAGGCTTATTACAAGGGAGTAGTAATATAGAATTGTTACCGTGGATTTCACAGTTTGAGAGACTTGGAGTCAGATCTTGACTGCAGGCTATGTTATTACCTTCATTTACTTGGAGCAAGTTGACTTAAACTCTCCAAGCCTTGGTTTATATATGCAATAAATGGGAATGGTTTTAGAAAGATAGTCAGCTTCAATTGTCATAGATATCTTGACACACATTGCCCAGTTCAAGAGGTCCAACCATATAAAAGAGATTAAAATATTTACTGTCTGGTTCTTTACAAAAAAAGTTTGCCAGCTCCTGTTATATATAATTATTTGGAATCAGTTTTATTCTTTGAGGATAACTTTTAAACTTAGAGAGGGTCCAGCCAGAACAGACTTCAGTCCTGGGCTAGTTTACCGCAATACTACTGTGATTACTTCCAGAGGACTCTACCATGTATTGGTAAATCTTTCCTTTCTGGCTGTGGGAACATAGCAAATGTTCCCAGCCATATGTGATCTTGGGAGATTGTACCATTTGCCGCGTTCTGCTGATTCTTTCCTTGGTCCCAGGGGATTTCCTCTTACTCATGTGCAGATGAGTACTCAACAGCGACTCCTCAGGTCCCCTGTGCAGTTCTCTGGAATTCTCTGTGTTGCTTCCTCCTCTAACATTCTGCTCCATAAATTCTTGTTGCCTTTGCTTCACTTAACTCTGATTTTTTTTTTTTTTTCAATTCACCATGTTACTGGGCTTTGTTTGGATTCCCCCTTTCTGTGCCACAGTCTGGAAACTACCTCAAGGGCAGTAAATTGGTGCAGTCGTAGGGCT
Source organism: Moschus berezovskii (assembly GCF_049115385.1). NCBI lineage: Eukaryota > Metazoa > Chordata > Mammalia > Artiodactyla > Moschidae > Moschus > Moschus berezovskii. The sequence continues at coordinate 28,000,780 of NC_142480.1, read as the reverse complement.
CATCTTTTGCTTTCCCTTTTTTCAAGGATGGTGGGCTTCCTTCTGTTGTCCTGTGTCTGAAAAGGTATAGTTTTTCCAAGTGTGTGTGTGTTGGTGGGGCGGGGTGCTGAGGCTATAGGTATTTATAGGGTAAATACTGCTTTTATGTTTTTATGGCCAAAAGCAAAGATACGTTCATAGCTTTTCTTTTTCCTTCCTATGTACTCTCTAGGAAGTCAGATGAATCCACAATCTTTACAATCACTTTTTTTTTTAATAGAAGTTAAGTTCCATAGCCATTTGTATTAATCTGGATTCTTTAGAGAAACAGAACCAATAGGAGATATAGATAGATAGATGGATAATAGGGAATTGACTTATGTGGTTAAGAAGGCCAAGAAGTCCCAAGATGTGCAGTCAGCAAGCTGGAGACCCAGAAGAGCTGATGGTATAGTTTCAGTCCAAGTCCACACATTTGAGAACTAGGAGAGCTGATGGTGTGAAGCCCAGTCTGAATCTGGAGGCAGGAGAATACTGATGTTCCTGCTTGAGGACTGGCAGAGAGAAGATATTCTCTCTAACTCTGCATTTTTATTCTATTGAGGCCTTTAATGGATTGGATGAGGCCCACCTACATTGCTCTATAGGGGCTTCCCTGATAGCTCAGCTGGTAAAGAATCTGCCTGCAGTGCAGGAGACCCCGGTTCGATTCCTGAGTTGGGAAAATCTGCTGGAGAAGGGATAGGCTGCTGCTGCTGCTGCTAAGTCACTTCAGTCGTGTCCGACTCTGTGCGACCCCATAGACGGCAGCCCACCAGGCTCCACCATCCCTGGGATTCTCCAGGCAAGAACACTGGAGCGGGTTGCCATTTCCTTCTCCAATGTGTGAAAGTGAAGTCGCTCAGTCGTGTCCGACTAGTTGCGACCCCATGGACTGTAGCCTACCAGGCTACTCTGTACATGAGATTTTCTAGGCAAGAGTACTGGAGTGGCTTGCCATTGCCTTCTCCGAGGGATAGGCTACCCACTCCAATATTGTTGGGCTTCCCTTGTGGCTCAGCTGGTAAAGAATCCACCTGCAATGCGGCAGACCCGGGTTTGATACCTCGATCCCTGGGTTGGGAAGATCACCTGGAGAAGGGAAAGGCTACCCATCCAGTGTGCTGGCCTAGAGAATTCCACAGACTGTATGTATAGTCCATGGGGTTGCAAAGAGTTGGACATGAATGAATGACTGAACGACAGCAAAATCAACATTTCAAGCAGCTGTTTCCTGGGATCAATTTTAACCAAAAACACAGAAGTGTGCTTTTCAAATTATTTGAGAGGGACTATTTGTAAATCTGTAGTAGAAGTGTGGGAGGGAAAACCACAAGAGGTAGGATAATAACTGTTGATAACAGTTGAAGTAATAACTGTTGATAGTGGTTACTACTTCTAGGCCTGAAGAGGTTAGAGGAGGGAGCATATTAAGCCTGGAAGGAGACTGTTCTTGTAGAGATGGCTGCTTTGGCAGAAGCATTGACACTTGGTAGAGGTACGCAGCCAGCCGAAGATCATCCTACAGAGGGAAAGTCAAGAAATGAAATGCCCTAACCACTCTCCACTTCCTCTTTCTGATCTGCTTTTGATGTGGTCCATGGAAAAACAAAGAAAGGCAAAGCCAAAGAATGCTCAAACTACCGCACAATCGCACTCATCTCACACGCTAGTAAAATAATTCTCAAAATTCTCCAAGCCAGGCTTCAGCAGTACGTGAACCATGAACTTCCAGATGTTCAAGCTGGTTTTAGAAAAGGCAGAGGAACCAGAGATAACATTGCCAACATCCGCTAGATCATGGAGAAAGCGAGAGAGTTCCAGAAAAACATCTATTTCTGCTTTATTGACTATGCCAAAGCCTTTGACTGTGTGGATCACAATAAATTGGAAAATTCTGAAAGAGATGGGAATACCAGACCACCTGACCTGCCTCTTGAGACACCTATATGCAGGGCAGGAAGCAACAGTTAGAACTGGTCATGGAACAACAGACTGGTTCCAAATAGGAAAAGGAGTACGTCAAGGCTATATATTGTCACCCTGTTTATTTAACTTACATGCAGAGTACATCATGAGAAATGCTGGACTGGAGGAAACACAGGCTGGAATCAAGATTGCTGGGAGAAATATCAATAACTTCAGATATGCAGATGATGTCACCCTTCTGGCAGAAAGTGAAGAAGAACTAAAGAGCCTCCTGATGAGGATGAAAAGAGGAGCGTGAGTAAGCTGGCTTAAAGCTCAATATTCAAAAAACTAAGATCATGGCATCTGGTCTCATTACTTCATGGCAAATAGATGGGGAAACAGTGGAAACAGTGGCTGACTTTATTTTCTTGGGCTCCCAAATCACTGCAGATGGTGAAATTAAAAGACACTTGCTCCTTGGAAGAGAAGCTATGACCAACTTGAGACCGTATTAAAAAGCAGAGATATTACTTTGCTGACAAAGGTCCGTCTAGTGAAAGCTGTGGTTTTCCCAGTAGTCATGTATGGATGTGAGAGTTGGACTGTAGAGAAAGCTGAGCACCAAAAATTTGATGCTTTTGAACTATGGTGTTGGAGAAGACTCTTGAGAGTCCCTTGGACTGCAAGGAGATCCAACCAGTCCATCCTAAAGGAAATCAGTCCTGAATATTCACTGGAAGGACTGGTGCTGAAGCTGAAGTTCCAATACTTTGGTCACCTGATGCAAAGAACCCACTCATTGGAAAAGGCCCTGATGCTGGGAAAGATTGAAGGCGGGAGGAGAAGGGAACAACAGAGGGTGAGATGGTTGGATGGCATCACTGACTCGATGGACATGAGTTTTAGCAAGCTCTGTGAGTTGGTGATGGGCAGGGAAGCCTGGCGTGCTGCAGTCCATGGGTTGCAAAGAGTCGGACACGACTGAGTGACTGAAGTGAACTGAACTTTATGGTAAGTAAGACTGTGTAAGTAGCCAGCTGTGGAAGTCAAGTAATCGATAATAGTAGACGTGTCAGCTTCTGTTTTAAAGAGTTGGTTTCTCTCATACATAATTTTTGATTATCATTTGTAAAAGCAACAACAATAAACTAAAATTTCTCTGTTGCGTCTCTCCTGCCAATAAAATGAATGTAGCATTGTGGCATTGAGCCAGGTGAGAAAAATGAGGAAAGAAGGCAGAATCCTATCAGTCACTAATGATATTGGTTGAATCTGAGTATAGTATACAGAATGTTGTTGTTGTTGTTTGGTCACTAGGTTGTGTTGAACTCTTGCGACCCAGTGGACTGTAACCCACCAGGTTCCTCTGTCCATGGAATTCTCCAGGCAAGAATACTGGAGTGGGTTGCCATTCCCTTCTCCAAGGGATCTTCCCATAGGACACTATTGAACTCGTGTCTCCTGCATTGGCAGATGGGTTATTTGCCAGCACACCACCATACAGACTGTTACCAAATCAAACAGGCAACTAAATGATGTAGCCAAGTAGAACTCTCCTGGAAGAAGACCCTAGGTTCTGTGACCCTGTTTGACGCTGACTGATAAACTGTACTCCTAAACCATATCGTGGTAAATGTACTGTCTTATGAAACAAATCAAATCCATTAGTATTAACATTTTTCTATTGTTTAAGAAAAAGTTTTATAATCATTGTGGTACTATATATGTATGTTTGTTTTTAAAGGTGTTTGAAGCATTTAAGAGAATTAAACATATTAGAGAATCTCATGTTAGCTTTGTAATTTTAATTTGAAATGTTTCATTGATAGTAAACATATGTTATGTATTAATTAGTATTATTTTTGATTGTGGGTGAAAGGAAACACAACACAATGTTGGCCTAAACAAGGTAGTTTATTTCTCTTTCACATAAGAATTTGGACGCATCCGTACAGGACTGATAAGACAATTTTATTCCACAAGGTGTTCAGGAACCAGGGTTTTTGTGTTTTTTCCCCCAGTTTGCTGCTACAGCACATTTAGGAAGATTTTAATTTGAAAGATTTAAAGTAATTTGGTTAAGTTTCTAAAGTATTAGAGCATTCAAGATACTTGGATTTATTTCATTTATTATTTCTGTTTCTTAAATTTACAAGAGTTGCTTGGGTATTTAGAGTGATTTTGGTAGTTGGTAAGGACCCTGTCAGGCATTTTTAAGATTTGAGAGTGTCAGTTTTCTTTGATTTCTAAATATAGTTTTAAATATTTTAGACAGTTTACCTAACTGTATAATTGGAGATAATGAGGAGATATAACATGCTCTGTACCTGGAGTTGAGACTGCTGACATTATTTTTTAAAATGCTTTTAAGTGTACATTTTATATTGTCATAGGGGAGTAAATAATTGCTTTAATATTTGCATATCTTTCATGAGACTTTGACAAGTTTAGCTCTTTGCTGTTAGGAGACTCAATCAGTTGTGTCCAACTCTTTTGTGACCCATTGGACTATAGCCTGCCACGCTCCTCTGTCTATGGGATTTCCCAGGCAGGTATACTGGAATGGGTTGCCATTTCCTTCTCCAGAGGATCTTCCCAACTCAGGGATTGAACCCGTGTCTCCTGCATTGGCAAGTGGATTCTTTACCACTGAGCAACCAGGGAACGCCCTTGGTATATGGTAGATGCTCACTAATATGTTGAATGAGAGAGCGAATGGAAAGAAATCTCTTTAAGTGGTGAGTGTTCATTGATACCTTAAAATAAAACTCATTTTTACAGAAATGTAATTTAAATTTAGTCTTTTGTAGGGTTACAACTTTTATATAAGTTAATTGCCTGTAATTTTAAGTGGCAGAGAATGGAATTTTTAAATCAGTTACTATTTTATAAATGCTTTAATGGTAGCCCATAACCAAAATAAAAAGCTATCTAATAATGCAGAGTTTCATTACTTTTCTGAATAGTTTTCAGATTACTGTGGGGTCACAGACATTAGTGACTCTGCTTCCTATTAATTCTCTCTCTTTTTTTTTTTTTTCTGTTTTCTTCTCTGATATATGAACCGTTCATATAAGTTCCCAGATATCTAGTATAACTTAATGGGTAATGTTAAGGCTTTTATTGTATATGCAAAATGCTTATTGAAAGGAGTTGGCCTCTGACTATTTGTAAATATATTATTTCTTTTATTTCCTAGTTTTTAATGTTTTTATTATAATTTATGTTTATTTACATTTCTTAGCTATACCTTTGGGCTTTCTTGGTGGCTCAAATGGTAAAGAATGCAATGCAGGAAACCCAGGTTTGATCCCTGGGTTGGGAAGATCCCCTGTAGTAGGGAATGGCTACCCATTCCAGTATTCTTGCCTGGAGAATTCCATGGACAGAGGAGTTTGTTGGACTGTAGTCTATGCGATTGCAAAGAATTGAACACAACTGAAAGTCTAACATTTTTAGCTATATCTTTATTATGGCTTTTTTTTTGTTGCTGTCATGTTAGGTCATTTTTTTTTTTTTTTCCAGTAGTCTTAAGATGGTTTTTCATTTTTATGCCTTGTATCTTTTCCTTTCCTCTTAACTTGAGTTTAATGTATCGTTTTAACCACACTGATGTAAAGAGTGCACTGTAACCAGAGTTTTGTCTTTGGCTGTACATCTATTTATTTTCTCTGTTGTATTTCGTATTCTTCTATTTTTTAAATGTTGGCAGTCATAATTTTGTCTAACTTTTTTATGTTTTTTTGCTTCACTGTATACACATTAGTAGGTATTTTAGTTACTGTGTGAAGCTCAGTTTTGTGTTAAGCCCTTGCCATATGGCTAAGATAGCTTTTGTCCCACTATGTCACTCCTGTTTTGCTAATATTGCTGCTAAATCCTCTTATTTTGCCTTGTGGGCATGTATTGCTAGTATGTTTCAAATTCCGGCTCCCGAATCCCCTGTACTTGGAGCTTGCTGTAGCTGCTCAAAAATGAATTTGAGATTTTTGAAAGCTCGGTGGGTTAATAAAACCAGTTTTATATGTCATATAAATTTGATAAGAAGGCTGTAAATGTCACCATATAAACCAAAAGATAGGGATTACAGAAATTTATATAAAAGATATATCAAAATAACCAAACATAGTCAATTATAATTTTACAGCCATAACCCCAGTTAAGACTTTTCTGTTGGCTTAAAAGATGATACACATTAATTATAGAATAACTTGGTCTCTCAGTGTTAAATCATTTCAGGAAACTTGTCTGGGCATCATCAAGCAATAGAAAGAAAACATGCTCCTATATTTGCTACTCTTTCAACTGTGTGTTATCTTCTGATCTCATGTATGTTGGCATGACCTTAATTAAACCTTCTGCTCCTTTGGAGATGTGTGTGGTAAGAATATGAGACTTAGTATGAAACAAGCCTAGACTCAAATCCTTACTCGTTTCATTGCTAGCTGTTTAACTTTGGGCAATTTAGTTTTCTGATCTTTGACTATAAGAAGTATGACATATAAATACTTCATGCATCATATGAAGGCAACTTTTCAAGGCCACAGCTAGAAGTTGCTAATTTCTTATAATAAATTAGCTTTCCTGGGGCCTTCCCTAGTGGTCCAGTGGCTGGGACTCTACAGTCTCAAAGCAGGGGGCCTGGATTCCATCCCTGGTTGGGGGAACTAGATACCACATGCCACAGTGAAGTGTTCTCATGCTACAATTTATAAAGAAACTATTAATAATAAAAAATAGTGGTAATAATAATATTTTACTGTACTGAAAATGACTGAGTGACCAAATATAGGGTGTGCAGGTTTACTTTACATCTATTTACTTTTGACTGTTTGCCTCTTTACAGAATTGTTTTGGCCGTTATGTCAACATGCAGTTTGAGTACCAGCTGTACTGAGCAAGAAGAATATGGTATTGGTTGGAGAGGCAAGAAAGAGGCATGAAAAAGATAAATAATCATACAGGGTAACATTAAAAAAAAATTTATTTACTTTGAATTGAAGGAAATTTGCTTCACAATATTGTGTTGGTTTCTGCCGAATGTCAGCATGAATCAGCCATAGGTATACGTATGTCCTTTTCTTGAACGTCCCTCCCACCCCTCTAGGTTGTTATAGAGCCTTGGTTTGAGTTCACTGAGTCATATAGCAAATTCCCATTGGTTATTTATTTTGCATAACTGAACTGAATGTATGTTTCCATGTTACTGTCTCTATGCATCCCACCCATTTGTTAAGTGTTTTATGCTGGAGGAGATTAGAAGAGGGATGGCTGTGGAGAGCTGGTTTGGAGGCTACCATGCAAGAAAGGCATTAGAGACTAGGGATAGCCTTCTACTTTCCTCAACTGTAAAATGGAGATAGTACTGCCTCATGGGATTGTTATAAGGATTCAGTGAAATATGGTATCTGTAAAGTATCTATACAGTGCTGTATGACACATAACTGCTATTTTTGTTATTCTTCTACACTGAATGTAAGCGGTTCCTTCTGATATCTTAAAAAATTTTTCCTTCACAGATGCCTGACTGCTCCATTAACTTGGAGATAACACATAGTTTTCAACTTAAATACTAACTGGTTATGTGGAACATAATGTTGAAAAAATTCTGATCCATATCTGGTTGCAACAAGAAAAAATGTGGTCAGTTAGTGATCAGTTAGTGCTCAATTAGTGATGCCAAAGCAGGTGTAAAGTAGGCTGGAGGCCAGGAATTGTGGTGAATGGGTTGTTGGAGTATGTGAAGCAGGTATTTATCATCCTTACCTGTAGTCCTGTTATCACCTGTTTTTTTCTAGTCCTCCTTTCACTTCTTCTTGTTAAACTCTGCAGTATAAATTGGCAAGATTCAGATGTAGGATGCCAAGTTTGTCCCTGTATTTCTAGTTACTCAGTAAATATTTGCTAAGTAGTTAGGTGGTACAGTGGTAAAGAATCTGCCTGCCAGTGCAGGAGACGCAAGAGATGTGGGATCGATCCCTGGATTGTGAAGATCCCCTGGAGGAGGAAATGGCAACCTACTCCAGTATTCTTGCCTGGAAATTCCATGGACAGAGGAGCCTGATGGACTGCAGTCAGTGGGGAAGCAAGAGTTGGACACAACTGAGTGAGCGAGCATGCACGTACACACACACACACACACTAATTAAATGAAGAAAATCAGAAAATCATAGCTCTAGATTGATAAGAATTTGAGATAGCAATCCTTCCTCCAAAATATCTCTTTATATATTATTTTTATTATTCTAGAGAGCAGCTTCTATTTAAAAAATATTTATATCCTCTACAAAACTTAAGTTCTCAATGTGGCTTACTCATATCAGATTCTTTTCCTAAGGGAAGCCACCCACATGAGAAAAGGAGAGTTTTAAATTGAGGGAAGGAATGGGTTGGAAAAGAAAGAGGCAGTGTTTTAATTGGGAAAGGGGTTAGATTTTGAGAAAGATTTGCTTGGATGGCTTTCAGTTCTTAGATGAGTGGATTCATGGGATGGTATAGTAAGGTTCTAAGATGGTACAAAGATGAAAAGTGTGCTGAAGATAAATGAAATTGTAATGTTGATTAATAGGTGTATTAGTTGCTCAGTGTGTCCGACCCTTTGCGACCCCATGCCCACCAGGCTCCTCTGTCCATAGGGTTTCCCAGGGAAGAACACTGGAGTGGGTTGCCGTTTCCTTCTCCATGATTAATAGATATACAATAAAGGCATCGAAGAATTTTCTTTGTGTTCATACTTTTTGCCCGCTTCTCTAAATTCTAGATCACTTTCCTTTCCACTTCTATTAATATTTATAGTATTATTACTTTTGGGCTCTCCAGGCTTTCACGTGAATTTTGACCCATTTTATTCTCACCTTTACTCATCTTCTCTCTAAATTCTTCTTTTCTTTTAGGTAAGCTAGTAGGGAAATCCCATGGGCGGAGGAGCCTGGTGGGCTGCGGTCCATGGGGTGGCGAAGAGTCGGACACGACTGAGCGACTTCACTTTCATGCACTGGAGAAGGAAATGGCAACCCACTCCAGTGTTCTTGCCTGGAGAATCCCAGGGACGGCGGAGCCTGGTGGGCTGCTGTCTTTGGGGTCGCACAGAGTTGGACACGACTGAAGGGACTTAGCAGCAGCAGCAGCAGCAGCAGCAGTAGGGTATTCAAAACCTTTCCTAGGTACTATTAATTGGTGGAACTACTTTGTCTCCCCAAACCACTTGAAGTTCTCCTGAAAGAACAATAGTGGATACGACTCCTTGCATCTTATTTCTCCTAAGAAAGGTTCTTCGTTTTAGAAAGAAAAGAAGGAATACGAAAGTGGATGGTGAGAAAGTGAAATTGTAAAATTTGCATTGTCAGTCCATTCTTACTTTCTGAAGGTTCTTATACCTTTGAGTGTCTTCTCATTAATTTGTGGGTAAAGGCTTGTTTTTATAAAACTTTTATTATTTACTTGATTCTATGTTTAAATACTTCTTAAAATTCACAAGACGAGGTTCTATATTCTTGGCTGCACTCTGTCTGCATTTTAAAAATGGACTTAATACCTTTAATTATATGATATCAAGCTATAATTTTTTTTCAAGGCATATATTCCTGACCTTGGTGTTCAACTGTATTTGAAATACTTTCTTTATTTTTGGAGCTAAAGGGACAGAGTAGAAGGTACAGAGATTTTTCAGGCTTATTGCTAATACCAGGTAAATGGGAATGTCTACTATTTAGCTGATTCATGAACAGTGGGATTGCTACAGAAAAAGATTTGATTCTAGATCAGAGTTATCCTTGGAACATTTAATGATGTCAACTTTAATAGAAAGGTTTAAAACAGTCTTTTTAATGCCCATTTCCTTTTTACCTAGTTTTTAATCTTGACATGGTCACAGTGTCTATTTTAGCTTGACAATTAATTTATAATATAAAAGTAGTCTCTAAATCTGTTTGAAATCTATTGGTGACATATAATCCATTAATTAAATTTACACCTGTTAGAAATGATGGAACTTTGTTGTAATAGAATGAGGAGGATACGGCAGTGTGTCATTCATTCTGTGAGTGGCATTGTGGCAATTGAGATAGTTTGACTTATAGTAAGAATCTTTTGTGTTTAAATGCATGAGCTATTGTGAAGATATGAGGAAGTAGAAAATAATGATCTGTGTCATGGTATGTTCTGCTAATGATGGTCTCTTCAAAATGCTATTATTCACAGGACAGTGGATTCCAAAGTATCTATGCAAGCTTACAGTAGTACTGTGTTAGTTTTCCTATTAGGTTTATGTGGAGGAATGGCTGTACACATTTTCTTTAAATAAAAATGTAGGGCAAAGAAACTAATTTGTACATGTAATCATGAGTTATTTTTCAGTCTTTCTCTGTTAATTTAAATGTGTGCTTCAGCCCATGCCAGCAATATATTTTGGTAGTTTTATTAATTAAACTAAAATGCTTTTCAGTTCAGTTCAGTCGCTCAGTCGTGTCTGACTCTTTGCAACCCCATGAATCACAGCAGCGTCAATTTTGTTTACTCCAGTTTACATAGGAGAAGATGGTGAAGGATGTGCCTTTTTCTTTAATGTATATGCAATACATGTTTCAGTTTCAGTGTACATTTTTTATAGTTAAATTTTGAAGAAATCACTTAACATGGTGCTGAATCTGCTCACATTGCTGAGCTTTTGGTTTATAATTGATTATTCACTAGTACAAGAGATATTTAAAGTACACATTTTCTCTGGATTAGGAATTAGCATACTAGTAAAGTAGATTAAAGATTGTTCCTTTACAGTGTTGCTGTTCAGTCACTCAGTCATGTCTGACTCTTTGCGACCCCATGGACTGCAGCACCCCAGGCTTCCCGGTGTCCTTCACCATCTCCCAGAGCTTGCTCAAATTCTTGTTCATTGAGTTTACAGTGTTTGACATTTTAATTTTCAGTTTTGTGAAAAGATTTTGATTGACCCAATGTCTTAGTCTATTCAGGCTACTGTTACAAAAATACCATGTATTGGGTGGCTTAAATCACAGACATTTATTTCTGTCATCAAAGCGCTAGCCAGGCCCCACCCTGCTTAGCTTCCACGATCAGACGAGGTCAGGCGTGTTCAGGGTAGTATGGCTGTATACAGACATTTATTTCTCACAGTTCTTGAGTCTGGGAAGTCCACAAGCAAAGTGCCAGCAGATTTTGGTCTGGTGAGGACCTGCCTCCTGATTCACAGATAGCCATCTTTTTATTGTGTGGTCTCATGGTAAAAAGAGCAAGAGAACTCTTTGGGGTCTCTTAGGTTACTCATCCCATTCATGAGAACTCTACTCTCATGACCTAATCACCTCACAGGACCTACCTCCTAGTACCATCAGGTTGGGGGTTAGGTTTGCAACATAAGTTTTGATGGTGGAGGTGGGGTCGGAAATCACAAACATTTAGTCCATAACACCTAGTTTGAATTTCTAATTCCAGTTTGAGCTTCACACCCATGTTTTGAGCAGAGTCAAACTACTCAAAGCATCTGTATTTCAAATGGAGGAGTAAAGGAATAGATAATATTCATATTCTCTTAATTTACTTTAGTATAATCTTTTTCCTGTTAGATGAGGCTGCCATTACTATTGCAGGTTTTAGCCAATGCACTAAAACAAGAAAAGGAAGTAAGTATTATTAATAGTGGAAAGGAAAAGATAGAATTGCCATGAATTTGATGTAATATGTCTACCTTGAAAATTCAAAGATATGAATAGAAAACTATTTGAAAAATAGAGTTCTTCAAGATATTTTGGGGGGATATAAGATCACTGAATAAAAATCAGCAGCTTTCCACTTTTAGTTCTGTCAGGTAGGCAGACAGTGTTTAGAAAAACTCTTCCTGAAACATGTATATTATCATATATGAAACAGATCGCCAGTTCGATGCATGAGACAGGGTGCTCGGGGCCGGTGCACTGGGATGACCCAGAGGGATGGGATGGGGAGGGAGATTGGAGGGGGGTTCAGAATGGGGAACACATGTAAACCCATGGCTGATTCATATCAATGTATGGCAAAAACCACTACAATATTGTAAAGTAATTAGCCTCCAACTAAAATAAATAAGTTTAAAAAAACTTATCAAATTGCACACTTAAAAAAAAATAAAAAAAAATAAAATGTGGAGGGTTCAAGAAAAAAACCAAAAGAAAAACTCTTCCTGTAATGGCATACCTTAAAATATTATGTGGAATTTTAACAAAAAGTACTTTTCAATGCATGCCTGAGGTAGTAGGAAAGGAAGAGAGTTTCTGAGAACTTAGAAATAATAAGAAAGTGTGAGCTAATTAGCATTGGTTAGCATTGGAATTGATGTCTACCCAGGTATTACCTGCTTATCCTTGGTAGCTTAGGACCTATATTTTTATAGATCTGTGTTTGAGAGAATGGAGATGAAGTTTGGCACCTTAGGTGGTGGGGAGGGAAAGAAATTTCAGTGGAGAATCACCATGTAAAAAGCTGGGATGCCTGAAGGATGACATCCTTAATAAATGACCAGTGAAATATCTCTTCCTTACACTGGTGGTTATAGGGATGTATATTGAACTTATCTTTGGCTCTGGGTAGAATGCAAACCAAAGGAAGCGGGGGGTGGGGGTGGTGGGGGACGAGGGTCAGGGAAGATAGATAAAACAAAAGATTCGGTTCAGTTCAGTTGCTCAGTGTGTCCGGCTCTTTGCGACCCCATGAATCACAGCATGCCAGGCCTCCCTGTCCATTACCAACTCCCGGAGTTCACTCAAACAAAATATTAGACACAACTAAAGAGGAAGTCAGTTAACTAGAATGTAGATGAAAAGAAAATACTCAGAATGTAACCTATACAGAGGACTGGGGGAAAAAAAGGAAATTTGAAGGGCATGGAACATAGCATGAAAAGGTCTGTCATAGATCTAGTAAGACCTCCTAGAAGGAGATAATGGAGAAAATGTGACTGAGACATTTTATTTAAAGAGATAGATAATGGTTGAGAGGTTTCCAGATAGAACTAAAATTTAGGAAAGCAATAGTATATAATTTGGCCTGGGAGAGAGTCATTAGATTTTAAGCATTCAGATGGGAAAAGGTAGCAGTATTGATTAACTTTATAATATAAATGTTTATGTACATTACTGGATCATCATTTTAAGAACAGAACTGGACCGTGTGATTTCTGTTTTAAAAGGGGGGAATGAGGGAAAGAATCACAATAAAAAAATAAGGCTACTCCTCAAAAAAGTTAGGCAAAGAGAAAGTACAATACAGAATAGTTGATATGAATTCAAATGTACCAATAATATAAATATTAACGTTATGCAACTCTCCAGTTAAAAGAATAATATTGTAAGACAGGATAAAACAAAACCTAAAACCATAATTACAACAAGAGTAAAATCCAGATAGGTTAAAGCTCTTTAGAAGAGTTGTTTCTTAAAACATAAAAATGTACATAGGTTAAAAGTTAAAGGATCGAAAATGATAAATCAGGCAAAATGAAAGTGGGCATGATATTAATAGACAAAATAGACTTTGAAGAGTTTTAAAGCAAAAGTATTACTGAAAGTGAGGAATTGCTACCTGTAAACAAACTTCCTCTAATGGCTATCTATGGACTCTTCTTTTTGAATATAAGTGGAACATTTGCAAAAATTGACTGTGTGCTAGCCACTGAAACAGGTTTCAGTGAATTTCAAAGATTATACATTCAGACAACATTCTCTAATTGTCACACAATTAATTTAGAAGTTTATAACAAAATAGTAACTAAAAACATCTACACATTTGGAAATTAAGTTGTTTAATAACTTATGGTTGAAAGAAGAAATAATGAAAATGAAAACATGAGACAGTGCTAAAATAATATTTAGAGATAAATAGTCATGTTATGTATAAAAAGAAGAAATTGAAAATAAATCTGGTAACTCTATAACTGAAGAAATTAGAATAATGCAGTCAACCCAAAGATAGTAGAAGGAATAAAGTGATTAAGAACAGAAATTAAGGAACTTGAAAGCAAAGATACAGTAGGGAGGACTAACAGAAGTGAAAAAAAATTAATAATTTAGACAAATTTCTCATAAGGTAGAATTAAAAAAATGTATAAATAAATTGGAAATAAAGAAGGGAATTGATGGATACAACCATTAGTTTTAATTATGAGAAAATGTTTTAACATTTTCTGAAATAGAAAATTCCTGAAAAAATATGTATCACCAAAACAGGTTAAGAAATAAATAGAATATCTAGATCATTCCATACTTATTTAAAAAAATGGAATCAGTAGTTAAAAATCTTATTGTGATGAAAATAGCAAGCCAACACTCAAAAAACTGGTAATTCCAATCTTACACAAACTCACTCATGGAATAGAAAAGTATACAGTACTTTACAACTTATGAGGCTTAACTGTGAGGCTAGTTAAACTTTAGAAAGCTGGGATGAAAAGAGAAAAATTATGGAACAGTCTTCCTAATTAATGTATGTAAAAAGACTGAAGCAAATGTTAGCAAACCAAATTCAACATTATACAAAACAACTATATTATGATTAAATTGGATTTAATACAGAAAAGCACTTTGATTCAGTATTAGTAAAACTTTGTTAATGTAGCTTACTATTTTAGCAGATTAAAGGAGAAAAGGTATAATTCAGAAATATGCTGTAAAAGCATTCTGCAAAACCCAGCAACCATTTATGATCAAAACTCTTCTTGAACAAGGAGTAAAATTATCAGAAATTTCTTTAACCTGATACAGTGTATCTCTAAAAAATATATAGCAAAAATCATACTCACTGGTGAACTATTAAAAGCATTCCATTTAAAATTATGAGTAAGAGAAAAAGGCTGGTATCGCAGCTTTATTTAACATTATATAGGCATTCCTACGGAGAAGGCAATGGCAAGCCACTCCAGTACTATTGCCTAGAAAATCCCATGGATGGAGGAGCCTGGTAGGCTGCAGTCCCTGGGGTCGCTAAGGGTCAGACACGACTGAGCGACTTCACTTTTACTTTTCACTTTCACACATTGGAGAAGGAAATGGCAACCCACTCCAGTGTTCTTGCCTGGAGAATCCCAGAGATGGGGGAGCCTGGTGGGCTTCCGTCTATGGGGTCACACAGAGTCGGATACTACTGAAGTGACTTAGCAGCAGCAGCAGGCACTACTAACCTGCAAAATAAGTTCCAACACATACTAACACAGATGAATAAGCAATTAAATAAAAGAAGCAAACTGTCATTATTTGCAGAAAATATAATTATTTAAGTCGAAATAAATTTAAATCTACGGAAAAATTATTAAAATGGACCCAGAAATTTAGTAGGGTGGTTAGATATAAGATTAATATATGAGAAAATTAAACTTCTATTAGTACCAATAAAGAATTAGAAAGTTCAGTTTCAAAAAAGATACAAATAGCTTGAGAAATACAGGGTACCTGGGAACAAATCTAGCAAATGTACAAATTTCATGTGGAATATTTTTTTAAGTTTTATTGAAATAGAAAGATGGCAACAATGACCCTATATGCAGGACAGCAAGAGACACAGATGTAAAGAACAGACTTTTGGACTCTGTGGGAGAAGGCAAGGGTGGGATGATTTGAGAGAATAGCGTTGAAACATTTATATTACCATATGTGAAATAGAAGACCAGTCCAAGTTCAATGCATGGAAGAGGGCACTCACAGCCAATGCATTGGGACAACCCAGAGGGATGGGATGAGGAGGGAGGTGGGAGGTGGGGCTTGGGACGGGGAGACACATGTACACCCATGGGTGATCCATGTCAATATATGGCAGAAACTACCACAATATTGTAAAGTAATTAGCCCCCAATTAAATATTTTTTTTAAAATGTCAGTAAATGGAAAACAAATGATGTTCATGGATAGGAAGACTAAATTTTATAAAAATCTCAATCTTCCTAATAGTCTTGCAAATTCAGTCAAAACTCCATTTGTCAAAAGTGATGACCAAGTTGAATTTACGTATTATAAAGAGGAGCAAAGGGTCTGTGAACAGATAAGAGAGAATAACAGGTGACTTGCTGTGCCAGATAAGAGGACTTATTATAAAGCTGCACCATATGCCCTATTATATGAGGAGAGTCAGGCTCAAGGATAGACAGATAAACAACTAGGACTGAATAGATAGTCCAGAAACAGACTTATGTGTATTTGGAAACCTGATTTATGACAAGGCTGGCATTGCAGAGTATTGACGATGGGGCAATTTATTATCCGCACGAAAATAAAAAAGTGAATCCTCACACTACACACACGAATTAATTTTAGATAGTTTAATGACTTAGATGGCTCAGATTTTAAAGCGTCTGCCTGTAGTGTGGGAGACCCGGGTTTGACCCTGGGTTGGGAAGATCCCCTGGAGAAGGAAATGGCAACCCACTCCAGTACTCTTGCCTGGAAAATTCCATGGATGGAGGAGCCTGATGGGATACAGTCGACAGGGTCGCAAAGAGTCGGACACAACTGAGCGACTTCACTTTCACTAATGACTTAGATGTGAAATTCAAAGCCGTGGAGGTTTAGAAGATAATATGAGACTGTCTCAATGACTGTATTACTAAAGGCTTGCTTAAAGAAAACCTAAAAAGCATAGAATATAAATGAAAAAAATTGATTAGTTTGATTACATAGAAAGTAAGAACTTCTCTTATTAAAAAGACACTATAAAGGATTTCTACAGAACCTTGTTCGAGATGATGAACTCAAATACCTAGTGCATTTGATTAATGAATTTGCTACTTGTGCAACTAGAAAATAGTTTAGAAACAAATAGCTAATAAATACGTAGAAAATGAAGGAAACACATATACACATTCTGCACAAAGATCTTATCAGTTCAGAGAGACAAAGGAAAAATAATATTGTGTGCTATATTGTTCGTCGGTTACTAACATTTATGTGATTATATAATAAAAATTGTGTGATATAATTGCATTGGGAAGATGGGTGCTTGAAAAGTGTATCAGTGTTTGTGGAAAAGAGCTAAATAGTATGTCATAACTAAAAACTGTCATACTTTTGGTTTGGTAGATTAGCTAATTGTATAGTATCAACATTAATTTTCTGGTTGTGACTAATTGTACTACGGTTATATAAAATATTAACATTAGGGAAAGCTAGGTGAAGGGCATATGATGACTTTGGCTATATTTGAGACTTTCTGTAAGTGTAGTATTAATTCATCATAAGATGTTTAAAAAGTCAGTTAATTAGCCATCTGTATGTCTCTGGAGAATTGTCTGTTTAGGTGGGTGGGGTGAATTGCGAAAGTAGCATTGAAACATAAATTCAGTTCAGTTCAGTCGCTCAGTCGTTTCTGACTCTTTGTGAACCCATGAATCACAGCATGCCAAGCCTCACTGTTCATCACCAACTCCTGGAGTTTGCCCACACTCATGTCCATCGAGTCGGTGATGCTATCCAACCATCTCATTCTCCATCGTCCCCTTCTCTTCCTGCCCCCAATCCCTCCCAGAATCAGGGTCTTTTCCAATGAGTCAATTCTTTGCATGAGGTGGCCAAAGTATTGCAGTTTCAGCTTCAGCATCAGTCCTTCCAAAAAATAATCAGGACTGATTTCCTTTCGGATGGACTGGTTGGATCTCCTTACTGTCCAAGGGACTCTCAAGAGTCTTCTCCAACACCACAGGTCAAAAGCATCAATTCTTCAGCGATCAGCTTTCTTCACAGTCCAACTCTCACATCCATACATGACCACGGGAAAAACCATAGCCTTGACTAGACGGACCTTTGTTGGCAAAGTAATGTCTCTGCTTTTTAATATGCTATCTAGGTTGGTCATAATTTTCCTTCCAAGGAATAAGCGTCTTTTAATTTCATGGCTGCAATCAGCATCCGCAGTGATTTTGGAGCCCAAAAAAATAAAGTCTGACACTGTTTCCCCTGTGTCCCTATCTATTTGTCATGAAGTAATGGGACCAGATGCCATGATCTTGGTTTTCTGCATTTTGAGCTATTTAAGCGAACTTTTTCACTCTCCTCTTTCACTTTCATCAAGAGACTTTTGAGTTCCTCTTCACTTCCTGCCATAAGTGTGGTGTCATCTGCATATCTGAGGTTATTGATATTTCTCCCAGCAATCTTGATTCCAGCCTGTGCTTCTTTCAGCCCAGTGTTCCTCATGATGTACTCTGCATATAAGTTAAATAAGCAAGGTGACAATATGCAGCCTTGACGTACTCATTTTCCTATTTGGAACCAGTCTGTTGTTCCATGTCCCGTTCTAACTGTTGCTTCCTGACCTGCATATAGGTTTCTCAAGAGGCAGGTCAGGTGGTCTGGTATTTCCATCTCTTTCAGAATGTTCCACAGTTTATTGTGATCGACACAGTCAAAGGTTTTGGCATAGTCAATAAAGCAGAAATAGATGTTTTTCTGGACCTCTCTTGCTTTCTCCATGATCCAGCGGATGTTGGCAATTTGATCTCTGGTTCCTCTGCCTTTTCTAAAACCAGCTTGAAAATCTGGAAGTTCATGGTTCATGTATTGCTGAAGCCCGACTTGGAGAGTTTTAAGCATGACTTTACTAGCGTGTGAGATGAAGGCAATTGTGTGGTAGTTTGAGCTTTCTTTGGCATTGCCTTTCTTTGGGATTGGAATGAAGACTGACCTTTTCCAGTCCTGTGGCCACTGCTGAGTTTTCCAAATTTGTTGGCATATTGAGTGCAACACTTTCACAGCATCATCATTCAGGATTTGAAATAGCTCAACTGGAATTCCATCACCTTCACTAGCTTTGTTCGTAGTGATACTTTCTAAGGCCCACTTGACTTCACATTCCAGGTTGTCTGGCTCTAGGTGAGTGATCACACCATTGTGATTATCTTGGTTGTGTAGATCTTTTTTGTACAGTTCTTCTGTGTATTCTTGCCACCTCTTCTTAATATCTTCTGTTTCTGTTAGGTCCATACCATTTCTGTCCTTTATTGAGCCCATCTTTGCATGAAATGTTCCTTTGGTATCTCTAATATTCTTGAAGAGATCTCTAGTCTTTCCCATTCTATTGTTTTCCTCTATTTCCTTGCCTTGATCACTGAGGAAGACTTTCTTATCTCTCCTTGCTATTCTTTGGAGCTCTGCATTCAGATGCTTATATCTTTCCTTTTCTCGTTAGCTTTTCGCTTCTCTTCTTTTCACAGCTATTTGTAAGGCCTCCTCAGACAGCCATTTTGCTTTTTTGCATTTCTTTTCTATGAGGATGGTCTTGATCCTTGTCTCCTGTACAATGTCACGAACCTCCATCCATAGTTCCTCAGGCACTCTGCTATCAGATCTAGTCCCTTAAATCTATTTCTCACTTCCTAATTGTTAGGTATTTGATTTAGGTCATACCTGAGTGGTCTAGTGGTTTTCCCTACTTTCTTCAATTTTAGTCTGAATTTGGCAATAAGGTTTTCATGATCTGGGCCACAGTCAGCTCCAGGTTTGTTTTTGCTGACTGTATAGAGCTTCTCCATCTTTGGCTGCAAAAAATATAATCAGTCTGATTTCTTTGTTGACCATCTGGTGATGTCCATGTGTAGAGTCTTTTTGTGTTGTTGGAAGAGGGTGTTTGCTATGACAGTGCTTTATGTTGGCAAAACTCTATTAGCATTTGGCCTGCTTCATTCTGTACTCCAAGGCCGAATTTGCCTGTTACTCCAGGTGTTTCTTGACTTCCTACTTTTGCATTCCAGTCCCCTATAATGAAAAGGACATCTTTTTTGGGTGTTAGTTCTACAAGGTCTTGTAGGTATTCATAGAACCGTTCAACGCTTCTTCAGCGTTACTGGTTGGGGCATAGGCTTGGATTACCGTGATATTGAATGGCTTGCCGTGGAAACGAACAGAGATCATTTTGTCGTTTTTGAGATTGCATCCAAGTACTGCATCTCGGACTTTTTCATTGACCATGATGGCTACTCTATTTCTTCTAAGGGATTCCTGCCCACAGTAATAGATACAATGGTCATCGTAGTTAAATTCACCCATTCCAGTCCATTTTAGTTTGCTGATTCCTAGCATGTCGACATTCACTCTTGCCTCCTAGCATGTCGACATTCACTCTTGCCATCTCCTGTTTGACCACTTCCAATTTGCCTTGATTCATGGACCTAACATTCCAGGTTCCTATGCAATATTGCTCTTTACAGCATCGGACCTTGCTTCTATCACCAGTCCCATCCACAACTGGGTATTGATTTTGCTTTGGCGCCAATCCCTTCATTCTTTCTGAAGTTATTTCTCCACTGATCTCCAGTAGCATATTGGGCAATTAACCACCCTCCGGAGTTCCTCTTTCTGTATCCTATCATTTTGCCTTTTCATACTGTTCATGGGGTTCTCAAGGCAAGAATACTGAAGTGGCTTGCCATTCCCTTCTCCAGTGGACCATATTTTGTCAGACCTCTCCACCATGACCTGTCTGTCTTAGATGGCGCCACACGGCATGGCTTGGTTTTTTTGAGTTAGACAAGGCTGTGGTCCATGTGATCAGATTGGCTAGTTTTCTGTGATTATGGTTTCATTGTGTCTGCCCTCTGCTGCCCTCTTGCAGCACCTACCATCTTACTTGGATTTCTCTTACCTTGGACGTGGGGTATCTCTTCACGGCTCCTCCAGTAAAGCGCAGCCGCTGCCAGTGGGTATTCACTGTATGATGCAGAGTGTTCATACCCGGTGCTCTGTGACAGCCTAGAGTGGGTGGGTGGGTTGGGAGGTGGAAGGGAGGTTCAAGAGGGAGGGGCCATATGTATACCTATGGCTGATTCATGCTGATATACAGCAGAAACCAACACAATGTTGTAAAGCAATTATCCTCCAATTAAAGATAAATAAAATAAGTTAGAAAAGAAGAAACAGCAACAATAAAAAAGTCAGTTAAGAGTTCTTGGCTCTGGAGAGTTATAAATAGGAGAGGGTTGGGGATTATTGACATTTAGTAATTTTTATTGTATTACTTGAACTGTTTAATCATTATGCCTATGTTATTGAAGAAAATAGAAAGTAGAACGAAGTTCAAAGCAGAATGAAGGAAAGTTGTTACTCTGAAAATTTAACTTGGATGCTTTGGAAAGAATTGATGAAGTTATGTGGAAAAGAGTCCTGTTACCAAATTAGCTATGGGGAGGATTGAGCTTGTTAGTTTAGTCAGAAGTTATAGAGGGAAACCATAAAGAAATATATGCATTCTTAAACATTTTAGTTTGGAACAATAAAAAACATTCTTATTCAGCAGTCTTTTAATGAAGGGTCATAGCTTTTTCTTTTTGTGAAGTGAAGGTCACTCCGTCGTGCCGACTCCTTGAGACCCCATGCACTATACAGTTCATGGAATTCTCCAGGCCAGAATACTGGAGTGGATAGCCTTTCCCTTCTCCAGCTAATCTTCTCAACCCAGGGATCGAACCCAGGTCTTCCATATTGCAGGCGGATTCTTTACCAGCTGAGCTATCAGGGAAGACCTTTTCTTTGTGTAGGGAGCCAGTGAATAGAGTAGAGTTCAGTAATGGATTTCTTATATAAACTGTGACTATATGTTTTATACATTATTTTAAATTTCACCCTCTTTAAAGAGGAGAAAGAGCTGAAGAATATATGATAAAATCTGAATATGTAATTCTGCTAGATTTTTATGTCCTAAACTTTTAGCCCGATACTTGGCTAAGTTATATAAGGTAAGTTAGCTTCTTACATACTTTGTTATGGTGAAGAAGTAGGATATGGTTGCAAGAATGACTGGAGGCATGACTGCACAGATAGTTTGATAAAAGAAACTATATTTTATAATAGTCTTTTGCCACATGAAGTGTATTTTCTTTGTTTTGTTGTGAGCATAAGTAGTACATTGGTTTTTCTCTTGAGATTAATACAGTTTCTTGTCTCAGATTAGAGAGTCAAGTTTTATTTTTATCTTTCTTTTATTGTGGTAAAAACCGTATAACTTAAAATTTACCCTGTTAACCATTTTTAAGTGTACGTTGTTCAGTCAGTCATGTCTGACTCTTTGTGACCCTATGGACTGCAGCACGCCAGGCTTCCCTGCCCGTCGTCATGTCCCGGAGCTTACTCAAACTCATGTCCATTGAGATGGCATCCAGCCATCTCATCCTCTGTCATCCCCTTCTCCTCCTGCCTTCAGTCTTTGCCAGCATCAGGGTCTTTTCCAGTCAGTCTGCTCTTAGCATCAGGTGGCCAAAGTATTGGAGCTTTAGCTTCAGCCTCCATCCTTCCAATGAATATTCAGAACTGATTTCCTTTAGGATGGATTGGTTGGATCTCCTTGCATTTGAAGGCACTCTCAAGAGTCTTCTCCAGCACCACAGTTCAGTGGTATTAAATACATTTATAATATTGTTCAACCATCACCACCAACTATCTCCATAGTTCTTTTCATCTTGTAAAACTGAAACACTCTGCCCATTAAACAGTAGCTCTTTATTGCCACTTCCCCATGCCTTTGTCAACCATCATTCTACTTTCTGTCATTTCATCTACTTTCAGTATCTCATTTAAGAGGAATCATACAGTATTTTTTTTGTGTGTGTGTGTGGCTAACTTACTTTACTCAGCATAATGTTCTCATGGTTCATCCTTGTTGTAGTATATGTCATAATTTTCTTCCTTTTTTGAGGCTGAATAATATTCCATTGTATATCTATACCACATTTAGCTTATCCATTCATTCATTAATGGGCACTTGGTTTGTTTCCACATTTCAACTATTGTGAATACTGTTGTTATGAACACGAGTGTACAAAAATCTCTTCAGGACACAGAAGCCCTGCTTTCAATCCTTTTTGGGTATATACTAATAAGTAGAATTGCTGGATTGTATGGTAATTCTATTTTAATTTTTTGAGGAACTCATATTATTTTCTGTAGCATTTCCATTTTACATTCCCTTGAATAGTGCACAAGGGTTCCCATTTGTCTATATTCTTGCCAATTGTTGTTATTTCCTGTAGGTTTTTATTTTTTATATTTTGATGGCAGCTATCCTAATACTGTGAATGATCTCTCATTGTAATTTTGATTCACATTTTAATAACAATCAATGATGTTGACCATTTTTTCATGTGCTTATTGGCCATTTGTATATCTTCCTTGAAAGAAATGTCTATTTACTTCCTTTGCCCATTTTTTAATTTTGTTGTTTTATTGAGTTTTAAGGATTTTCTCTATATTCTGGGAATTAACCTCTATAAAATAAATTATTTACAAATATTTTTTCCCATTTTGTGGATTGCCTTTTCACACTGTTGATATTGTCTCCTGATGCACAACATTTACAAACTTTCAGGAACTCCAGTTTGTCTGTTGTTTCTTTTGTCGCCCTTGTTTGGTGTTGTATCCAAGAAGGCCTCACCAAATCCAGTGGCATGAAACTCTTGCCCTGTGTGTTCTAAGAGCTTTATGATTAATAGCTCTTCCATTTAGGGCTTTGATCCATTTGAGTTAATTTTTTTATGTTGCGTAAATGTCCAACTTCATTCTTTTGCATTTGGATATCCAATTTTTCCAGCTTTTCCCCCATTGAATGATTTTAGCCTCTTTGTGAAAAAATCATTTGACTGTATAAGTGAGAGTATATTTCTGGGGTCTCTATTTCTATTCCGTTGGTTTATATGTCTGCCTTTATGCCAGCACCCCACTGGGTTTTGATTGCTGTAGCTGTGCAGTAAGTTTTTAAATAAGGATGTATGAGTCCTCAAGCTGTATTCTTCTTTTTCAAGATTGATTTTCATATTGGGGATCCCTTGAGATTCCATATGAATATTCAGTTCAGTTCAGTCACTCAGTCGTGTCCGACTCTCCGCGACCCCATCAATCACAGCACGCTAGGCCTCCCTATCCATCACCAACTCCCGGAGTTCACTCAAACTCATGTCCACAGAGTCGGTGATGCCATCCAGCCATCTCATTCTCTGTCGTCCCCTTCTCCTCCCACTCCCAACCTTTCCCAGCATCAGAGTCTTTTCCAGTGAGTCAACTCGTCTCATGAGGTGGCCAAAGTATTGGAGTTTCAGCTTTAGCATCAGTCCTTTCAGTGAACACCCAGGATTGATCTCCTTTAGAATGGACTGGTTGGATCTCCTTGCAGTCCAAGGGACTCTCAAGAATCTTCTCCAGCACCACAGTTCAAAAGCATCAATTCTTTGGTGCTCAGCTTTCTTCACAGTCCAGCTCTCACATCCATACATGACCACGGGAAAAACCATAGCCTTGACTAGACGGACCTTGGTTGGCAAAGTAATGTGTCTGCTTTTAAATATACTATCAAGGTTGGTCATAACTTTCCTTCCAAGGAGTAAGCGTCTTTTAATTTCATGGCTGCAATCAGCATCTGCAGTGATTTTGGAGCCCCCCAAAAATAAATAAAGTCTGACACTGTTTCCACTGTTTTTCCATCTATTTCCCATGAAGTGATGGGACCAGATGCAGTGATCTTTGTTTTGTGAATGTTGAGCTTCAAGCCAACCTTTTCACTCTCCTCTTTCACTTTCATCATGAGGCTTTCTGCAAAAAATGTTAACAGCATTTTGATAAGGATTGCATTGAATCTGTAGGTGACTTTGGGTAGTATTGCCATCTTAATGTTAAGTCTTCCAGCTGATGAACATGGGATGTGTTTTTATTTTTGTCTTCTTTAAATTCTTTCAGTAATATTCTATTCTAGTTTTAATTTTTTAAGTCTTTTATCTCCTTGATTAAGTTAACTTCGAAGTATTCTTTTTGATGCTGTTATAAATGGGATTTTCATAATTTCCTTTTAAGATTGTTCATGTGTATAAGAAATAAATTGATTTTTAAATTTTAACTTTGTATCTTCTACTAGATTTACTTATTAGCTCCAGTAGTTTTCTTTCTGGAATCTTTAGGATCTTATATATAAGATCATAATATCTGTGAAACGAGGAAACTTTACTTCCTTCTTTGCAATTTGGCTGCTATTTATTTCTTTGTCTTGCCTCATTGCTCTGGCTTTAACTTTCAGTATTATGTTGAGTAGAAGTGGCAAAAATGGGCATCCTTGTCTTACTCCTGATCCTAGAGGAGAAACATTTAGTCTTTTATTATTGAGTACTATGTTGCTTTGGGTTTTTCACATTTGGCTTGTATTATGTTGAGATTTGAAGTAAGAATGATGGACAAATTACTTATTGAGGCTGTTTTTTAGAACACTTGAAAATCATAGATGAAGTGTTTCTGAAACTATATCCCACCTGTTTTTAGATGTTGCTTCTATTGGGTGTGTTAGTTGTATACTTGGTATGATGTTTAAACTGTTTCAGATTGAGGTGTATTAATTTAAGAGTAGCAGTATGAGTAGCTTCGTTGTTTTTCAGTTGCTAAATCCTGTCTGACTCTTCGGGACTCCATGGACTGCAGCGTACCACGCTTCTCTGTCCTTCACTGTCTCCCAGAGTTTGCTCAGACTCACGTCCATTGAGTCAGTGATGCCATCCAGCTGTCTCATTCTGTCACCTCATTCTTCTCCTGCCCTCAGTCTTTCCTAACATCAGGGTGTTTTCTAATGAGTCGGCTCTTCACATCAAGTGGCCAAAGTATTGGAGCCTCATCTTCAGCATCAGTCCTTCCAGTGAATATTCAGGGTTGATTTCCTTTAAGATTAACTGGTTTGATATTGCAGTCCAAAGGACCTTCAAGAATCTTCTCCAGCACCACAGTTGAACGTATCAATTCTTTGGTGCTCAGCGTTCTTTATGGTCCACTGTCACATCCATTCATGACTACTGGAAAAACCGTAGCTTTGACTATACAGACCTTTGTCGGCAAAGTGATATCTCTGCTTTTTAATACACTGTCTAGGTTTGTCATAGCTTTTCTTCCAATAGCTTAGTTATATTTTTAATTTGACGCTGCTTGATGATTATGTTTATGTATAGTGACTTTCTCTTCTAAAAGATGTTTTTTTCTATTTCAGGCAACTTAATGCGGCCTCTTTTGAATTATGGTATTGCTTGGTGAGCATATTTATTTTACTTTATGTTAGTTTTCAGAGTAATATTGATTACCTTATGTAACTTAGTTGTATTTTTTATTTCCTTCTGCAGTATGTCCATGGGCTTCCTGGTTGAAGAGACTGCCCCCCTTGTTTGGAGAGGTCTTATGGTAATGTCAGCCATTGAGAAACTATTGAGGCAGGTAATAAAATTGCTTTAAGTAGAATTTTATTATGGGTACACTGTGGTAAATATTTGCTGATTGAAGGGTCATTTGCTGATTGAAGGATTCAGTCGTGTTTGAGATGTTTTGCAAAAGAATCCAGTTGATAGACTAAATTTATAATGAGTTATGTGGCGCCAAGACCGAATTCCACTGTCATGTGATTGAATCTTTCCCATTGCTTATTAGTACTAATATCTAATGTCTTATTTTATATTGTTCTGTTTCTCTTTTCAGACTCTATTAAGTCTGCAGTACAATGAGGATGTCTATTTTATAAGTAATCTGCCTTCTTTAGATTTATGGTTAATTTTATTGTGGCCAATATTGAGTTATAAGGGCATTGTGGAAATTCCTCAAATGTAGAAAAAATTATCTAAACCACTGTGTTTATGATTTAAAATTGCTTCAGAAGAAAATGAAATTTTATTTTACTCTGAGTACATACGGCTATATATTTATATATATAGTATCTGTCCAATCAACTTTAATTTATCCTTAAGGAAGAGAACATTTGATTGGATAATCTAAAAATATCAGATGGGCTCTATGTTATTTATAGAAATAAATTTCATTTTTTTCTTAGTTGCTGTACATTTATAGTTAATTATATTCTAGGTTATAAGTACTTCGCATTTTCTCCACTGACTCACAACATTTACCCCTTATTTATTCACATTTTACTTTAGGTCAGGCACCATGCCATAGGTTGACAATTCTAATCATAGATACTCCTATATTCATTTCCAGTTGTTAAAGTAAGTAGATATTTCTTGAACTCTGAAACTCTTCTTTTTCCCCTGTAACATCTTGACTTATTTTTCTGCTGCTTAAGTTCTGATAAATTTGCTTTTTGATCTTTGTTCCCAGAATCTTTCTATTTTCCCAGCACATTTAAGTCTCTTGGCTACATTTCTTTCTCTTTTACACTCAGATCCCATAGTTGGTTATTTCAGTTATACTCCTAACAACATTCCTGTCCATTCCGTCTGATCTTGACCTTTATTTTTGTGGATTAAACCAGCCTTTTTTTTTTTCCTTTAAGGAAATTTTAAAACAACCTTTATTCAGTTTATAATTAGAGTCAATGAAAGTTTGGAAACACAGAAGGAGGATTCTGATTTTAATATTGTTGATTGAAAAAAAAGTACAACATATAAGTTGAAAATTATGTTTTATTAAGTCCTCGGACTTAATCCTTGGATGCAATCTCTCAGATAACTCTAAGGAACTGCTTCGAAGTGGTAAGGGAGGAGCCAGGATATATGAATTTTTGCAGCAAAGTTTTCCAGGTAGTCAGAACATCAAAAGATTACTGTTAATTTGGGGAGAATGGATACATGTATACATATGGCTTAGTTCCTTTGGTGTCCACCTGAAACTCTTACAACATTGTTAATTGGCTATCAGTTCAGTTCAGTTGCTCAGTCATGTCCGACTCTTTGTGACCCCATGAATCACATCATGCCAGGCCTCCCTGTCCATCACCAACTCCCGGAGTTCACTCAAACTCATGTCGAGTCAGTGATGCGATCCAGCCATCTCATTCTCTGTCTTCCCCTTCTCCTCCTGCCCCCAATCCCTCCCAGCATCAGAGTCTTTTCCAGTGAGTCAACTCTTCCCATGAGGTGGCCAAAGTATTGGAGTTTCAGCTTTAGCATCAGTCCTTCCAATAAACACCCAAGATTGATCTCCTTTAGAATGGACTGGTTGGATGTCCTATACTCCAGTATAAAATAACAAAAGTTTAAAAAAAATTACTGTTACTAAAGAAAACCACATATCTCAAGTTAAGGAATTTAGTGCTTGTTTATGTACAGGAAGATGCAAGAGTTTGGGCTCACAGAAACCATTCCTCAGTTATCTGGAGCCCTCAGCTATCTGGGGCCAGTATCCTGTGCTTTCTCCTTCTGAGCTTGCTCTAAGGGTGCACCATCGGGGTGGCTGCAGAAGCTGACAGACTGCTAGATGACAGGCATCCTGTTTCTATCCTAGGTTCCCTCAGGGCTAACTGTCAGGGAGGCTACAATGCAATGGCTTGATGGCTGCAAATCCTTTGTTTACTGATGTGGCAGGCAACATTTTTTCATCCTCATTATTAGTTTTCCCCTTCCTGTGTTAGGGTTAGAATTCGCAACAGGAAGTGATTCAGAATTCCTCCTAAGGCTTTATGGATGACCACAAGAAGGTGGAAATTCTTCCACTTTCCACAGTAATCAGACACTTAGAGATTCAAGTCAGTGAGAAGAGACAGATTTACAGGCCAAAGGTTGGTGTTCTGAGGAGCATGCTTTGTGAAAATATAATAGCTGGTTAGATGCTCTGTGGGCTTCCCCTGATGGCTCAGCAGGTGAAGAACCTACCTGCAATGCAGGAGACACAGGAGACAGGTTCGATCGCTGGGTTGGGAAGATCCTCTCAAAAAGGAAATGGCAACCAATCCAGTATTCTTACCTGAAAAATCCCATGGACAGAGGAGTGTGGAGGGCTACAGTCAGCAACAAATTTCCTTCGTTTCTTGATGCTCTGTATAGCAGTGGATTGTGGAGGGTACCTGGTTCATTGGCCAATTTTTTAAAAATTGAATATAACACATGTACAGAATATAACACGTATACATGTACATAGGGTCCAGATAGATGGATTATCCAAAAGAGAAAATACCTTTATACTTATCACTTAGGTCAAAATGAATAGAATATCAATGTTTCAGATGGTCTTCTCCTATCTCATCCCAGATACTAATTTGTGGGGAGATGATAAGTACTTGTGGTCAGTCTGCCATCTTGAGCTAATATCTTTTTTAAAAGTTCTTTTTCCTTTCTTTCAATGTTTTACTGAGTTAAACTTACAGATATAGTAGGATGCACATATCTTATATATGGAGTTCAGTGATTTTTGATAAACATATATAACTATGTAACCACACCCCAGTCAAGATAGAGAACATTTTTATCCCCCTCTCGAAAGTTTCCTTGGGCTTCCTTAGGCTATCGCTGTTGTCATTTCTGTCACTCTAAGTGAGTTTTGTGTGTTCTTATACTTTTTATAAAGGGAACTTTATAGTATAATTCCCTTTTGTATCTCATTTGTTTTTCTTAGCCTAATGCTTTTAAAATCATCCTTGTTGCATGTATCAGTAGCCGAGTCCTTTTTATTGCTGAGTAGTAATTCCTTTGGATATAACCCAATTTTATTCATTTATTCTTCTGATGATAGACAATGTGTAGTCTCCAGTGTTTGGCTATTATGAATAATGCTGCTGTAAATACATGTGCAAGTATTCATAAAGGTTCCAGTTGTTTCAAATCTTTTTTTGTGTGTTGTCAGTCTCTTCACTGGTGGCTGTAGAAATGATGTCTTCTGATGGTTTCAGTTTGTGCTTCCCTGATGGTCAGTGATGTTAAGCTCCTTTTCATGTGCATGTTAGATTTTGCTGTATCTTCTTTCATAAAGTGTATGTTCAAGTCCTTCACTTTTTTTGGCTCATTTCTCTTCTTGTAATTGAGTATTCTGGCTATGAGTCCATTTTCAGATACATATATTGGGAATATTTCTCCCAGTTTGTGGCTTGCCTTTTGATGAGCTAAAGTTTTAAATTTTCATGAAATCCAATTTCTCAAAAAATTATGTTTAATGGTTAGTGCTCTTTGTATCCGCTGTAGGAAATCTTTGCCTGTCTACCCAAAGGTTGTAAAGATATTCTTGTATATTTCTTTTATCTTAAAATTTATAGGTTTGGCTTGTATATAGTGAATTAATTTTCTTGTGTGAAGTGAGATATGATCAAGGTTTATATTTTTAATTGTTGTATGATAACAGGAAATACATTTATTCTTTGTCCTTTGGTCCTGACACAAAGCTCCCCAAACCCTTAGAATTTCCTGAGTAGTAGATTTGTCCTTTGTCATTCATAAGAAGCCCCTTTTTGAGCACACCGGCTGGTTCATGCTAGGGAGATGACTTAGGGTGGAATCTCTAGATAGCCTCAGATGGGACTGGTCACCAGAAGACCAAGTACTTAGAGAGTTAGAAGTTTTCACCTCACCTGCCTGCCTCTGGGAAGGGGATGTGGAGTGGACTGCAGATTAAACGCTATAAAAACTCTTGAACAAGATTCGATGAGCTTCTGGGTTGGAAAACACATCCATGTGCTGGGTTGGTTATGTACCCTAGCTCCATGGGGACAGAAGCTCCTGTGCTCAGAGCCCGTTTGAACCTTGCACTGTGTACTTACCGCTTCTTCATCTGCCCTTTCATCTGTATCCTATACCCTTTATAATAAACTGGGAAATGTAAGTAAACATTTCTCTGAGCTCGGTGAGCTGCTCAAGTACAATACAGGCACACCTAAGATATTTTAAGTTTGGTTCCAGACCAGTATAATGAAGAGAGTATCACAATGAAGCCATTACACAAACTTTTGTGTTTCCCAGTGCACAAAGAGTTGTGTTTTGTTGTACTTTAGTCTGTTAAGTATACAGTAGCATTATGTCTAAAAGAAACGTTGTACATACCTTAATTAAGAGACACTTTATTGCTGGAAAGCATTAACCATCATCCAAAATCACTGCAGATGCTGATTGCAGCCATGAAATTAAAAGACGCTTGCTCCTTGGAAGGAAAGTTATGACCAACCTTGATAATATATTAAAAAGCAGAGACATTACTTTGCCAACCAAGGTCCGTCTAGTCAAGGCAATGGTTTTTCCCGTGGTCATGTATGGATGTGAGAGTTGGACTGTGAAGAAGGCTGACCGCCGAAGAATCGATGCTTTTGAACTGTGGTGTTGGAGAAGACTCTTGAGAGTCCCTTATACTTCTAGGAGATCCAACCAGTCCATTCTAGAGGAGATCAATCCTGGATGTTCATTGGAGGGACTGATGCTAAAGCTGAAACTGCAATACTTTGGCCACCTCATGCGACGAGTTGACTCACTGGAAAAGACTCTGATGCTGGGAAAGGTTGGGGGCGGGAGGAGAAGGGGACGACGGAGAATGAGATGGCTGGATGGCATCACCGACTCTGTGGACATAAGTTTGAGTGAACTCCGGGAGTTGGTGATGGACAGGGAGGCCTGGCGTGCTGTGATTCATGGGGTCGCGGAGAGTCGGACACGACTGAGCGACTGAACTGAACTGAAGCCTTCAGCAAGTCATAATCTTTTTACAATAGTGACATCAAAGGTCAGTGATCACAGATCCCAGTGACAAATACAGTAATAATTAAAAAGTTTGAAATATTATAAGGATTACCAAAATGTACTCATGTGGAAAAATGGTCCTGATAGACTTGTTTGATGCAGGTTTGCCACAAAAAAAAATGCAGTAAGGGAGATCGATCCTGGGTGTTCATTGGAAGGACTGATGCTAAAGCTGAAACTGCAATACTTTGGCCACCTCATGTGACGAGTTGACTCACTGGAAAAGACTCTGATGCTGGGAAAGGTTGGGGGCGGGAGGAGAAGGGGACGACGGAGAATGAGATGGCTGGATGGCATCACCGACTCTGTGGACATGAGTTTGAGTGAACTCCGGGAGTTGGTGATGGACAGGGAGGCCTGGCGTGCTGTGATTCATGGGGTCGCGGAGAGTCGGACACAACTGAGCGACTGAACTGAACTGAACTGAATTGTGAAGCATGATAAAATGAGATATGTTTGTAATTGAACTTAAGGAGAGGGATCTTGAGAACCTCTAATTAATAGCCAGTTAGCCCCAAAGCACATGTAACCGCCTGGATTTGTGATTGGCATCTGAATTGGGTGCAGTCTGTGGGACTAAGCCCTTAATATGGAGTCTGATGCTATCTCTAGGTAGATAGTGTCAGAGTTAACTTAATTGCTTGATCCTATTGGAAAATACACATTATAATGCTTTATCTAATTTTTCTAGCATTGTTTTAGAAGATTTCCCTTTCCCTATTGAATTGACTTGATACATTAGACAAAAATCAGTTAAGCTTATGTATAGGGTCTATCTCTAGACACTGTTGTATTCCAGTAATAGTTGAATCCTTACAGTAAAACCATATTGTCTTAATGATTGTAGCTCTTTAGAAGGCTTATTAGTATCAGAAAGTGAGAGTCCTCCAACTTAGTTCTTTCTTAAGATTATTTTAACTGCTTTAGGTTTTTTCACATTTCTATATAATTTTCATATTCAGCTTATCAATTTGTGTGGGAAAGCATGTTACTGTTTTCATTAGGATTTGTTGTTCTTCAGCTGCTAAGTCGTGTCCAACTCTTTGTGATCTAGTGGACTGCTGCACACCAGGCTCCTCTGTCCTCCATTATCCCCTGGAGTTTGCTCAGATTTATGTCCATTGAGTTGATGATGCTGTCTAACTGAGTTGGTGATGCTGTCTAACTGAGTTGGTGATGCTGTCTAACCGTTTCATCCACTGCCACCCCATTTGCCTTTAATCTTTCCCAGCATCAAGGTCTTTTCCAGTGACTCAGCTCTTCCTAATCAGGTGGCCAAAGTGTTGGAGCTTCAGCTCAGCATCATTCTTCTAATGAGTATTAAGGGTTGATTTCCTTTAAGATTGACTGGTTTGATCACCTTGCAGTCCATGGTACTCCAAAAGCATCAGTTCTTTGGTGCTCACCTTTCTTTATGGTTCAGTTCTCGCATCCATATGTGACTACTAGAAAAACCAGAGCTTTGATTATATGGACCTTTGTTGGCAAAGTGATGTATCTGATTTTTAAATTGCTATCTAGGATTGTCATAGCTTTCCTTCCAAGGAGCAAGTGTCTTTTAATTTCATGGCTGCAGTCAACATCCACAGTGCTTTTGGAGCCTAAGAAAATAAAATCTGTCATTGCTTCCACTTTTTCCACTTGTATTTGCTGTGAAGTGGTGGGCCCAGATGCTGTATCTTAAGTTTTTTGAATGTTGAGTTTTAAGCCAGCTTTTTCGCTCTCTTCTTTCACCCTCATCAAGAGGCTCTTTAGTTCCTCTTCAGTTTCTGCCTTTAGGGTGGTATCATCTGCATATCTGAGGTTATTGATATTTCTTCTGGCAATGTTGATTTCAACTTGTGATTCATCCCACCTGGCATTTCACATGATGTACTCTGCGTGTAATTTAAATAAGCAGGATGACAATATACATTCTTGTGGTACTCCTTTCTCAATTTTGAACCCACCCATTGTTCCATGTCCAGTTCTAGCTGTTGCTTCTTGACCCACATACAGGTTTCTCAGGAGACAGGTAAGATGGTCTGGTACTCCCATCTCTTTAAGAATTTTAGTCAGTGAAATAGAAGTAGATATATTTTCTTGAATTCTCTTGCTTTCTTGATGATCCAACACATGTTGGCAATTTTTATCTCTGGTTCCTCTGCCTTTTCTAAACCCGGCTTGTACATCTGGAAGTTCTTGGTTCACGTACTACTGAAGCCTAGCTTGAAGGATTTTGAGCATAGGCTTGTTAACATGTGAAATGAGCGCAGTTGTACAGTAGTTTGAATATTCTTTGGCATTGCCCTTCTTTGGGATTGGTATGAAAACTGACCTTTTCCAATCCTATGGCCACTGCTCAGTTTTCCAAATTTGCTGACATATTGAGCACAGTACTTTAACAGCATCACCTTTAAAAATTTTAAATATCTCAGCTGGAATTCCATCACCTCCACTAGCTTTGTTTGTAGTAATGCTTCTTAAGTAATGCTCCAGGATTTCTGGCTCTAGGTGAGTGACCACACCATCATGGTTTCCAGATCATTAAGAATTTTTTTGTATAATTCTTCTGTATATTCTTGCCACTTCTTAATCGCCTCTGCTTGTTTTAGTTCCTTACTGTTTTTGTCTTTTATTGTGCCCATCCTTGCATGAAATATTCCCTTGACATCTCCATTTTCTTGAATAGATTTCTAGTCTTTCTCATTCTATTGTTTTCCTCTCTTTCTGTGCATTGTTGTCTTAAGAAGGCTTTCTTATCTCTCCTTGCTATTCTCTGGAACTCTGCCTTCAGTTGGGTATATCTTTCCCTTTCTCTCTTGTGTTTTGCTTCTCTTCTTTCCTCCGTTATATGTAAAGCCTCCTTACACAACCACTTTGCCTTTTTCTATTGGATGGTTTTGGTCACGGCCTCCTATACAACATTACAAACCTCTGTCCATAGTTCTTCAGGCACTCTACCAGATCTAATTCCTTGAATCTATTATTTGTCACCTCCACTGTATAATCATAAGGGATTTGGTTTAGGTTACCTGAACGGCCTAGTGTTTTCCCCTATTTTCTTCAATTTAAGCCTGAATTTTGCAATTAGGAGTGTATAGAGCTTCTCCATCTTTGACTCCTAAGAATATAATCAATTTGATTTCCATATTGACCATCTGGTGCTGTCCCATTGTCTTCTGCTTTTCATTATTTCCAATAATAAATCTGCCCTAATTTGTCTAATTGATATCCTTAGCTCAGTAGCTAAGGGCATGAACTATGGAGCCACAACTGCCTGAGTCCAATACTTACTACACATGTAATAGCTGTATATCCTTGGGCAGAAAGCTCTCTGGGCTTTAGTCTCCTAACCAATATAATGGGGTTAATAGTATCTACCACATTATAAAAATTGAATGAGTTTATATGTGTAATATGCTTAGAAAGCATAGTAATTGTTATGTAAGTGTGCATGTTATTACTGTATTTTATCAACCTTAATACAAATTAGATTTTCTCCAAATTTTAGCATTTTCTAATCAGAATGCATCTTATGAGTGATAACTTCTCAGAATTCCTTTATCTGTGGCTTGAATTCTGGTTCTTCCAGAGATATTTTATGTTGTTTCGTCATTCATCTGGGTGTTTTCAACTGGAGGCAACTTTATTTTTAAAATTTAGTTTTAATTGGAGGATAATTGCTTTATAATGTGTTCGTTTCTGAATCAACCATAGGTATACACACATCCTCTCCCTCTTGAACCTCCCTTCTACCTCCCACTCCTTGAGGCAACTTTAGATAGAATTCTCTGTTAAAGGTTTTTGGGACCAGTCTTGTGGTCAGAATTCAAATGGAAAGCTCCATGGGTACCAGTTTTAATTCATTGTCTTTAGGAGGTGTTTTTCTGCCTTCTGCCATGGCCTGGAGGGTGCATATTTCCTTGAAATTTATTTCTCACTTGAGGATTTATGTTTTATTTACCTCTTTAGTTGAAGAGAGTTTAGTCTTTTAGGGCCCCAACTTTATGAAAGTTTCTTCTATTAGACTCCTTCTCATCTTAGGTGTTTCCCCTCTTTTCTTCTGACATAAAATAATGATACATCTTATAATAAGTAGGGTATTAGATTTGTTGATATTTAGTTCAGTTCAGTCGCTCAGTTGTGGCCTACTCTTTGCGACCCCATGAATCACAGCACGCGAGGCCTCCCTGTTAGGTGTCATTATTATTGTCATAATCACCACCATCCTCCCTGAGACATCTAATTTCATGACTAGAGTTATATTAATTATAGTAGCAGACTTCTCTTTGATTAATATTCCTAGTTTGAGGTGGTGATTTTGTAATGAAAAGGAGTTAGTCAAGAAGAAAAGAAGTAGTTTAAGTAGGAAAAGAACTAAGGATGCTAATGTCATAAAGTGTTTATAGCCATGGTTTTTCAACATATCTGCATAGTAGAGTCATTTTGGAATTTTTAAAAATTTTCAAATTTCGGGTCACACTCCAGACAGAGTAAATCATAAACTCTTGGGGTGTTGCCTAGACATCAGTGTTTTTGGAACTTTCCATCTGATTCCATTGTGTAGATAAGTTTGGGAACCACTAGTTTCAAGAAGGATATAGGTCAGTGAGAGTGAGGATTGAAAAAGGGCAAGAAATAATAGGTGGTAGGTAACCATTTAGTAGTATGCTGCTGCTGCTGCTAAGTCACTTCAGTCGTGTCTGACTCTGTGTGACCCCATAGACGGCAGCCCACCAGGCTCCCCCGTCCCTGGGATTCTCCAGGCAAGAACACTGGAGTGGGTTGCCATTTCCTTCTCCAATGCATGAAAGTGAAAGTGAAGTTGCTCAGTCATGTCTGACTCGTAGCGACCCCATGGACTGCAGCCTACCAGGCTCTGCCGTTCATGGGATTTTCTAGGCAAGAGTACTGGAGTGGCTTGCCATTGCCTTCTCCGATTTAGTAGTATAGTGAATGAAAAATGTCAGATGATAGATGTTTAGGAATGAATTTATAGCATGACCTTGGAGGTGGAGTTGTATAAAGCCCATAATATGAAATAGGCCATTCAGTGGTGGTGGGGAAAAGGAAAGAGAAACAGGGTGGAAGCTTAAGGAGGAATGGTATCAAATGAAAACAAATGAAAAGATTTGTCTTCCAAGTAGGGCAGGCATACCTTTTCCAAAGCACAGAATATAGTGTGGAAGGACTGAAGACTAGAAAATGAGAGGATTATTGAAAGAGGAATATTATGAAAGAGGCAAAAGGGAAGGGGATTAAAAAGTTATGAATTATTAATGGAAAATAAGTTTTCAGTCCACGTTTGGTGAGTAGAGTGAAAAGAAGAACAGATGAGGGAACCCCATCATAACTGACACTAAAAAGAGGTTAACCAAAATTGTTATTTCCTAGATCTTCTTAGTGGAAGGAAAAAGTTAGTGAGTTTACTCAGTTGAGCAAATTTGGCTCACAAATTTTTGTATTTATAAAATTTGTCTAGGGAGCTAGTTGAAAATTCATATTTGTAGCCTTCCCATTCCACTCCCCCACTTGAACATTTTCCTCAGTAGATCCAAAGGAGGGCCAAGAAGTTTACATTTTTAATAGATTATCCCAGGTGAGTCTTATTTAATGCTGGTGGTTCTGAAATCAAGCTTGGTTATACCTTGGGCTAGAGGCAGTGCTTTTGAACTGCTTTCAGAGGAATAAAAAAAAGATGACAGAAAGGAGCCCTATGCAACAGCCAAGGCCCACTGGATGCTAAATATGATTTTTTAGGTTTGATGAGTTTTTGTGACTGTCTTTAGCAACTCTCCGAAGCCTGAAAGCTGACATAGGTGAAATCTGTTGTTGGATCCAGGATCAGCATGGCAGAAAGTCCAGATGGGAAACACATCCAAGGCATTAATGAAGGAAACATTGAATTCAAGGTCTGGTTTCCTGGAAGACAGGCAGTCAGGAGGGATCAGGAGGCTGAGTGTAAAATTGGAAGCATCACATAATTGAGAATCATCCTTTATGGGGAAGAAGTGGTTCAGTAGCTTGGGAGGAACAAGTGTAGAAAGTTTCAGATAAATTGATTTTGTTAAGGAAGGGAGGGGCATTAGAAAGGTTGGGCCTTCTTTCCTTCCTTATTTGACAATTTGGTGTTGTTGAAGAAAGGCACGTTTCTCTCAAAGTGAGAGATGTGTCAAGGATCAAGTTACTTATCTCATTGTGGGATGGTAATGGGGTTGCTAGATAAAATGCAAGATATACTTAGTTAAGTTTGAGTGTCAGACACACAGTGAATAAGTTTTCAGTATGGATGTGTCCCAAATATTGCTTGGGTCATGCTCACACTAAAAAAGTATTCATTGTATATCTGATATTCATACTTAACTGAGTTAGTGTCCTCTGTTTCTATTATTTTTTTTGCTAAGTCTGGCAACCTTTAGTAGAAATGATGTTTCATAAGATACAGATAGGAGCCAGGCTGGGAGAAGGTTGTCACGGTGGTGGAGTGGAACTGAGTTGTTTGAGAATAGAAAGTATGAAGTAGTATCAGGGGAATATTATTTAGCCAAGCGTGTCAGGTATAAATAATCAAAATAAGATGACCGTTAGAGTGGGAAATGGGACAAAGAATTATTGTGTATTAAAGTAGGGGAGCTCTGCCAGGATCATTCTTTGTAATTTTGTAAAGAAAGATGGTTTGTCAACTTATTTTACCAACGTCTGCAGCTTCTTCTGAAGCAGAACTTATATTTCTGGATACAGAAGCAGTTGTATAGGGAGTCTCTCATGGTTTCAGTTGCCAGTGTCTAGTTAATTTATTTGCATGATATCACCCCACCTCCTTTCAACCTCATCTGCTAAAAGGATGGGAAGAGATTGATGAATAAATGTTGTGTGTTCATGAATGCATTTTGTGATGAGTTGCAGAAAAGCATGCCAGCCCATAAAAATAGAAGTTAAACTTTATGATCAATTAGGAAAACTAGGCAGATAAATGCTAGAATGTCATTTTGAATAGTAGATTTATCTTTATGTTTTTCTTTTTGTTCTCCTGATTTTGGAAACAGTTTCCTTTTATTTCTCATTTTGACTTTAAATAATTAAAGGCACAAACATTTAGTATCATTTCACTCAATGAATAACTGATAGTTTAAAATTTCTCTGTTATTCGTTGATTCTGGAGTAAAATTTTTTTCCTCTTTAAGTGGTGCTCAACACAGATAAAATTAGTTTAACTCAAACAAGGAAGTCTGTCTTAGAATCTTTGACTTTAAAAATGTGGGATATTGGGAAAATAATTTTAGTTAGTAGAAGAAGAGTATGGGAAGGAAAACTTCAAAGGCTAGGCTGGTGTCAGCACCTGCTGTGGTCACAGTGTAAACCCTGGAGACCAGGGATTTTGGCAGCAGTCTCAGCGCTTTTAGTTCATTCTCCAGTATCCCCAAATGTGAAGCAGATGCCAGTTTCTTCTCTAGGGCTCTGATAATGGCATATAATGAGTTGGTTGTTTCCTAGCAACTAAAGAAGCAGTTTCACTTTAGCTGATCCTGCAATAGGAATGAGACATTTTCCCTTGATAGCTGGTATTAGTGATTTCCCTGACAATGGAATTTCACTTCTGAATAAGGAATGTTCTCAGCCTTTGGTTTCCTAAAGAATTTTGCTTTTGAGTGCAGGCTAAGCTCTGCTTAATCCTGTATAAAATGAAAAAAATTTCTTGAGCCCCCTAAGTACCTCCCATGGGAAGAGCCAAAGGAGTTTGATACATCATTTCTCAAATGGCAAGTGATTATACAAGAAGCTATAATGGGTGTATTTTTCCCAGTGTTTAACAGGATAATTAACAGCCAGATTCTTTTCTGTATTTAATGTTTGAGGCAACCGAGGTTTATTAAGTATTGGCCAATGTGTGGTAGAAAAAATATATATGAAACTTTATTACCACTTCAATATACAGACAGTGTAATAAAAATATCTTCTAATCTATAACCTACTTGATTTCAAACAGTATTCTATACATAAAGTTATTACTATACCATTTATTAAAATAGTTCATTTTATAGTAAACTGTTGGACAATTTAGTGTTTAACTTTAAATAATTGCTAATATTTAGTTGTACTTAATTATAGCATATCTAAATCCTTATTTGGCAGTGGTAATAGATTAGAGGTCTTCTGATTATTAAGATATATGGAGGCATGAAAATATTACTTTAAATGATTTTCTTTTAGTCATTCATAGTTTAAACAATTTCTAAGGAAATTATTTGTTTTTATTCCTTTGACATTATATAACTAATAATCATTAAGAATTATAATATGATATATTAAATTTCAGAAGTTCCTAGATACTTAGTCAAAGAAATAAAATGTTAAATGATGTTCTTAAGTTAATTAAGTTAACCATGTCTAAATATACCAAAGAAATTTATTACCTTTCGTGGAAAAGTTTCTTAGACTGTGCATTAAATGTAGATCAAGTTATTGAATGTTTTCCTTGTCACTTTTGGGCATCTGACCTTATTCATTTCTAAGATTTTTGCATCATCAGATACTTAGCAAGTCTCATATTTAAAAACACTTTATTAGGCTTCCATGAAGCATTAAAGAACAAAGAACATTAATGAATTCAGTTGGACAGGACAGCAGTCTTTCAGGCACCTAAAGACATAATTTTTCCTTAAAAACTCTTTAAACATGAGGCACAGTTTCTGTGTAATATCTCAGTTGCTACTCTTAGATTTCTTTGGGACTTCTGAGATGAGAGAATCAAGCATGTTTAGCCTAGTTTTTAATTATCCTTTCCCTTTTAAAACTATAGTCAACAAAGAAATAGATATACAGTATAACTAAAGTCTAGTTCTTTGAAATACTTTTCTGAGGCAGTATTAGCTAAGAAATAGCTCAATTTGATTAACCTGGCAGGGATTTCTTTTGATCACTGCATTTATTCATTCATTTCACAATCAGATACTTGTACAGTATCAGATACTGTACTTCTGCAAATACAGTATAATTCTGTACTTTTAAAATGTCATCAGACTTTTTGTCATTGTCAGCAGCACATATATAAGTGGCTGCTTACTGTGTGTGGAGGGGCAGTGTTTAGATGCTGAGGACACAAGGATTATGTAAGATGTAGTTCCACCTTTGAAAATATCAAAGCTTTTAGTTGCAGACCTACTTTTGACTTTTGGTCATAAGCAAGATGTTTTGAACGTTAGACATTTTGATAATGATAACTGTTTTACAGTGTTTTGTGTAAGGCAGTGAAGGCTGGTACTTAGAGGACAAAGCTGAATATTATATAGTGTTGACCATTCAAGTTGGTGGTATTGTTATGAGACCAGGTTTCACAGATTCATTTAGGTTCCACGTCATAGAAGGAACTGTGCAGCCACATTGAAAGGGAATGAGTTCTGAGGAGTTGGAAATGGCTTATGAATATAAATTGCTGGTTATTTCCTCCAACTTAAAATATCCTTTTTAAAATACCAGTTGTCAGAGATGACTTACATGAGTTCCTCCAACTCACCATGATGACTATTCTTATATACGCAGCTTTGAATACAAGCTATTACAGTGTTCTAGGCTGGCACCGACTTCCCTAATCCCCCACCCCAAGCCATTTATGCTAAATTTCTCGAGCATCAGAGTGGATCTAACGTGTCATCACTTCACCAGTTTCCTCACGTGTGCTGATCCCTGTTAACACAGGCGTAGAGATACTTTTTCACCTGATAGAACTACTTAGTGACCAGAATGTTTAAATGGGTATTTTTATGAAGAAAACAAAAGAAGTAAAGCAACCAAAAAAAAAAAAAATATATATATATATATATAAAAAGAAGTGTTCTTGTTGTCCAGGGTCAGCCACTGATATTCTTCTGTGTAGCTTTGGGTTGGAGCAGTTTCTAAGTTTGGGAGGGCCCTGCTTCTCAGAGCTTCTTTTCTAACCTGACACCCTCAGAAGGCCTCCTGCTGCAGCCCTCTGACCATATATACCTGAGTCAGGTTATTCTCTGCTGTCTATCAGTGATTGGCCTTCTTGGATCAGCCCTACTCCTGGTACTCTTGGAAGATGAATTTTCCTGTTTGTGGTCATGAATTCCCTTCTCAGGTTTTAGGTCTTTCAGTCATATCTTGCTCTGGTCTGGATGCAGGAACCAGCTTGTCATCTCATATCCCTTCTCATTTGGTACCTCATTAGCTATTTCTTCTCACGGCTCACCCCTTTGGCAAGGATAGGCTTTGTCACCTGTCTAGTTAAATGTCCTTCTTCCCTAGAACTTTTCAGTAGTGTATTCGGTTTCTCATTTCTGGTCTTCCCTTTTCTTCTCAGCTCAAAGCCCTTGTTTACTTTGGATAGATCTTTTTGCCTGAGTGAAAAACATGTTCTCAGCCTATTTGTAGGCCCACCCACCCTCTAGGAGTGATCGAAGCTGTGGACTCAGATTACAAGTTTTCCTTCCCTGGCAGTCATTCTAGTGCTTCCCAGTGAGAGAGATGGGGCCTTCCTGATTTTGTCCCATCATATTAATTTTTCATTCTCAGTAGTGAACACAGAGAATCAGGATTCGTATTTTCAGGACGTAGAATGGGAGGGGAGGCACAGTGTGACTATTCAGTCCCAATGAAATACAACAGCAGATTTCATTTATGACTTTTCTGACACCTAAATCGGGAAGTAAGGACAAATAAAGAAAAACAGAGCAACTGGCTTGACTCCAGGCCTTGCATCTGGAAGGAGAGCAGGAAAGGAAGTGACAAGAAAGAAGGGACAGAAAGGTACCAGGAAATTGAAGTCATTTTTGTGGTTTAAACTTGGTCAGTGTTTCATTGACCATGCAAAGATGCTTGAGTATTCTTTTGTGTCTAACATCCCAGGAAGCTTCCCCATTTCCTTTTTTGTGTAACTACCAGGGGGAAGTGATAGGGGTCTTTGGACAGTCATTTCATATTAAAGATGGCTCTCACTATAGCTCTGACATAAGTAGGAAGCATACAGAATCCTGTCGTGTTTTTAAGAGAACTGACAAAATGGACTGTCTCATTTAAGTTGAAGTCAGCAATCAAAATTAGTGCAAAAGGAATCACTACTAGAAAATTGTGCCAAGCCAGTGAAATACATTAATCAAAGGGCGATGGGATGATGTCAAATACAAATCATTAGCAGCAAAAACCAATGAGGCTAAAATAATTGCCTTAGGAAATGGTAGACTAATTACCCAAACCTTATAATTTCCCATTTCTACCTTGAACACTTCAGAATCCCTAACTTTCTAGTTTTATGTTGTTGATGCAGACTTCTAAGAATAAGCTACAATGATTTGAGCTGAGTCTAAGATAGAGGGTAATTATAAAAGTTAGGACCTTGTCTTCTGTGGTTATAATTAAGAAGCCTTAATAAAGATCAAGATTAATAAAGTAAGATTACTTACTGAGCCCTTAGGAGAGCTTCTTAGAGCTGTGGCCCCTTTGGATGGACGGCGCTTTTTCTGTTTCCTTAGGTCCAGAGGGAGAATCATGGGTCAGAATCATATTTTAGAAGCCTACTGCTGCTGCTGCTGCTAAGTCACTTCAGTCGTGTCCGACTCTGTGTGACCCCATAGACGAAAGCCCACCAGGCTGCCCCATCCCTGGGATTCTCCAGGCAAGAACACTGGAGTGGGTTGCCATTTCCTTCTCCAATGTGTGAAAGTGAAAAGTGAAAGTGAAGTCGCTCAGTCGTGTCTGACTCCTAGCGACCCCATGGACTGCAGCCCACCAGGCTCCTCCATCCATGGGATTCTCCAGGCAAGAGTACTGTTCAAATTCCAAAAAGATTTGAACAAATAGGTTATAAGGAGAGTTATGGTTGTTACTGGGGACTTTATAGGATTTTGACCCCTTTTTATTATTTAAATAGATACTGTACCTAATTGATTTTAAGATACATATTTTTTCAAATTTCAGTATCTCTGAAATTGAAGTACATTTTATAATCATTAAACCTTGACATCACATTTGTTTAATTAACTTTTTAATCTTTTTGTGGTATATAAAATAATGAATATCTTACAATCTATGATGTCTTCTATATGGAAAATATAGTAATTATTTTAACTGTGACTGCTTTGGTGCTGATTAAATTAAATTCTCATCTTTTTCACAGTCACTGCAGAATGATTCTGTGTCATTCATTTTGGTCAGGTATTTTTATTGTTGAAAGACTGTTTTAAACTGCTGGTGACAGCTTTGGCAACCTGTTCATCCTCTTTCATCTCCTCATCACTAACTTAATTTTCCTCCTTATTGCTTAGCCAGAGACTGCCAGATTATTCTTCCCAGTGTCTAATTTTTGGGATGCCAGTCATTGTGTCTCCCTATTACTTTTTACAGCAACCTATCCTCTGACATTTTTCATTTGTTCAGTGGTTAGATTTAGAGAAATTGTAGATAAGAAAGGCGTGAAACTTGATGGCCTAGATTCTTTTTGTTTCTGTGAACCTTTACTTAATGTTTATTTGATGTTGATAAAAAGTGCACTGAAAGAAATGACTCATGGTGAATTAAAACATCCTTTTTAAAGAAAATTTCTTTCTGTTTTTA
The DNA here is from genome assembly GCF_049115385.1 of Moschus berezovskii. NCBI lineage: Eukaryota > Metazoa > Chordata > Mammalia > Artiodactyla > Moschidae > Moschus > Moschus berezovskii. The sequence goes on along the minus strand of NC_142480.1, from coordinate 27,956,883 downwards.
TGCCAAGCCTATATATACCTATATATATATATATATATGTCCATAGCAACAAATATATCAGATCCTCAATGTAGAAAGCATCAGATTAAATAGGTTGAATTAATGTATTATCACTGGATAATTTTGAACTACTAAAAATAGCTAATATTGAGTTTTTACTATATACTGAGCTTTATGCTATTTGCCTTTATTATCTCATTTAATGTTCACAATTCTGTGTAATAGATACTGTTATTTTTATTTTTACATATGAGGAAACTGAGGCATAAAGACTTTAAATAACTTCAGCAGGGTCCTACAAGTAATCTTTCTGATTCCCTAGGCTGAGCTTTTAACTAAACTGTACAACTGAAATCTCAAAGGTTTAAATTTTCACTTAAAAGAATGAAAACATGCCTTTTGCTGTCATCTCTGAAATACTAATAGGTATTAATATATTGAGACTTTTCCTTTGTCATTTGACTGTATATTTTGTATTTTATGCTTTGTACCATATAAGGCGTATCTGAGAGAATGTCTTGATAAATCTCTTTACAATAACATTCATTAATTAAATACCCTGTTTCATTCCACTTCAATTGCATTTTTAAAAATTTAGGCAATATGTTAGTTTGGTACAGTTTGTATATGAAGGTGAGTTATAAAGTCTTTTCACCAGTGTTTGATAATGGGAAATTTGACAAACCATTTATAAAGTGTAGTAGTTACAGAATGCCTTTTTAAAAAATTAAAATAGTTTTATAGGGATTCATTATTTGGGTTAGATCACACATCACTGAGGTACTATGGCATTTCCCAGTTACCTAGAATAAGCTGCGATTCAGTAGAGGGAAATGACTTTCTGTCTCAGTGATATAGTGAGTGTCTATTATATCTAGATGAAACCTCAACACTACTTTTCTTAGTGGTTATTTGTTGAGACTTCTTCACAGTTCAGAGGAATTTATGGGAGCAAAGAGTCATCGATAGCAGAATAGACTAGTTACTATTCAGTGACAAATTTCAGCTAACCTCATATATTGAGTTCTTTTCAAATCATTTTTTTGCCAAACATATTGATTTAGAGAGAACAGATATTGTAGTTTAGACCAAATATAAATTTAGAGGGGTCCCACAAGACTGCCCTCACTCTGATACTAGTTACAAATTCAGGGATTCCCAAGACCATCCTTAGATTCAGTAATTTGCTAAAAGGACTCACAGAACTCACTGAGTACAACTGCACTCATGGATGTGGTTTGTTACAGGAAAAAGAGATTAAAATCAGCCGAAGGAAGAAGTGCCTAATGAAGTATCTGAGGGATTATTATGGAGTTCAGATTCTTCCATTATCTTCTCCCAGTGGAACCAGGACACATTACTTCCCTGGCATTGATGTGTGACACTGTGCATGGAGTATTGCCAGCCAAGGAAGCTCAGCTGAGCTTTGGTCTTCTCAGAAATCTTGTTGGGACTCTGTGACATGGTCATTGTTGACTATCTGAGGCTGGTCTCAGTATTTAGTCTCCGGCTACTCTGAGCTTGACCGAAAAGAGAAAGCCCCCATTCTAAATCACATTGTTACTACCTGGCTATCCCATCACCCTAGGAAAACAGGGACCTCAATTACTTCCCAGAAGGTGAAGTCAAAGGTCAGTGTTGAGGGGTCTTTTTGAGTAAGGTTAGATTATTCACTGCCCAGATACAATGTGAATAAAACTGGCTTCCAGAGTGAATGTATGCCTAAGCTAAACTTGGGTGTTCACCTAGTACGCTAAAAACATGGTTGCTGAGAGTTTCTAGGTATTGTCACTCAATATGGGAATTCCTTGAAAGTACAGTTTTTCTCGGTAGTAGAAAGGCTGCTGAGACTGCTTCTTTTGGAAACCTTGAGGTCTGCTAATTCCGTTACACCCCATATACCTGCCATTTTGGTAATTACCCCAGTGTAATCCTCTCTGGTCATTACAATTTTTTTCTCATCTTTATATGTGCTTGGGACTTCTTCTCTCCTAAACCTGAGTTTACTTTCCTCTTCCCAAAACTTTGTTTTGATGATCTCTGGAGCCCCGACTTAAATGTATTCTCCTTAATATCCTTAACTGAGAACTCCTCTCTGTCTCTTTGCCTTTATTGAAAACTGCAATTCCTTGTAGACAGCACTCTTCATGAAGTCGTCTTAAGTGGATGCATCTCTTCTTTCACTTACTGTGTACCCATGGATTTAGGGTAAGGTCTGACACATTGTTTCCTAGAGCAGCTTCTGCTCTGGTACTCCTCAATACTTACATTCCCTTTTGATAGTCATGGTTACAGAGTACAGTTGACTTCTCCTGTTCTTTTTTTTTTTAAATTACTTAAGTAATTAAACTTATTTGACTGTGCTGGATCTTAATTGTAGAAAGCAAGGTCTTCAGTCTTTATTGCAGCATGGTGGGTTCTTTAGTTGTGGCATGTGGGATCTAATTACCTGACCAGGGACTGAACCTGTGTCCCCTGCATTGGAAGCTTGGAGTCTTAGCTGCTGGACCACCAGAGAAGTCCCGTCATTGTTTTTTAGTTGCTAAAGATATTGACGTTTCCTTTTACTCCTGTTCTAGCCAGCATCTTGGATAACTTCAGAGTCCACATGGACAATCCAGTTAATATCCTGGTCTTTCAATTTCTTTGCCGCCGCCTTTTTTTTTTTTTTCACAGAGCTTAAAAAAATTTTTTTATTGCGGTATAACTCATACTATAAAACATACTATTTAACCATATTTAACTGTACAATTCAGTGGCACCAAGTACATTCACATTGTTATGCAGCTCTTACTATCAGCCATCTCTTGAATTTTTCACTTTCCTAAACTAAACAGGACTGGAAAAGGTCAGTCTTCATTCCAATCCCAAAGAAAGGCAATGCCAAAGAATGCTCAAACTACTGCACAATTGCACTCATCTCACACGCTAGTAAAGTTATGCTCAAAATTCTCCAAGCTAGGCTTAAGCAATATGTGAACCGAGAACTCCCAGATGTTCAAGCAGGTTTTAGAAAAGGCAGAGTCACCAGAGATCAAATTGCCAACATCCGTTGGATCATGGACAAAGCAAGAGAGTTCCAGAAAAACATCTATTTCTGGTTCATTGACTATGCCAAAACCTTTGACTGTGTGGATCACAATAAATTGTGGAAAATTCTGAAAGAAATGGGAATACCAGACCACCTGACCTGCCTCTTGAGAAACCTGTATGCAGGTCAGGAAGCAATAGTCAGAACTGTACATGGAACAACAGACTGGTTCCACATAGGAAAAGGAGTACGTCAAGGCTGTATATTGTCACCCTGCTTATTTAACTTATATGCAGAGTATATCATGAGGAACGCTGGGCTGGAAGAAGCACAAGCTGGAATCAAGATTGCTGGGAGAAATATCAATAAGCTCAGATATGCAGATGACACCACCCTTATGACAGAAAGTGAGGAGGAACTCAAAAGCCTCTTGATGAAAGTGAAAGAGGAGCGTGAAAAGGTTGGCTTGAAACTCAACATTCAGAAAATAAAGATCATGGCATCTGGTCCCATCACTTCATGGGGAATAGATGGAAAAACAGTGGAAACAGTGTCAGACTTTATATTTTGGGGCTCCAGAATCACTGCGGATGCTGATTGCAGCCATGAAATTAAAAGACGCTTACTCCTTGGAAGGAAAGTTATGACCAACCTAGATAGTATATTAAAAAGCAGACATTACTTTGCCAACAAAGGTCCGTCTAGTCAAGGCTATGGTTTTTCCCGTGGTCATGTATGGATGTGAGAGTTGGACTGTGAAGAAAGCTGATCGCCGAAGAATTGATGCTTTTGAACTGTGGTGCTGGAGAAGACTCTTGAGAGTCCCTTGTACTGCAGGGAGATCCAACCAGTCCATTCTAAAGGAGATCAATCCTGGGTGTTCATTGGAAGGACTGATGCTAAAGCTGAAACTCCAATACTTTGGCCACCTCATGAGACGAGCTGACTCACTGGAAAAGACTCTGATGCTGGGAAGGATTGGGAGTAGGAGGGGAAGGGGAGGACAGAGAATGAGATGGCTGGATGGCATCACCGACTTGATGGACATGAGTTTGAGTGAACTCCGGGGTTTGGTGATGGACAGGGAGGCCTGGCGTGCTGTGATTCATGGGGTCGCAAAGAGTCGGACATGACTGAGCAACTGAACTGAACTGAAAATGAAACTCTGTCCCCATTAAATACTAATTCTCTGTTCCCCCTCCCCACACCATCCCCTGCCCCTGGCATCTACCAGTGTACTTTCTGATCCTATAAATTTGGCTGTTGTGGGTACCTTGTAAAAACAGAATCAAACAGTATTTGTTTGCACCTACTGCATATGCCTAGTCGCTCAATTGTGTCAGACCCTGTCCAACCCCATGGACTGTAGCCTGCCAGGCTCCTCTGTCCATGGGATTTTCCCAGCAAGAATACTGGAGTGCATCACCATTTCCTTCTCCAGGGGATCTTTCTGACCCAGGAATCAAACCTGTGTTTCCTCCTTTGGCAGGTGGATTCTCTACCACTGAGCCACCTGGGAAGCACCTACTATATATTGCAATGCATTTTTAAGGTTAACTGAATTTATGTCTATAAGCAGGTTGTACCTCCCCCCGCCTCCCAGTGCTATACAGTAAGTTCTCACTAGTTATCTATTTTATATATAGTAGTGTAGACATGGCAATCCCAGTTTCTCAGTTCATCCCACCTACCCCTTTCCCTCCTTGGTGTCCATGTATTTGTTCTATATGGCTGTATCTGTCATATTACAGTTTAACACACGCCTCAGCACATTCCCTGGGGGCTCTGGAGATGGAGTGACTTCTTGGGAATCACCCCCTTCGCCAGGCCTTTATCCTCCATCATGGGCTGGTTGTTGCTTGTAGGTTATCCCCAGGTGGGATGCACAGTCTTAGGCTTAGGATGCCTTTGTGATGTTTAGACGGAGACTCAGCTGAGTACATCCTCTGCCAACACTCCCAGCAGTTGGAAGAAAGAGTGACTCAGTTCACATTAACATTCAGCTGAAGCTCGGGGATGAGAGGAAACCGGTCTTATGTGTGTGTTCCGTCCATCATGTTTTGCACAGCTTCTGACAGCTGGTTGGTGCTGTTCAGTAGCTCAGTTGTGTCCGACTCTTCATGACACAAAGAGTGCCATGGACTGTAGCCTGCCAGGTTCCTCTGTCCATGGGGTTTCCCAGGCAAGAGTACTGGAGTGGGTTGCCATTTCCTTCTCGAAGTCTTCGTCTTCTTAATGTGAGTGCCTTTAACCTCCATTCAATGTCACCACCCATTCTCATGCTGTACCCTCAATCTTGTCCCCTGGAAGTGCTCATCTTACTCATCTTGCCAGTCTGATTTTTTCTTCTCTCTGGCAGGCAAGCTTCTTGAAGGAATTTTCTAAATCCATCTCACTCCTTCATTTATCATCTACTTCTGTCACCTTCACCCTACTTTAACCAGGATCACCAGAAATGTCTCTTAAAAAAATCCTTTGTATACTTTTCTCATTTTAATTGATCTGTTTGCAGTAAGTTAATACATCTCTTTGATGTATTTAATTTTGAATACCCTTTTCCATTGGTTTTCATACTACATTTTCCTATGATATCTACTTTTTAATTTTCTTTTTCTCTTTCTCCTTTATAGTTTCTTCTTTCTCATTTAAAAAATATTAGCCCTTAGCACAGGTGTAATTATCCCAAATCACAGGCTTGGAGACTCAGTAACCCTGGATGACATACTTAGTAAATGGCGCAGCCAGCATTTGAACTGAGTCAAAAACCTTTTACGGTTTATCTCTTGGAATCCCGTCTGATCTCGTGCTTTCCCTGGGCAATAGCATCCAGCCCTGAAGCCCAGATTCTATATTCACGCCATGTATCTCTCCTGAGTGGTAAACACACCCATCCCATGGGCAGCTGCCTGCTGGATGGCTCTGCTGGACTGTCCCATCAATAGCTCAAAGTCACGGAGTCCAGATGAGAGCTCGTCATTGTCTCCCACCCCTGAAACTCCTCCTCTGTGCTGGTGACAGAGACTCAGTGATTGGCACTACCATACATGTACCTGTTCTGGCCAGAATCCTGGTTGTCATCTTTGATTCGTCCTTCTCTCCCCCACCCCCCATATTCATTGTGTCCTAGTCTCCCGTCTCTGTGGCTGCCCCTCCCGCACTCTCCCTTCCCTCTCTCCTGGGAAAGCTGTAACAGACTTCTATATCTATATCCCTCTGTAATCTGAGTAATCTTTTTAAAATGCAGATCTCATCATGTACTTTCCTGATTTAGACTCTTCAGTGACAATTTTTTGTTTTCTGGACAAAAGTTCAAAAATCCAAGTTGGGAAATAAAGCCCTTCTTGATCTGATCACAGCTCATTCCCCTACTCCCACTGTCTGCTTCAGCTGTCCTAAACTATCTGCTATTCCTGGATTCATCTTGCTCTCTGGCCTCCAGGACTTCCCTCGTGCTCTTACTTCTTGCCAAAATGCTCTCTTCTGTTACTCCATCTAGTCCTTGAGGTCTTGGCTTAGGTGCTACCTCCTGTGGGAAAGCCTTCTGTGATGCTTGCAGTGCCTTGAAAGGAGCACACACTCTCTTGTCTCAGGGCCTTTGTACTTGCTGCCTCCTCTGCCCTATTTCTCTTCCCTGCCTCTGTCATCTTGCTGGTCATTACAGATAATGGTCTGTGGTGATCCTACATTCCCTGCCCCCCATTACAGTTAAATCTTTCTCTTTGTGAAATCTGAAACAATTCTATGGCATTCTTTTATATTAGGAATGTAGAATTTTGAACCGTTTGCTTCTAATTTGCATCTCCTTCTCCCTTAATCCAGACCTGCAAAAGAAAACGAAAAACCTAAGCCTGTTCTTTAGCTTTATGCTCCTCCAAGCAAGCTGACATTGCCTAACTTGAGAATCGATTACGTGCCAGAAGTCAGCTGATGCTGTTTGTTTTAAAAAAAAAAAAAAAAAAAGGCATTTACAGCTTTCAGCTCTAGTCACTGAACCTGACAAGTTCCGACATCTCTTCTCTTGGCTGCCTCTCACTTCTTTTTCTGTTTCCATGGAAATGGACATCAGATCACAGAAACATAGTAAGATACTGGTGGCTAATTGCTGTTGCAGATTTCTGGATTCTTTTTGTCTGTGGAGTGATTATTTTAGCAACTCCTGCCCACTGTGTAGTATGTGGTAGTTAGCTAAAACATCTGAGGCAGTTTCTGGGTTTGGAAGCTAGCTGATGTTTCCCAGTTGTCACTAACTAGTATTGTAAAAGCTTATTCTCTGTTTCAACTCTGAGGGAAAATATGTTTTGATTTTAGAACTGTAATCTTGTTGGATTTCAAGCCAGGGTACCTGGCCTTGGGCCCAGGTCTGTTACTGCCTCACTGTCTGACCTCAGTCAGGTTCATCAGGTTTATTGGATGAGCCCATTGCTACCACCTAGCCCTGAGGCTTATTTGCAAATGTCCCAGAGAAAAGCCTGCTTCTCTGTAGGTGTGTTTTCATAGAAAACATAGAAATAAGATACAAAACTAATTTTAGTTAAGGAGACCAAACCAGGTTTCTAAACATTTGAAATAGAAAAATGTTTTTAATTCTAGCCCTTTACTTTCTTTTCCTATAAAATTATGAGAATAAGACTAGGCGTGTGGCTAGAAATATTAGGTTAATATTCCCTTTTTAATGTACATGTGGTTTCCCAAGACAAAAAAAAAAACCCTATCATATGGCAGAGTGGTTAACATTACGGTTGAAAAAACTCTATTCATTTCCTGGTTAGTGAAGGAAGAGTTATTACATGGCTTATCTAATTGTGTTTTATTCACAGCCAAAATGTAGGAGGATTTGTCATAGCCATATGCCTCTCTGGTAGGCTTATCTATACCAGATTAGGATTTCTTTATAAATCTAAATGTAGGGCTTGGAAAGCTGGGTTTTTGCTAAATGCAAAAAGGACTGGATGTACCTATAAAAGAAATTAGTATTTGCTGAACCACTTCTTGAGCTTACAGTGTCTGCTGTATATCAAGTGAGCCTGAGTAACTGAAATTTAGTATGAACAGAGTAAATCTTTTTTTTTGCATGACTACACAGAATAAAAGATAGGTTTGTAGCAAATTCCCACTTGTAGTCACAAGCATATAGACATAAACTATACATGATAAGACATTATAAATAAATTTAATGGGGAAGAATCCATTTAATACTTTGTAATTGTGATAAATTTTTCAAATGGAAAAAAACTGCTCTTTTAAATTTGTCATGAATTTAGTCTCCCATAACAAACCTGCAGTAGACTTTGGGGAATGGTCATGTCATATTCCCTCTGTCAATAAATGGGAAGGATGTGGAGAAAAGGGAACCCTTTTACACTGTTGGTGGGAATGTAAATTGATACAGCCACTATGGAGAGCAGTATGGAGGAGGGTCCTTAAAAAACTAAAAATAGAGCTACCATACGACCCAGCAATCCCACTATTGGGCATATACCTAGAGAAAAACCATAATTCAAAAAGTTACTTGCACACCAGTGTTCATTGCAGCAGTGTTTACAGTAGTCAGGACATGGAAGCAACCTACATGCCCATTAACAGAGAAATGGATAAAGATGATGTGATACATAGATATTATACAGTGGAATATTACTCAGCTATAAAGAAGAACAGAATTGGGTCATTTGCAGAGATGTGGATGGACCTAGAGACTGTCATACAAAGTGAAGTACGTCAGAAAGAGAAAAACAAATATTGTATGTTAATGCATATATGTGGATTCTAGAAAAATGGTAAACATGATCTTATCTGCAAAGCAGAAATAGAGACGCAGACATAGCGGACAAACGTATGGATCCCAAGGGGAAAGGAGGCGGTGGATGAATTGGGAGATTAGGATTGACATATACATACTACTATGTATACAATTGATAACTAATGAGGACCTGCTGTATAGTGCAGGGAACTATACTCAGTGTTCTAAATGGGAAGGAAATAAAAAAAGGAGAGGATATACTACACATATGGTTGATTTGCTTTGCTGTATAACAGAAGCTGACACAGCATTATAAAGCAAATATACTCCAGTAAAAAAATTCCCTCTGTTTGTGACACAGTTGCACACTTCAGTAGGTTTACCACAGATGCCAGTGCTATAAGCATGGTGCATGTGTGCTTAGTTTCTCAGTTGTGTCCAGCTCTTTGCAACCCCATGGACTGAAGCCCGCCAGGCCCCTCTATCCATGGGATTCTTCAGGCAAGAACACTGGAGTGGGTTGCCATTTCCTCCTTGAGCAAACCTTCCTGACACAGGGATAGAACCCATGTTGCTTGTATCTCCTGCACTGAGCCACTGTACCCATAAAGTACAGTGCTTTAGAGCATAAGTTTATTTTTAAAGAAAATATATTCTGTAGTTGTTGGAATAAGACAGTAAGAAAAAAAATGTTCAAGAGAGAAGTTATAATCGCCCATTACCTCACTATCAAAGTAAGCTACTATTCACTTTTGGCATATTCCTTCAATTAAAAAAAATTCTACCAATATACAGAACAAAATTGGGGTCATGCTGTATATGGAGCTTTGTAGTCTACTTATTTCATTTATCATGTCATGATATTTAACCCTGGTATTATATATTCTTTAAAAATAATTTTAGTAATTATACCATCTCATACAATTACAAGATTTATTTAACTTTTAAGATATTAATGGATATTTAGATTGTTTTCTGACAAACAGCTGTAAGCAAGAGCCTTTAAATTTTCTTCATTCCTTCAGTCAATGTAGAAAGTGACTAAATTATCTGGTTTTCCAAGCTGATACCCCAGCAGCTTTCACTTTGATTTCTTTCTTGTCTGCTCCATCTCAGTTTTCTGAATCTCACTAATTTTATCTCCAAAATGTCTCTTGAATTTGCTTCTTCATCTTCGTTCTCCCTGTGATTGTGGTCATCAGAATCATTGAAACTGCTTTGAGAACTGCAGTAGTTTCATCCATAGCTGAAGCTACCTCTCTGGTCTCCTCTTTCTTTCAATGTCTGGCTCCTTTTATGGTCAAAATTGTCTTTCTAAGCTGGAAGCGATTGGGGGCAGGAGGAGAAGGGGACGACAGAGAATGAGAAGGCTGGATGGCATCACCAACTCGATGGACATGAGTCTGAGTGAACTCCGGGAGTTGGTGATGGACAGGGAGGCCTGGCGTGCTGTGATTCATGGAGTACGATTCAAAGAGTCGGACAGGACCGAGCGACTGAACTGAACTGAACTGAAGGTGTGGACATGGTCATATTCATATGTTCCCTGACTTTGAAGTCTTTAATGTTTTCCCCTATCTGGTGCATAAAGTTTAACTCCTTAGCCTGATATTCATAAGTGTCATATTTGGCTCTATCTAACCCTCTAACCTCACTTCTTTTTCCCACATTTTATATATCCCAAGCAACCTTCCCTAAACGTGTTAGGAAATCCTTCTCACAGCCCGCTGTCTCATCTGTGCCCTTCTTGTTTCCTGGGAATGGGACTGTGCTGTCCCCTACCCCCATCAGTTCCTTACTTCCTCCTTTCAAGATTTCAGCTCAGTTATTATCTATTCTGTAAAGCCCTGCTGCTGTTCAGTGAAGTAGCCACTAGCTACCTGTGGCTATTAAAATTAAAATTAATTAAAATTAAAAATTCCATTTCACAGTTATATTAGCCACATGTGGTTAGTGGCTGTTGTATTGGACAATACATATTAAAGAACATTTTCATCCTTGCAGAAACCTGCATTGGAGAACATTTCTATAAAGCTGTTCTTAAAATAATTGATTCCTTCCTCAGAGCTTCCATAACCCTTAAGATGAGCTATTTTTAAAAGCTCTTGCCTTCCTTTAAGGGTAGATGAGAGACCAAGCCTTATTCTTTTTATCTCTAGCACTTAGAATAATAGGTGGCATGCACTTGAATTTCAGGATGTGTTGGCTTGAACAAATGAGTAAAAAAATGACATGATTTTTTGGGAGTCATATGAATAATGACAATGTTAGGGGTTTTTCAAGTCTAGAGAAATGCTGATTCCATCTTGTAAAGTGCATGGTTATCAGTTTCTCTTTATTAGTGACTCACAAAACCTTGGACAAATTGCTTGGTTTTTGACGCTTTTAACGTCTATACATAGTGTAATTAGGTATGTTTCCCTTATATAATGTAATATAAGGTCAATATTTACTGAATCTGTGCCAAATATTATGGATGTTACACAAAAGCATAAAGCATTGCCAAATTCCACACTTCTGCTTGAACTTGTATTCCATGAGCTGTGAGAGCAGACATTTAGTGTCTTGGTGTGTGCCTGAAATCTCACCTCCTTTATTTTATTTCATTTTCATAATATTTTCATGAGGTAATTTTTTTTTCTTCTGTTTTGCAGTCAAGGAAACAGAAGCATAGGGAAGCTAAGTAGCTTGCATGAGGTCATATATAGCTGGGAAGGGACTCTTTACTATTATACCATAGCTGCCTTTCCTGTAACCTCATTTGAATTGTTAATATAATCAGTGCCTCTGGGTAGCTTTGGTGATTCATATATTTTATAATTGTTCATGGCTGGAGTATGTCTTGGGTTTTGGTTTTAAGAAAAGTCAACAGCCTGAAAAAATGTTAAAGAAGGAAATGATAATGCCCCCACTGTTAATGTTTTATTATTGACTGCTATTGCCTGGTACAATGCCTGGGCTAATAGGATATACAGATCAAGTTAAAGAAAAAACCATAAATTCTGGAATAGTAGAATTCCAGAAGTCTTTTGGAGGTATTTAATTACTTTGTGAATTGCAACTATCATTCTATGCCAGTGGCTTTCTAGCTAGTTTTCAAAAACTTTCCAAAGCCCAAAATCAACATGTAAAAAATTACACAGTACAATGCCTGGCACAAAGTTAGTGTTTAGAGGTAGTTTGTTTAATGAATGTATGACAAATAACAGAAATACTGGTATTGGTAGTAATAATAGTAGTTATTGTTGTTAACACTGTTTGAATGTTTTCTCTTTCCCAAATGGTGCTAAGCTCTTTATTTGCATTATTTCATGGATTAACTATTAAGCACCTACAATGTGCTAGGCACCATGCTTCGTACTGGAGATACAGTGGTGAGACACATAAAGACCCTATTCTCATGGGTTAGTTAATATTTTTTGGTAGGAGAGATAGAAATAAACAAATAAAAACATAATATAATAGAGGTTACTGATTAGTGCTGTTGGAAATAACTAGAGGATACTAGGGAAAGCTTATATGAGCAGGTGACATTTAAAGCAGACTTGAATGGAAGGAAGGAGATTGAGCCATCCAGGCATCTAGGGGACCAGCATTCATAGTGGAGGGAATAACTGAGCAAGGAAGCCAAGGATTGGATCATTTAGGGTTTTACAGACTCTGGTAAAGATTTTGGACTTTGTTCCAAAAATGACACAAACTACTGGAGGTTTTTGTACAGTGGAATCATGTGATAAGATTTTTGTTTTAAACTTTGGCTGCTTATGTACAGAATAGAAGTAGGTGGAATGGGAAGGAATGGATGAAAATGGTGGAAGCAGGGAGACCCATTTAGGATCTGTTATAGTATTGCAATAGCCCTGTGAGGTAGGTTTTACTATTTTCTTCATTTTTAGGTTAGAGCATAGAAGCCCAGAGAGATTAAGTGGTTATTCAGTATTGCATATCCAGTCTGTCACTAATCTCCGCCATTATATTATTCTGCCTGATTTCCATGAATGAGCTTTAAGAATTTTTGACATTGTATATTATTTCAGTATCGATCACAATAAACTGTGGAACATTCTGAAAGAGATGGGAATCCCAGACCACCTGACCTGCCTCTTGAGAAACCTGTATGCAGGTCAGGAAGCAACTGTTAGAACTGGACATGGAACAACAGACTGGTTCCAAATAGGAAAAGGTGTACATCAAGGTTGTATATTGTCACCTTGCTTATTTAACTTATATGCAGAGTACATCATGAGGAACGCTGGGCTGGAAGAAGCACAAGCTGGAATCAAGATTGCTGGGAGAAATATCAATAACCTCAGATATGCAGATGACACTACCCTTATGGCAGAAAGTGAAGAGGAACTCAAAAGCCTCTTGATGAAAGTGAAAGAGGAGAGTGAAAAGGTTGGCTTGAAGCTCAACATTCAGAAAACAAAGATCATGGCATCAGGTCCCATCACTTCATGGGAAATAGATGGAAAAACAGTGGAAACAGTGTCAGACTTTATTTTTTTGGGCTCCAAAATCACTGCAGATGCTGATTGCAGCCATGAAATTAAAAGACGCTTGCTCCTTGGAAGGAAAGTTATGACCAACCTTGATAGTATATTAAAAAGCAGAGACATTACTTTGCCAACCAAGGTCCGCCTAGTCAAGGCAATGGTTTTTCCCGTGGTCATGTATGGATGTGAGAGTTGGACTGTGAAGAAAGCTGATCGTCGAAGAATCGATGCTTTTGAACTGTGGTGTTGGAGAAGACTCTTGAGAGTCCCTTATACTGCAAGGAGATCCAACCAGTCCATTCTAAAGGAGATCAATCCTGGATGTTCATTGGAGGGACTGATGCTAAAGCTGAAACTCCAATACTTTGGCCACCTCATGCGACGAGTTGACTCACTGGAAAAGACTCTGATGCTGGGAAAGGATGGGGGCGGGAGGAGAAGGGGACGACGGAGAATGAGATGGCTGGTTGGCATCACCGACTCTGTGGACATGAGTTTGAGTGAACTCCGGGAGTTGGTGATGGACAGGGAGGCCTGGCATGCTGTGATTCATGGGGTCGCGGAGAGTCGGACATGACTGAGCGACTGAACTGAACTGAACTGAACTGAATGATGTATAGATTTCAAATAAATGTTATCTTTCTTAATTAGATTGTTTTCTTAAGGTATAACAACTTTTGAAGTCATGTATTACATAGAATTTGTTAATCAAGCAGAATTCAATGTATAATATGGAGAATTGTATAGGTAGAGTGAAATTTATGTATATTACTATTAAAAGACACCATGTTACAATGCTTTTATATTAGAGCAAGTTTCTTGTTTATGCAAGCATAAAGTACTCAGATATAGCTTCATTGAAAGACTGGTTCATGGAAATAATGAAAACTCAGTGATTGAATTAAAATGTGAATGCAAGCACCATTTTTAGATAACATGGTATAGTGAAAAGAGCATGGGCTTGGGAAAGGCATATGATCTCGAAAAATTGCTTGAATCTTTCTTTTTATTTTTAATGAAGGGAATGTTTATTGCTGTGTAACTGACTTGTTCTAATCCTTTCCCCAGATACTTTTTTGTTGTTGTTAAATTTATTTTTAATTGAAGGATAATTGCTTTAAAATATTGGTTTGATTTCTACCATACATCAACATGAATTAGCCACAGGTGTACATATGTCTCCTCTCTCTTGAACCTCCCTCCCACTTCCCACCCTTTCCTACCCATCTAGGTTCTTGTAGAACCCCAGTTTGAGTTTCCTGAGTCATACAGCAAATTCCCATTGATGATCTGTTTTACATATGGTAGTGTATTTGCTTCCATGCTGCTCTTTGCATTCATCTCACCCTCTCATTCCTCCCCTTCCACCCTTGTCCATAAGTCTGTTGTCTGTGTTTGTGTCTTCACTGCTGCCTTGCAAATAGGTTCATCAGTGCCATCTTTCTTGATTCCATATATTTGCATTAATGTATGATACTTGTTTTTCTCTTTCTGATTTACTTCACTCTGTATAATAGGCTCTAGGTTCATTCACTTCATTAGAGCTGACTCAAATGCATTCCTTTTTATGTAGTAGTATTCCATTGTATATATGTACCACAGTTTCCTTTCCTTTTATCTTCCTGAGCATGAATTCTTCATGTCTTGAGTGAAGATAAAATTATGTTCTTCACTGGATTGTTGTGATAGTTAAATATGATGATGCATATAAAATGTCAAGTATATTGTACATGGAGGTAGTAAATATATTCTTTCTTTTTAAAAACAGTATTGTGGGTTTGAGAAGGATAGCTCAAGAAAATTTATCAATTACTAATTAATAGCCCAAATTCTTGCAAAATCTTAGTGTTTTGATTCATTTCCATTCAGTCTTAAGGATCATGTCTTATGAAGAACTGTCAGAGGTAGTAGCGGAATTGTTTTAGCCTCTGGGAGACAAAATTCAGAGATGTATGAGAGCTGTCTTTAAATGTGTAAAGGGCTGTCATGTGGAACAGACATTTGTTCTTTATGACTCAGGACAGCAGAACTATGATCAGAGGGTGAAAACTACAGGGAAGGTTATTTTGGCTCATTAAAATGAAGACACTTCCAAAAATAGAATGAGTGCTCTATCATTGGGAACTGTGTGCATAGCTCCACCAGTTTTCCAGAATGTATCAGCAATGGAAGGTTTTTTAATTTAGTTTGAATATTTCTTCAACCTGGAATCATTGGAACATAAGCTAGATGAAAGCAGAGTACTTGTTTTAGCATCATGATGTCCTCAATGCCTAGTACTGTGTCAGATTGTGATCTGATCATAGTACTATCATATGGTGAATGAATGAGTCCATTGCATACTTCAAGGACGATTATCTGCATTCTTCACTCCTCTTTTAAGGAGTACGGTTATCTACATTCTTCATTTCTCTTCACTCTCCTTAATTAAGTTAGTTCTTGATTTTTGGTTGATATTTTTATATGTTTGTTTGGGTTAAAAATAAGGGAAACTGTGAATTGCCACTTGAATTGATGCTTTGAACTGTGGTGTTGGAGAAGACTCTTGAGAGTCCCTTGGACTGCAAGGAGATCCAACCAGTCCATTCTAAAGGAGATCAGTCCTGGGTGTTCATTGGAAGGACTGATGCTAAAGCTGAAACTCCAGTACTTTGGCCACCTCATGCGAAGAGTTGACTCACTGGAAAAGACTCTGATGCTGGGAGGGATTGGGGGCAGGAAGAGAAGGGGATGACAGAGGATGAGATGGCTGGATGGCATCACGGACTTGATGGACATGAGTTTGAGTGAACTCCGGGAGTTGGTGATGGACAGGGAGGCCTGGTGTGCTGTGATTCATGGGGTCGCAAAGAGTCGGACATGACTGAGTGACTGAACTGAACCGAACCGAACTGAAGAAAACAAATGAGTTAGTGAAACATTTCTCAACAGCAGCACTATTGACGCTTTGGACCAGGAAGAGGTTATCTTGTACATTGTAAAAATTTTAGCAGCATCGCTAGCTGTTGGATACTCATCAGATATATCCATAGCATCACTTCCTGTACAGTGTTACAAACCTCCATCCATAGTTCTTCAGGCACTCTCCCTACCAGATCTAGTCCCTTGAATCTATTCATCACCTTCACTGTATAATCATAAGGATTTGATTTAGGTTATATCTGAATGACCTAATGGTCTTCCTACTTTCTTCAATTTAAGCCTGAATTTTGCAAAAAAGATCTGATGATCTGAGCCACAGTCAGCTCCAGGTCTTATTTTTTCTAACTGTATAGAGCTTCTCCATCTTTGGCTGCAAAAAGTATAATCAATCTGATTTCGGTACTGATCATCTAGTTATGTACATGCGTAACGTTGTCTTGTGTTATTGGAAGAGTTTGCTATGACCAGTGCCTACTCTTGGCAAAACTCTGTTAGCCTTTGTTCTGCTTCATTTTGTACTCCAAGGCCAAAATTGCCCGTTATTCCAGGTATCTTTTGACTTATTACTTTTGCCTTGCAGTTCCCTATGATGAAAAGGACATCTTTTTTTGATGTTAGTTACAGAAGGTCTTGTAGGTCATCATAGAACTGTTCAGCTTCTTTGGCGTTAGTCGTTGGGGCATAGACTTGGATTACTGTGACGTTAAATGGTTTGTCTTGGAAACGAACCTAGATCTTTCTGTCATTTTTGAGATCACAACCAAGTACCTCATTTCAAACTCTTCTGTTGATTGTGAGGGCTACTCTGTTCCTTCTAAGGTATTCTCGCCCACAGTAGTAGATAAAATGGTCATCTGAATTAAATTTGCACATTCCAGTCCATTTTAGTTCACTGATTCCTAAAATGTCAATGTTCACTCTTGGCATCTCCTGACCACATCTAATTTACCTTGATTGATGGACCTAATATTCCACGTTCCTATGCAGTATTGTTCTTCACAGCATTAGACTTTACTTTGACCACCAGATACAACCAAAGAATGTTCAACTTACCACACAATCACACTCACTTCACATGCTAGCAAAATTATGCTCAAAATCCTTCAAGCAAGGCTTCAGCAGTATGTGAACCATGAACTTCCAGATTTTCAAGCTGGATTTAGAAAAGGCAGAGGAACCACAGATCAAACTGCCAACATCCACTGGATCATAGAAAAAGCAAGAGAATTCCAGAAAAACATCTGCTTTATTGACTACACTAAAGCCTTTGACTGTGTGGATAAAAACATATTATGGAATATTCTTAATGAGATTAGAATACCAGACCACATTACATGCCTCCTGAGAAATCTGTTTGCAGGACAAGAAGCAGCAGTTAGAATTTGACATGGAACAACAGACTGTTTTAAAATCAGGAAAGGAGTATGTCAAGGCTGTAAATTGTCACCCTGCTTATTTAACTTATATGCAGAGTACATCATATGAAATGCTGGTCTGGATGAATCACAAACTGGAATCAAGATTGCCAGGAGGAATATCAACAACCTCAAATATGCAGATAATACCACTTTAATGGCAAAAAGCAAAGAGGAACTAAAGAACCTCTTGATGAAGATGAAAAAGGAGAGTGAAAAAGTTGGCTTAAAACTCAGCATTCAGAAAATGAAGATCATGACCTCCAGTCCCATCACTGCATGGCACATAGATGGGGAAAATGTGGAAACAGTGTCAGATTTCATTTTGGGGGGCTGCAAAATCAATGCAGACGGTGTCTGCAGCCACAAAATCAAAAGTCAGTTGCTCCTTAGAAGAAAAGCTATGACAAACCTAAACGGCATATTAAAAGCAGACATACCACTTTGTCAACAAAGGTCCATATAGTCAAAGCTATGGTTTTTTCCCAGGAGTCATGTATCAATGAGAGAGTTGAACCATAAAGAAGTCTGAGCACTGAAGAATTGATGCTTTCACACTGTGGTGTTGGAGAAGACTCTTGAGAGGCCCTTGGACTGCACAGAGATGAAACCAGTCAATCCTAAAGGAAATCAGCCCTTTATATTCTTGAAGGACTGCTGCTGAAGCTGAAGTTCCAATACTTTGATCACCTGATGCAAAAAACTGACTCACTGGAAAAGACCCTGATGCTGGAAAAGATGGAAGGCAAGAGGAGAAGCGGACGACAGTGGAGGAGATGGTTGGATGGCATCACTGACTCACTGGAACATGAGTTTGAGCAAATTCTGGGAGATAGTGAAAGACAGGGAAGTCTGGTGTGCTGCAGTTCTTGGGGTTCCAAAGAGTCCAACCCGATGTAGTGACTGAACAACAACAATTAGCATCCCTCTCCTGACTCATTACAATGATAAATGTCTCCAGACTTTGCGAGATATCCCTCGGGGAACAAATGGTCACTTGTTGAGGACCACTGAGTCAGTGAATAACTCAGTGGAACACACCAATGCAAGTAGACAAATACAGTATTTTCATTAGAGGAAAATAGAGAAAATGGTATCCCTTAAGAAAACTGTTTGTAAATTATTCGTTTTAAGATGAATTATATGCTGGTATCATGAAATGTATGTTGTTATCTGCATACAGCTTTATAATGAAGTTGTCTGTGTAATGCTTCTGGGTTTCTACTTTACTTTGAAACATGAAGTTGATTCTTTAGTTTTAGTTTCTTAGTAAATGAAGGTTTACTATATTTCTTTGGTAGTGGTAGAATTGCTTATTCTGGGTCTTTGGATCCAAATTGCTTTGAAAGAAAAAACAGAAAGTGTTAGTCTGTCAATTGAGTCTGACTCTTTGCGACCTCATGGACTGTAGCCTGCCAGGCTCCTCTGTCCATGGAATTCCTCCAGGTAAGAATATTGGAATGAGTTGCCATTTCCTTCTTCAGGGGATCTTCCTAACCTAGGGATCGAACCCGGGTCTTTTGCATTGCAGGCAGATTCTTTACCATATAAGCCACCAGGAAATTGCTTTGACTACCATTATATATTGCAGTATAGATGTGGAGAGTTCAAAACAAGGTTACTGGAGATGGTGGCTTATAACTGTCAAAAACAAAGGCAGCCTGAGATATAATGGCAGGAAATGTTGCAACAGTAGAGTTCTGATCACAGATTCTAGAAGAAGGAATACTGAGGGTTTTTTGTTTTTTTAACTTATATCTGTGTTTTAAGTTTATACTTTGGTCCTAGTCTAGGGATATGATCATCTCAAAAACGAATATGATTTTGTAAGTAACTATGGTATACACTGGTCAGTCACATTAGAACTAAACGATCTTAGACTATATGGGCTTCCCTGGTGGCTCAGATGGTTAAGAGTCTGCCTGCAGTGCAGAAGACCTGGGTTGATCCCCGGCTTGGGAAGATCCCCCGGAGAAGGAAATGGCAACCCACTCCAGTATTCTTGTGTGGAAAATCCCATGGACGGAGGAGCCTAGCAGGCTACAGTCTATGCGGTTGCAAACAGTCGGAGATGACTGAGCAACTTAACTTCATTTTAGACTGTGCTGAGTTTGTACTTCTCTGACTTGTATTACTGGTATTTATGTTGATACTTTCTCTTGTTTAAATCTTCTAAATAGTAAGTTCTAAGAAGTCCTTGTTTGAATTATATTTTAGCTTCATATAAATTCTTGTCACATCACACTTTCTTTATAACATGTTCTACTGAAGTTTTCATGGTTTTGATTTAATTATAAGCTAGGCATTGTTGCATTTTAATATACAACACTTGCATACATATTGTGATATAGTCATTTGTAAAATATAGTCTCACCAGGCATTATTATAGAGAAGCATCTGTCAGCACTAATGTATTTTTAAGGAGTTTCTAACTTGTCTATTTCTAAATTGCTTTGCATTGAAACTAGTACAGAAATTGTCAGATGAAATCCAAGTTTTGTATTATAGAGGGAAAAATTGACACTAGTATTTTCTACTACTTTGTGTCACAGCATTTAAAACCCTCATATTTTTAGCAGATTCAGATGCTTTTTACTTGATATTTAATTCCCATGAACCCAAGTGAGGAAACTGACAGCCTCTTAAATGGGCTTGTTTTTTTTCCTGTGTTTTGTTATAACATTTCTGATAGATTTATTTGAAAAGTATTTACTGAGTAGATGCATTAAGTATTTTGTTAGAACCACCTTAGAATATGAAAGTGTCTTTACAAAGCCCATACGAAGTCAGAGCTAGGTTTACTGTGGATAGAGAAACTTACAAAAGCATCAACTATGATAAGATTCTGGAACCAGCTCTATAGTTGAGAAAGCTAATAACTGTTTAGTGATCAAGTTTTGGGATTCTTATTCTCCTTGTCTCTTCTCGAATTGTATTACTTTGCAATCATTATTAACCTGGCTGATTTCTCCCTCGCCCTCTTCTTTGTGAGATGCTATTGTTGCTATCAGTAGATGCTTCTATGGTAATTCTCAAGTTGCTTTTATCTTATATATTTTATAAATATAAAATATAAAAATTTAAAGAGCGACTCCTAAAAAAAAAAAAAAAAAGAGTAAAACAACTGTGGTCTCCAGGCATACCTCAGAGAGATTGCAGATTCAGTTCCAGACCACCACAATCAAGTGAACATGGCAGTAGGGTGAGTCACACAAACGTTTTGGTTTCCGAGTGCATATATAATAAGTTACATTTACACTTGACTGTAGTCTGTTAACAGTGCAATAGCATTATTTCTAAAAATGTACAAATCTTTTTCAATAAATACTTTATTGTTAAAAATTGCAGACCATTATCTAATAATGCTGGTTTGCCACAAACCTTCAAGCTGTAAAAAATGCAACATCTGCAAAGTGAAAAATAAGCTGAAGCACTGTAAAATGAGGTATACCTGTACATGGGAACACCCATAATACTATCAGTTGATTTCTCTATAGAAATCTGGCCTTTTCAGGCCAGAAGGGAACAGCATGCTATTTTCAAAGTGCTGAAAGGAAAAAAAAAAACTTTCAATCAAGAATATTCTGCCTGGCAAGATTATTGTTCAGACTTGAAGGAGAAATAAAGAGCTTTCTAGAGAAACAAATGCTAAAGAAATTTATCCCTACTAAATGGCCTTACAGAAGATGTTAAAAAGGAAAACAGAAGAACTTTTAAGCTAAAAAGAAGTTACTAGTTAGTAACAAGAAAACAGGCAAAAAAACCTCACCAATAAAGATAAATTTATACTAATGGTATTGGATTAAAAACTTGTGAAACTAGTGTGAAAGTTAAAAGGCAAAAATAATATATTTACCATAGCTGTAACTACAACAATTAGTTAAGGAATACACATAAAAAAAGATGTAAAATATGACATCAGAAAACTTGAAACATTGGGCAGGGAGCAGAAATGTAGAGTATTAGAATGACTTTGAACTTGTTATGTAGATATGTATGTGTATGTGTCCCGGGTGGCACTAGTGGCAAACAATCCACCTACCAATGCAGGTTAGACGTAAGAGATACAGGTTCAATCCCTGGGTTGGGAAGATTCCTTGGAGGAGAGCATGGCAAATCATTCCATTATTCTTGCCTGGAGAATCCCATGGACAAAAGATCCTGGCAGGCTGCAGTCCGTATTTTTTTTATTGAATTATATGAATTCCTTATATATTTTGGATGTTGTTGTTGTTCAGTTGCTAAGCTGTGACCGACTCTTTGCGACTCCATGGATTGTAGCATGCCAGGCTCCTCTGCCCTGCACTATCTCCTGGAGTTTGCTCAAATTTTATAGTTTTCATTGTACAGATCTTACAGCTTCTTGGTTAAATTTATTCCAAAGTATTTTATATAGAGAAAATATTTTTGAGGAGATTTTTGTGTGAGGGTTCATATAGAAAAGAAAGATGAAGTTTTCCTGAAAATAGAAACTGTTGTTTTTGTCACATTATTTAACAAATGAAACAAATGATAGAACTCAAAACTTTTCAGATGCCTCAGTGATGCTGTTCCTCAGGGTGTGCAGAACTTCAGGAGTTTGAATGGCAGAAAATTCCTAGTTTCCCCTACCCACTTCAGCACTTGCTTGCATATCTGCAGTAGTTCTCAATTCCTGGTTCATTTCCCTATTCAAAGCTCTATTTTTGTGTACTTTCATCACTTCCTTTCTTCCTGATTTCTCCAATATCTTCTAGAGTTGATAACTTTCCTTCACTGCTGTGACATTAAGAAAGGGAAAAAGGTTTGAGAAAGAAAAGCAAAAAGAGTCATTGTCTTAAGTTTAATAAGACTTCATTTTTTAAGTGTGAATTGCTGTATCCAGAATGCCTCTCTTCCTCAAATCTAATTTGCACATTCATTATTGATTACAGTAATATTTCTATAAGTGTCATCAAAAAATTGTTATTTAAGTATAATTGATATAATTTAAGGTCTATATTTAGAAATCATAAGCTATTATGAAAATGTTCTGAATAAAGTAAAAACCAAAGGTATTAGTACCTTGTGAAAGATTTGGCAAGTAAAATTTTCAGTGATTCTTAGAATGGCCTGTGTCCTAAATAGTTGTTAGTTGGTGAATGTGTTATATGACTTTTAAAAGCCACAGTGACTCTAAATACTGTTTATTACAAGTTATGGTGGTATTCTCTATAAGGCATCTTCTTTGTTTCAATTTTGAATTTCCTATATAATTTAAGATTCTAAGTATTTCTGATGAGGGAGTATCCTGTTCTGTTGTGAATCCGAATCGGTCTGGTTTACTTGATGAAACCAAATCTGTTTGGTTTGCTTGGAAAACATACACCTCATGGTGGTACTGCCTTTTCATCCTGGTGCTAATCAACCTAAAACAAGAGAACAGTTTTCCCCCAGGATCAGATAATCTTTGAAATTCTGGATCTGCATCTCTACTCATTTAAAGTAATTAGGATGACATTCTAACCAACTCCTCAGGAACTGTGTCGCACTATTTCTTTATAATTGAGGATAGGACTAAGCAGAGTCTTTTTGAGAGGAAATCAAAGAAATAGCCTGGTGGCTCAGATGGTAAAGCGTCTGTCTGCAGTGCTGGAGATCCAGGTTCAATCCCTGGGTTGGGAAGATCCCCTGGAGAAGGAAATGGCACCCCACTCCAGTACTCTTGCCTGGAAAATCCCATGGACGGAGGAGCCTGGTAGGCTACAGTCCATGGGGTCGCAAAGAGTCAGATGTAACTAAGTGACTTCACTATACTTCTTCAAAGAAATAGTAATCAGAAAGGTTAAAGGAATGAAAATATGTGGCTTGCTTATTTTCAAGCTAGCCCATAACTCTGTTTCTCACCTTACCAGATTAAGGATGGTGTATTAGAAAGTTAATGAAGGAAAAAACTGTCACTTATTTACCTTAGGGAAGTCTTAGCATCTAGATAAGGAGAATGAAAAAAGAAGAAACATAGGGAAAATTTTACCAAGAGGGAGCCAGTGGAAATGAAATAGATATGGGAAAAAATGTGATCTTTTACGTGGAGAAGGTAGAGTAGTAAAGAAATTTAAGACTAAGTAACTTAGTCTTACGTCACATACATAAATAAAAGGACCTGTTTTGTATTACAGATAATGAATAGATACATTTTCTGAAATTTGTGCATTCTATATTTAAACAAGCTGTTTAGAAATCTTCTGACTATGCATTTTTGAATAATTTATATTCAAAATACAATTTGTCATCTATAAAGCTGTTGATGGAACTGATTTGCATTAAAGCATTCATCATGATTTTGAATAAGAAAAATACACAGAATCACAGAGCACTTAATTATGTTTCTTTAAAAATAAGTGTCAAGAAAAGCATTTAAAAGTAAGATAAAATGTAGTACCTAAGGGACAATTTTACTTCAGAATTCAAAGTATTTTATAGCTGTGCATGGGTTAATATAATTATTTTATGTATTTTAATGTATACACTGGGCTTCCCTTGTGGCTCAGCTGGTAAAGAATTCGCCTGCAATGTGGGAGACCTGAGTTCAATCCGTTGGTTGGGAAGATGCCCTGGAGAAGGGAAAGGCTACCCACTCCAGTATTCTGGCCTGGAGAATTCCATGAACTGTATAGTCCATGGGGTTGCAAAGAGTTGGACACAACTGAACCACTTTCACTCTCAATGTGTACATTATATTGAAGGCTTTTTATTATTGATTTGAATGGCTTTGCTTTTCTAAATGAACTCAGACTTCTTTCTTCTTTTCTTGTTTAAAGTATGATAACACATTTATAGGAGACTTGGAAAATACCGAACAAGGTTACATACAGGTTCACTATATATTGCAATTATTTTTTAAAAAAAGATAAATTAAAGATTTCTAGTTGGAGTTTCAATATCAAACTCTCAAAAATTAGTAGACTGAATAGACAGAAAAGTAGAAGGATATAGTAGACTAAAAAGCACTATGAACCAATTCAACATAATTAAGAATTATATAGTTTTCACATGATAGCAGGATACAAATTCTATTCAAGTTCCCCTGGACTGTAAACCAGTGGACATTGGAACATATCTAGGGATATAAAACAGGTGCAAAAATGTCATGGGCAGACTTCTTTCGTCAATTCCCTGTAGGTCCAGGATATCTCTCTTTCTAATTAAGAAATACTTGGTCCACATTGGTAATTTTCGGAATTGTATTTGTGCATATCCTATTTTCTATCTTTATACTTTGAATTTTAGCTGAAAAAAACTGTTTCTTTTACTTTTTCTAAGCAGTCCAGTAGAATCCAATTAACAAGACCCTATTGAGGCTGGAAACTCTAACCCAGACCTATTATTTGCGTATTAAAAAGAAAGACATTCTATTCTGGAACCCAGTTCCTATTAAATAAGCTATATTTATGCATAGTTATAAGACCTAATGGAGATCAAAAGCGTTGGTAAACTATTATCCAGAAATACAATGTGTATATGAATAACACATTATGAAAGGAGTGTTTGTTAACTCACTAGGTAATCAGATATTTTGTAAATGTGTATTATCAAAATGGAATAACATTCTAAAAGTTCTATATATAGAAATAGTTTGTGACACATCTGATATTCCTTTCCTGTATGAAAATTTAGATAATATATCTTTAGAAATCTTGTCATTTAGAAAGTAATTTTAATTATTTTTGTTGTTATTGACACTATGTTAAGGTTAGACTCTTCTTTCTCTTCTCTCTTGAATATTCCACATCTTCCTTTGTAGAAAGAAGCAAGAGAAAACAGCAGGACAATTTGAATTATTATTACTCACATAGAAATGGGAGATTGGAAAATTAGCTTCTAAAAAGTGAAATATTCCCCCAAGATTAATTCACTGATACTTATTAAATGGTAATGTTTTTAATCTGTTTCTCCTTTTTTCTGTATCCTGACTCTTTGTATATCCCTTATTTGTGGTGACCTTTTAGATGATATGGGCTTCCCAGATGGTGTTGGTGGTAAAGAATCTGCCTGCCAATGCAGGAGACTAAAGAAGAGACATGGTTTTAATCCCTGGGTCGGGAAGATCTCCTGGATGAGGGCGTGGAAACCCACTCTGTTCTTGTCTGGAGAGTCCCATGGACAGAGGAGCCAGGCCGTCTACGGTCCATGGGGTTGCCAAGAGTTGGACAGGACTGAAATGACTTAGTACAGCATAGCATACACGTTAGGAAATATAAAAGATTGATAATAAATGTGGGTTAAAATAATATTTAATACTATTGTTTGAAATTTTTAACCCAGCATTTTCTTTGTTAATACATGTTTGAAGGGATATGGTGAGAAAATGAATTCCCTAAGAAAAAAAATAGGAATTTATCTTACATTATTTTTGAGCAGAAATATTATTTATAGAAAACAAAAAATAACAGTATTTTATTTCTCTTTCCTGAGAATTTTAATTATCTTCAGCTAGGATAAGGAAGAAAAAAAAACAATAATAAGTTGTGTAATTATTGACTTAATTTCATCCATATTATTACCTAGATGATTTTGATGCCTAAATCTGTGCCTCCCTTAGGGTTTCCCATAACAAGTTGTTCAGGCCAAAAATGTAGGACTCATTCTTAATTTCTTTCTTTCCCTTACCTTATATATACAACTTACCAGCAAATTCTATAGCTTTTACATTCCAGATAGATCTTAAGTCTGTCTACTTCTCTCATATTCTCTACCGACCTAGTAGAATCTATCATCATTTGTTTAGAATAGTGTAGGAGCCTCCTAGGTGGTATCTCTGCTTTCACTCTTTCTTATGTTTCACTTTGTTCTCCAAATGATATTCAGAATGATCTCTAAAACCTTCCCTGCTTAAAATCATCCATATGCTAGGCAACCATCTTATTATTTGGAAAACTTGAATATAAAGAAAATCACGTATTTATTTATTTTTCCTGTACTATTAACCATAAAATTAATGAAGAAAATTTTTTACAGAAATATTTCAGCTGATAAAGAAGGAATGATAGAGTTATAGTATCAGCATTTTACAACTCTTAATGAAATATTATAATAGATCTAAGTAATTAACACTGGTTGCATATATATCGGAGAAGGCAATGGCAAGCCACTCCAGTACTCTTGCCTAGAAAATCCCATGGATGGAGGAGCCTGGTAGGCTGCAGTCCATAGGGTCGCTAAGGGTCGGACACGACTGAGCGACTTCACTTTCACTTTTCGCTTTCCACTTTCACACATTGGAGAAGGAAATGGCAACCCACTCCACTGTTCTTGCCTGGAGAATCCCAGGGACGGGGGAGCCTGGTGGGCTTCCGTCTATGGGGTCACACAGAGTTGGACACGACTGAAGTGACTTAGCAGCAGCAGCAGCAGCAGCATATATATATATTTATAGGCTTCCCTGGTGGCTCACCTGGTAAAGAATCCACCTGCAATGCAGGAGACTCTGGTTCAGTTCCTGGGTTGGGAAGATCCCCTGGAGGAGGGCATGGCAACCACTCCAGTATTCTTGCCTGATGAAGCCCCATGGACAGAGGAACCTGGTGGGCTGCAGTCCATGGAATTGCAAAGAGTCGGACAGGACTGAGTGACTAAGCACAGCACAGCATATATATATATATATATATATATATATATATATATAGAGAGAGAGAGAGAGAGAGAGAGAGAGAGAGACAGACAGACAGCCAGACAGCCAGATACAGAGAGAGTATACTATATGTTTATCTACCTCCTGTTTAGAGTACGTAACATAAGCTATGAAGCAGTCTTGTTTGAAATTCTAACCTGAATCTGATTAAACCTCATCTCACTACCGGTTTATAAGGAAATACAGGAGACAGAAGAACATGTTAAGCAACACAGGGAGGTGCAGTCAGGAAATCCAGAATTGTAAAATCTTGTCGGACTCAGTTTTCTCCACAAATAAATTACAGGGGAAAAAAGTAAAGGAACAATAATTTGTAGATTTAAGGGGTCAGGAAACTGATTAATTGCAATATCTGGGTCTTATTTTGATTCTGATTTGAACCAGCAAGCTCTTTCTGAAAATGATCCACAGGGAAATTTGAACACTATCTACATAGTTGATGATTGTAATAAATTATTATTGAAAATAATGTATAATGGTGATAATATTGATTGTGGTTGTATTTATAAGAGTCCTTATCTTTTAGAGATACATACTAAAATGAAATGATATGATGTCTGAGGAGTAGGTAGGGAATAAGTAAAAGTACAGATTAAGCAAGACCAGCTATAAATTAATAATTGTTGAAACTGGATAATAAAGACATCAGGATCTGTTTTGCTTTTCTCACATATATCTTAACTTCCTCTAATAAAGTTGGAAACAAAACAAAAAGTCGCTGTGCCTGTAGTCAGAAGTATTTATCTTAGCAGGTTCTACCTAATATGACCTCTACTTAGCTCATCTCTGCCATGTTTACCTTTGCTTAGAGTACAGTTCTTTCTTTTTCTCAGGTACCGCAAGTTCATTCCCATTTTAGGGCCCTTGAAATTGCTGCTCTATCTGCAACCCTCTTTTCCTGGACCTTTAGTGTCTGTTCCCTCTTAAAATTCAGGTCTCATTTTAATTTTTTTTCAGGTCTCATTTTAGTGTCATCTCAGAAGAGCTGGCTGTGATAATCATGTCATCTTATTTTATTTGTCACAACACTTACCATGATTTGACATTTTCTTTTATATTTATTTATTGACAGTTTCTACCATTAGAGTATAAGCTGCATAATGGTGGTGATAAGATCTTGACTAGCACGTTCACTTTTAAATTTCCAGCACTTCAGGTGAATACCTGGCAGATGCAGCTGGAGGTTAATAAATGTTTTGAATGAATCAATGAAATGTTTGTGAAGCTGGTGAATTATTAATCTTTTACATTTGGAATATTAACAGTATATACTGTTGTTGCCTAATGAAAGTATTTAATATTCAGCTGGCATTTTCATTATTGATGTTTTCAAAGGCTCATGTGTGGGAGAATTAACTGTGTAGCAAAGCTTCAGAAAGATTTTTTTTAACTCACAAAATGTCACATTTTCTCAGCATTTATTTTAAAATATTTGTATTTTGGGTAATTAACGTCTCATCTTGTCTAAAAGCTATTTTGCATATCTGGATAAGTAGAGGTTAAGTTTTATGATATGTGTTTATATGTGATATAAAAATTTGGCAAACATTTCTTGGCTCATGTGTATAATAGACACTTATAATTATATCTTCCATCAAGAGGGAACTGAGAAATAATTTATAGGTAAATGCATAGAGAGAATGAGACTGTAAAAATATGTACAAATAAAAATATGTACGTACATATATGAGGTGTCATTCAAAATAATTGCTTCAGGAAGTTGTTCATTATGGTTGTTGAATAAAATGATATGTTTCACTGGTGAAATAATTTTTATCCTAATATTTGTAACTAGGAACACAAAAGACTGGTAGATTTTCTCCTCCTTGTGTCTTTAGGCTACTTCCACTCTATAGCACATTTTGGGCTCCAGAGTTGGGCTTGTTTTGCTATGGCCAGGGTGGTTCCTCTCACCATCCTCCATGTTTGGCACACAGGAGTCTTAAATCATGGCCTTTCCACTGGAAACATGATGCTGTATGCTTCTTGCCTTCACTGACTCCTGTTAGGTGCTACAGACCAGAGAACTTCTTTAGAATTGACTCTTGATCAAGACATATTTTATTCTAAGTGGGCTTGTGTGTTTGCTCTTTTGCTCATTTCCCCATTTATTTCTTTATAGAATGCTAGTTTATTGTGGTTTGTCATGTAGAAAACACTAGCTTTGAGATTGTAGAGAATAAGATAGACGTGAACGTAACATAATATACTTACTCCAAGGATGCTGCCTTGGATAATTGTACTTTTTGGACCATCTCTTCTGGAATTGCCTTTAAAATGAGTTTTTAAGTTATCTATGTGCTCATTCATGGAACAACAGACTGGTTCCAAATAGGAAAAGGAGTACGTCAAGGCTGTATATTGTCACCTTGCTTATTTAACTTATATGCAGAGTACATCATGAGGAACGCTGGGCTGGAAGAAGCACAAGCTGGAATCCAGATTGCCGGGGGAAATATCAATAACCTCAGATATGCAGATGACACTACCCTTATGGCAGGAAGTGAAGAGGAACTCAAAAGCCTCTTGATGAAAGTGAAAGAGGAGAGTGAAAAGGTTGGCTTGAAGCTCAACATTCACAAAACAAAGATCATGGCATCTGGTCCCATCACTTCTTGGGAAATAGATGGAAAAACAGTGGAAACAGTGTCAGACTTTAATTTTCTGGGCTCCAAAATCACTGTGGGTGCTGATTGCAGCCATGAAATTAAAAGACGCTTACTCCTTGGAAGGAAAGTTATGACCAACCTAGACAGCATATTAAAAAGCAGAGACATTACTTTGCCAACAAAGGTCCATCTAGTCAAGGCTATGGTTTTTCCCGTGGTCATGTATGGATGTGAGAGTTGGACTGTGAAGAAAGCTGAGCACCGAAGAATTGATGCTTTTGAGCTGTGGTGTTGGAGAAGACTCTTGAGAGTCCCTTGGACTGCAAGGAGATCCAACCAGTCCATTCTAAAGGAGATCAATCCTGGGTGTTCATTGGAAGGACTGATGCTAAAGCTGAAACTGCAATACTTTGGCCACCTCATGCGACGAGTTGACTCACTGGAAAAGACTCTGATGCTGGGAAAGGTTGGGGGTGGGAGGAGAAGGGGACGTCAGAGAATGAGATGGCTGGATGGCATCACCGACTCTGTGGACATGAGTTTGAGTGAACTCCGGGAGTTGGTGATGGACAGGGAGGCCTGGCGTGCTGTGATTCATGGGGTCGCGGTGAGTCGGACACGACTGAGCGACTGAACTGAACTGAACTGATATGCTCATTCATTTATAGTCCTATCTTAGGTTTAGGAGGAGTCAGAGAAAATGAGCCTTTCCTGTCTCCCTGGGAGAGGGCTATAAAGACAGAATTTCATCAGGCTCTGGGGTCTCATCGGGCCTAGTTCTCCACCAAAGGAGGTGCGGATTTCCCTTGTCCTGGTCCTGGCCTTGCTCCCAAACTCATCCTCCAGTGTTTAGAAGTCATTTAGTTCCCAAAACCCCCTTCCTTTAGTTCTCTAGCATTTTCACTCAGGGAAGAGGCTGCTTACCTGTGACAGGGTCCTGGGGTGTTGTCCTCCTACAGGATGGTGAGCAGAGACCTCCCTAGTACCTTATTTTCCATCCATTGTGCTTAGAACCTAAAGATTGGAGTGTCTCGGGGTCTCTCAAGGCTGGCCAAAGGGGTTTTGGTGAGTTGTCCTGTTTCTTCCTGTCCGGAAGGAAGCTCAGTCTGGCTTCAAGATGATGTCTGGTCCTCAAGGGATTACCAATGCCCTCAGGCAATTCAAGTTCAGGTGAGGGTGCCTCTGGAGGCAGAGCAGGCTCTGGGGAAGGATTCAGTTTGGGGGCTTCAGTCTCATGTAGTTCACTGAACTGTTTCACCAGTGAGTTTGGGAGGTGGTCTGTGTTGCTGGAGTTCATGGGTATCCATGCAGTGCAAAGGGTAGGAGTGCAGGCATTGGAGTCCTGGGACTGATTAAGGCCCTGCCACCAGTCCTCTGTGGGTCATTTGGAGTGTGGGGTCTACACTTAAACAGGAGTGTACAGGAGGCCTTCAGTAGGTGAATAGGGATCTGCCAGTAGAGCAACAGCATGCCATGCAGTGGAGGCTGTGTGGAGTGACTTGGATGCTCTTGGCTGAGCCCATCTCAACTAAAAGGAATAGAGTGGTTAGGACCTAGCACGAGATGGTGGATGCTGGGGGCCATTTCCACCTCAGGTGCACAGCAACTCCTCAGTTTGTTAACTAATGGTAACTTACTTATTCATTCGCCCTTTAAAGGATATTGAAGTTTGAGCCACTTTTTCTTTATTTAAAAAAAAAAAATTATTGCACTGAGCTTCTTTGTAAAAGCGATAACAAACACTTTTTTAGGATATATAATTTGTGTGTTTAAGATTCACAGGTGAATTTGATGTTTGCTTAGGTGCCTTTTGGAGAAGGCAAAGGCAACCCACTCCGGTACTCTTGCCTGGAAAATCCCATGGACCGAGGAGCCTGGTAGGCTGCAGTCCATGGGGTCGCGAAGAGTCAGACACGACTAAGCGCCTTCACTTTCACTTTTCGCTTTCCTGCATTGGAGAAGAAAATGGCAACCCACTCCAGCGTTCTTGCCTAGAGAATCCCAGGGACGGCGGAGCCTGGTGGCTGCTGTCTGTGGGGTTGCACAGAGTCGGCCACGACTGAAGTGACTTAGCAGTAGTAGGTGCCTTGATATTGTTCTAAGTTTTTTGAGAATCCCTTCCTTTCTTCCTCCCCATTTCTTTCTTTTTCTTGCTCCCTTTGTTTGAACATTTAAGTTATTCTCTTATCAAATTTCAGTTATTCAGCACAGTGTTATCAACCATGATCATCATGTTTCACTATAGATCCTCAGACCTTATTCATTTCATAGTTGAAAGTTTGTGTTCATTTAATAACCTTTCTTTTTTCCCTACTGGCAACCACTTTTCTACATTGTATCTATGAGTCTGACTTTTTTTTTTTTTTAGAAAAAAAATGCCACATATGAGTGATACTGTGTCTCCTGATGTGAAGAGCCAATTCACTGAAAAAGACCCTGGTGCTGGGATAGACAGGGCAAGAGGAGAAGGGGACAGTAGAGGACGAGATGGTTGGATGGCATCATAGAGAAAATAGACATGAGTCTGAGCAAACTCCAGATCGTGAAGGACAGGGAAGCCTGGCGTGCTATAGTCCAGCTGACCCAAAGAGTCAGACACGGCTGAGTGACTGAACAGCAATGCAGTATTTCTCATTCTCTACATGGTTTATTTCACTTAGCTTAATGTCACCCTGCTTATTTAACTTATATGCAGAGTACATCATGAGGAACGCTGGGCTGGAAGAAGCACAAGCTGGAATCCAGATTGCCGGGAGAAATATCAGTCACCTCAGATATGCAGATGACACCACCCTTATGGCAGAAAGTGAAGAGGAACACAAAAGCCTCTTGATGAAGGTGAAAGAGGAGAGTGAAAAGGTTGGCTTGAAGCTCAACATTCAGAAAACAAAGATCATGGCATCTGGTCCCATCACTTCATGGGAAATAGATGGGGAAACAGTGGAAACAGTGTCGGACTTTATTTTTGGGGGCTCCAAAATCACTGCAGATGCTGATTTCAGCCATGAAATTAAAAGACACTTACTCCTTGGAAGGAAAGTTATGACCAACCTAGATAGTCTATTAAAAAGCAGAGACATTGCCAACAAAGGTCTGTCTAGTCAAGGCTATGGTTTTTCCCGTGGTCATGTATGGATGTGAGAGTTGGACTGTGAAGAAAGCTGATCGCCGAAGAATTGATGCTTTTGAACTGTGGTGCTAGAGAAGACTCTTGAGAGTCCCTTGTACTGCAAGGAGATCCAACCAGTCCATTCTAAAGGAGATCAATCCTGGGTGTTCATTGGAAGGACTGATGCTAAAGCTGAAACTGCAATACTTTGGCCACCTCATGCGACGAGTTGACTCACTGGAAAAGACTCTGATGCTGGGAGGGATTGGGGGTGGGAGGAGAAGGGGACGACAGAGAATGAGATGGCTGGATGGCATCACCGACTCGATGGACATGAATCTGAGTGAACTCCGGGAGTTGGTGATGGACAGGGAGGCCTGGCGTGCTGTGATTCATGGGGTCGCAAAGAGTTGGACACGTCTGAGCAACTGAACTGAACTGAACTGAATGTCATCTATGTTTTTGTTACTGGTGGGATTTCTTTCTTTCTCATGGCTGAATAATATTCCTGTGTGTGTGTGTGTCTCAGAGAGAGAGAGAGATCTCCTTTATCCATTCCTCCATTGATAGACGCTTAGGTTGTTTCCATATCTTGGCTATTGTGAGTAATGTTGCAGTAAATATGGGGGTGGAGATATCTTTATGATATTCTGTTCTTTGGAAATCTGCCTAGAAGTGGGATTGCTATATCACATGGTAGTTCTGTGTTTAGTTTCTTGAGAAACATCCATATTGTGTTCCATAGTGAATGCATCAATTTATACTCCCATTAATAGTGCACAGGAGTTCTTTTTCCATATTCTTCCTAACTCTTATTATCTCAATATATTTTTGATGATAGTCATTCTAACAGGTGATATCTCACTGTGGTTTTTGATTTGCATTTCTCATTGATTAATTTTTGTTATTGAGCACCTTTTTATATACCTGTAGTTCTTTGGAAAAGTGTCTTTTTGGTTCTTCTGCTTCCTTTTAAAATCAGATTGTTTGGTTTTTGCTGTTGGGGTTATGCATTCATTATGTATTTTGAATAGTAACCCCTTATCAGATATTTGATTTGCAGATATTTTCTCCCTTTCAGTAGGTTGCATTTTCATTTTGTCAATTGCTTTCTTTTCTGTGCAGAAACTTTTCAGTTTGATGTGGTCCCACTTGTTTATTTTTGCTTTTGTTTCCTTTGCTTTTGGTATTAAATTCAGAAAGTCATTGCCAAGACCAGTGTCAAGGAACATAACTCCATTTTCTTCTAAGAGTTCTACTGTTTCAGATCTACTTTCAATTTGTTAATCCAGTTTGAGTTGATTTTTGGGTATGGTATAAGATATGAGTCCAAGTTCCTTCTTTTGCATGTATCTGTTCAGCTTTCCCAACACCTTTTATTGAAGAGATTATCCTTTTTCCCATTGTATATTCTTAGGGGAACCAGTTTTTAAAAAAATCTTTAACAGGAGCTAAATAAATAAATCAGAAAATTTATTTAGTCATGCTGTAATTACTCATAATGAAATAGAATTGTTGCCATAGTTGGTTTTATGGGAAAAGGACAGAGGTCCTGTATTTTCAAAATGCAGAGTTGAGGGTATCTTGCAAAAATCTTTTCTAACTATATCAGAACATAAGGTATTATGCATAGGTCTTTAGGTTAAAGATAGTCCAGCTGATTCATTTGTATCTCAGGAAGTTTCTTACTTCACTAAACTCTGAATGGTTTTCAAAGACATGACAGGACTTATGAAATTGAGTATATGTGTTTAAAAAAATAAACTTAAAATGAGTAAGTAGCTTTTGAAAGAGCCAGACATCTTACTTGTAGCTTCATGGGTAGTTGATTTTTCCTTCAGTTTGATGGCCATCAGTAGGAGGTCTACTTTTCTTATGGTGATGGTACCTATTGTACCTCCTGGAGAAGGCAGTGGCACCCCCCTCCAGTATTCTTGCCTGGAGAATCCCAGGGACGGGGGAGCCTGGTGGGCTGCACAGAGTCGGACACGACTGAAGCGACTTAGCAGCAGCAGCAGCAGTATAAAACCCAGAGCCTGCAAACCACCCAATAACTATCAGTATTGATTTTAGGTGCTTCATATTTCTGTGAATGAATATGTCAGAGAACAAAATTAGGAGTACTGGTAAAAGTTTCATGTGCAGAATTTTGTTGCCAAATGTCTAGTACAAGTCTAAGATGATTGCTGATTGGAAGGGCCTAACTGAGGAATGCTAACCAGTCATTCCCAAGTTGTCTTATAGAACCCTGAAGATGTTATGTTCTGTACTTTCATCAGGAGTCCACGTAATAATTGATTCACTTTACTGTGCAGCAGAAACCATCACAACATTGTAAATCAACTATGCTCCAATAAAAACTAATGTAAAAAAGAGTATGTAAGAAATGTCTTATGTCTCTACTTCCTTTGGAGGATGACTGAAGAGGAATGGGATAGAAGGGATGGGGGTAACTTATTGAAAAGCAGTACGTTATATGGAAAGAATGTGGGCTGTGGTGACAAAGGGTAGTAACTTTGGTGGTGGGAGGTTGTGGAAGATTTCTTTTGACTGTCTCTGTTTTTCAACAGAATGAGACTTTTTATTGGGCATGTATGTACCTGGCCTGAAGATACAAAGGTGAATGAGACTTGTCTCTGCCCTTTAGAGAGAGATTTACTATTTAAATAGGATAGCAGCTTGGTTCTACTGTTAGTACACATTTCTTCCAGTTTTCTTGGTTTGTACTCAAGTTTTAGCCTTAGTTTTCTCACTGTTGGTCTTTCTTCTCTCGTATTTTTTAATAGGTCGTTGATTGAGGAATTCAGAGAGACGGGAGATACTAACAGATTGATTCAGGCCGTAAAATTAACTTACATTTTATGTTGGGAATCCACATATATTTCTTTACTCTGACTTATTGTCCTATATGTTCATATTTCAGAATTAGTAAGACTATACCTGATTCACGGAGTTAATTTCTTATACCCAGATATCCTTGCTTTCTGATGCTGAAGTAGCTTGGTCAGAACTTCAACCCTTAATTTGTTCCTCCACAACTAGTTTGCTGTTGTTTTTAAAATGGGGACCATTTTTAAGGTCTTCATTGAATATTTGTTACAGTATTGCTTCTGTTTTTTTGGCTGCAAGGCATGTGAGTTCTTAGTTCTCTAACTAGGGATCGACCTCACACCCTCTGCATTGGAAAGCAAAGTCTGAACCACTGGAATGCCGGAGAAGTCCCTAGTTTGCTGTTTTAAATGCAAGAAATCAAACTTCATACTATATGCCTATTCTGATGCAATTTTGAAAAAGTATGTGTTCATCATATTAAGTAAAATTATTATTTTTCAACTGGAAGAGAAAAAAGAATTCTGTTAAATGTGCCTTGAAATTCATAATCTGAAAACACTAGTCTAGTTGATAACAAAGATTTTTAAACAGACAGCCATGATATTTAAATTAAAAATGACTTTTCTGTACATTAGTACTGAAACTAAGAGAAAATGTGTTCCAGAATAGCAATATATGTCATTATTATCTTATTTAAGAAACCATAGCTTACTAACTAGAGTTAGGTGTGGCTCAGAAGGTAAAGAATCTGCCTGTAATGCAGAAGACCAGGGTTCAGTCCTGAAGGGAATGGCTGTCCACTCTAGTATTCTTGCCTGGAGAATTCCACAGACAGAAGAGCCTGGTGGGTTAAAGACCATGGGGTCGCAAAGAGGAGGACACGACTGAGCAACTAACACTTGTGCTGAGTCTCACCATTATCCAGTTATTTTTCCTTCTATTTCATGGCATGGTTTACACTTCCTACTCTGGACTGCATTCTGTTATGTATCTACCACTGGAGGCAGGGATAGCTTGGGGAAAATTGTAGTGCAAGTTCTATTGATTTACAGGTTTTTGGTGTAGTTCTTGTTTGAGAAGAGTCTAATGATACTTAGTAACATTAATTTCCAGTTTTATAGACAACAAACTGAGGTCTTAAAAGATGGCTTTCATCAAGATTACAAGTGGTATACCAGATTTGGTTTGTTTTTTGTCCTCCTATCCCCATTTCATGGGCACAGGAGCTTCAGTTAGTTTGCTCATTGCTGTATTCTCAGTGTCTAGGACAACACTTGGCACATGCAGATGTTGGAATTAATTTCTTAGTTAGGGTTAAACTCCATAATGATGATTCTGTGTACCCTTTTATATTCTGGCGTTAGGCATGCATATTAATGTGTGATCTGCAATATTAAGATAAATAAGAAAACACCAGATACCTGTTTAGGAAAGAGCAATCTCTAGATACATTACTACATTCATGCTCATCAGGGTACAAGATTATTGTGAACAAGTCTGGATATAATGACCAGTGTTCATAAATGAGAATGAAGGAACAGCTGTTCATTTAATGGTCTTTTAATGAGATGCATACAATTCAGTCCGTTTTTCTATTTCTTTGCAATTTGGTTGTTTCAGGTTTCTTAGATGTCTTTTGGGTACTTCTAAAGTAATTATGTAGTTTAGGAACTTGGGAAATTCGGAAGTTGATAAGATGGAAAGTAGATTGTTTTATGTGTTTCCCCCCCCCTCTATCCACAAACCTACTTCCAATCTATATCTGTACAATCTTCATCTCTGTTCTTTCTCCATCCTTAATCTTTCTCAAAATCCTTTGTTAAACGTAGCTTGGTCATTTGTAGTTTGTAGCAGCTAAAAAGCTGCTGCATTTTTAGTTTTCACTAGGAAAAATCACTTATGACAGTACATTTATTGTTTTTCTTCAGATATGTAGGTGACAGGTCTACTTAACAGGAGCAGGATACAGGTCACTAAAATGTAGAAGTTTAATTAATATATTCAAACAACAGATGTGAGTTCTTTTCTGCTCTTTTCTAGGCCTTTATTTTTAGCCATTTATATATTCATTGTACTTTGACACAATGTTTTCATGCTTAATTTTACTGGTGAGAAATTTTTCTTTAATTTGCAAAAAGCCATTTAAATCAGCTTATGACATCTAAACATATGGAAAATATATTTTTAAATTACATTTTCAGGTCATTTTGAAATGTGGTGACCTCAGAAATCGACACATATTTTCTTAGCACTTGATTAGAAGAATAGACATGATATGCTCGTTGAGAGAAATTTTAGTATTGACTTGCACTATATGACAAATTGTTCTTTAAAGTAACTTTTTTCAATATGATACTATTTAATTATTTAATGCTTTTTAGAAAATTAGTCATCTCATTTCCATTTCAGAAAAAAGCCTCTATATATCAGACAAAGGTATTTTTATTATCCCTATTTTGCAGAGTAAGTTTTAGGCAAATCATTTGGTTTCTCAGTTTCAGTTTCTTTATCTGGAATGTTAGGTCCATGAACCAAAGTAAATTGGAAGTGGTCAAACAAGAGATGGTAAGAGTGAGCATCAACATTTTAGGAATCAGTGAACTAAAATGGACTAGAACGGGCAAATTTAATTCAGGTGACCATTATATCTGCTACTGTGGGCAAGAATCACTTA